>NC_051314.1:131419832-131731018 GCF_015220235.1 Choloepus didactylus
CCCAAAGGATCAGAAAGAAATTACATCCTATAACTAGAGTCTGGGTTTTGTTTTGTTTTCTTCCCATTTTTTACCTCCCTGTTTCCCTGCCTTGGCATTGGAAAATATGTCAGGTACAATATCAGGAACATTAACACAATCTTCATCATGAAGGAGTAAGCCTAAACTCATGCACAGTGCTTGAGAAATCAGGCTCTGCAGCCTAAAGGTGTTGGTTCATTCCTGGCTCCTCGAATCTCTGCAGTGGGACTACCACACAGAGGTGACCTTGAGCAAGTCACCTAAATGCCCTTGACCTCAGTTTCCTCATCTGTTAAAATCCTTAAAGGGCTGTGGTGAGGACTAAATGAATTGCATGGAAAGTGCTTAGTGGGACCTGGTACATAGATAATACCAGTGGATGTAGACGCTAATCATGCTTCTAAACAAGCACAAAAAACATTGTGTAGTTGCCAGCACTTCGTTCTGCTGACATAATCCAAAGCTTGGTTATGTCTGGGAAGAAAGGATAGAGCTGGTGTGATGTTCATGCTTAAACGTGGCACTAAGAGGCAACACAAACGTGTCAATTCAACAGTAATGTGACCTCAATAACATCGCATTTTCAGATACATACAGTTTTGGTATTGCAACCCAAACAAGGAAATCCTGGTCAAAGCCTTACCAGACACCTTTTAAATGTTTCCTTTCAAGTGAGATCCTTGAAATGTACTGTTAGCCATTCCGTGTGCTGATGAAGTCTTCAGTGGCATCTCACTTGTAGACTTACATGCTCGGGAGGCCTGCCCTCACCAAATGTGTGGTGGGAAGGTGGTGTCCGACTCATGTCTCTGATTCAGTTTGGAACACAGACTTCTGAGAAAATATCATGAACCTGTTTCCACAGTCCGTTTGCACTGAGGGGTTAGGGAAGGTCTTAGCAGTGTGAAAACCCATGTGCCTCACATGGTCTGCCCTCTCTTTCTTCTGCTGAGCCTGCTGCTCTGGCTGAATGCCTGGGACGATGCAGGCATGCCTCATTTTACTGCACCTCACTTTATTTTGCATCGCAGATACTGTGTTTTTTACAGATTGAAGGTTTGTGGTAATCCTGCTGTCAAGCAGGTGTATCGTTGCCATTTTTCTGACAGCGTATTCTCACTTCGTGTCTCTGTGTCACATTTTAGTTATGTTATGTACATTGTTTTTAGACATCATGCTGTTGCACACTTAATAGACTACGGTATAGTGTAAACATAGCTTTTATGTAATGTAACTGGGAAACCAAAAAATTCACATGACTTACTTTGTTGTGATATTAGCGTCATTGTAGTGGTCTGGAACGGAACCTGCAATATCTCTGAGGTATGCCTGTACTTACTTTTTCTTTTTATTCTACCTTATTGAAGTAGAATACAATACATACAATAAGTATATACAATAAAATTACAATTAAATTAAAGTGCATACAATAAAATTCACACATTTGAAATGTACAGGTTGATAAATTTTGACAAATTATATATATATATATATATCCTGCAACTACTACCCTGATCAAGACATACAACATTTCTACATCCCCAGAAAAAGTCCCTTGTCCCCTTTTGCAATCAGTTTCCACCCCCCACCACCACCCCCACACACAAACAACTCAGGTACCCTCTGATTTTATTTCTATCAGTCTAAATTAGTTTAACCTATTCTAGAATTTCACATAAATAGAATTATACAGGATGTTTTCTTTTTTGTCTGGCTTCTTTTGCTCAATATAATGTCCGTGAGATTTATCCATGTTGTTGCAGCTATCAGTAGTTTATTCCTTTTCATTGCTGAGTAGTATACCATTAAATGAATATGCCAATTTTTTTTTTATGTGTTCACTTTTGAAGGACACTTGGTTTATTCTAGTTTTTGGTTAATATGACCATCTCTGTCTTCTAATTGGGATGTTTAGTCTGTTTACATTTAATGTCATCTTTTAACTTGTTATTTTGAAATAACTTTTGGACTTACAGAAATGTTACAAAAATAGCACAGATAATTCCTGTGTACTTTCCACTCAGCCTCTCCTAATGTTAACATTTTATATAACCAATAGAATTATCAATAACAGGAAATAAATGTTGTTAGGCTATTATTAAGTAACTCACAGGTCTTATTCAAATTTCACTAGTTTTTCCAGTGATTTTTTTTTCTGGCTCCACATCCAATCCACAGTCCCTCATTAACTTTACTTGTCATATCTCCTTAGTTTCCTGCAATCTGTGGCAGTTCCTCAGTGTTGCATTTATCTTTCATGACTTGGACACTTTTGAAGAGAACATTTGTAAAATGACCCTCAGTTTGGGCTTATCTGATGTTTTCTCATGATCAAATAGCGATTATGCATTTCTATCAAGAATAAAACAGAAGTGATGTTGTGTGTATCGCTTCTAATGCATCGTATCAGGGGTACATAATGTTGCTGTATCTTACTGACAGTGATGTTAACTTTTATCAATTTAATGCTTGGTTTGAGTCTACAGTTTGCTATTTGTTTCCTGTTCATCTCTCTTTTAGTGGTTGTTCTAGGGCTGACTATAACCAATCTTAATTTAACAGCATCTATTTTAGAGTCAATATTGTATCTGTTCACACTCCACATTCAGAAATGTGATAAACTTGCAGCAGTAGAATTCCATTTACATGCCCCATCCTCAGTGTATTGTCATTTCTTTCACTTCTCCATAGTTATAAACCCCACTTTTTAGTGCTACTATTTTTGCTTTAAACAGTCAGTTGTCTTTTAAATAAATTATGAGAAGAAAAAGCAGTCTTTTATATCTGTATACTTTTTTACCATTTCAGGTGCTCTTCATTATTTCCCGTAGAAAAGGAAACAATGAAGGACACCCTTTAGCACGTCTTTTGTTGATTCTGGCTCACTCAGTTACTGCAGTCCTTTAACTGCTTTCTGGAGCTTTTAGAAAGACGTTCCTGCCAGTCCTTGCTGACTGTTCAAAGCTGCGGTGGGAGTTGGAGCCCTGAGGCGTTTCACTCTGCCATCTCGATGGGGCAGGGTCTGGGACAGGTTTTCTGCTAGGACATTGTCCTTTCTCCTGAGGCATGTCTCAGCTGGATGCCAGGGGTGTTAATTGCTACTTACTTTGGTTTAGTAACAATTTTATTGAGGTATGAATTCACATACCATAAATTCATCCATCTGATGGTTTTTGATATATTTTCAGAGTTGTGCAGCCCTTACCACAATCAATTTTAGAACCCCTAAAATAAGCCCCATACTCATTAGCAGTCACTCACCATTTCCGCCAACTCTCTCAGTCCTGGGCAACCACTCATCTAATTTCCCTAATAGCTAATGATGTTGTGCATCTTTTCATGTGCTTATTGTCCATTTGTGTAACTTCTTTGGAGAAATGTCTATTCAAGGCCTTTACCCATTTTTAAATTGGGTTATTCATCTTTTTATTATTGAGTTGCAAGAGTTGTTTATATATTCTAGATATAATTCCCTTAACATATATGATTTGCAAATGCTCCCTGCCATTTTGTGAGTTATTCATTTTTTGATGCATTGTTTGTGCCTCTAGTGAACATTTGAAACATGACAAGTAGATAATACAGATTGCTGAGGCATCCGGTATTAATTTTTGATAGGGGAAGTAACCTGAACATATTTAGAAAATCTAGTCAAGCCATGATAATTTTGACAAAATGAATATCTTCATATATGTGGGGTATTTAAGGTTGTTTGCTTGTATGATAAGTGGGAAACACTGTAGATGGTCACTAGCTGATATCATCGGGATTTTAGGATCTCAGAAGCCTAGGGACTTTCCTACGGGACAGATAACTTGTGCATCAAAGCCCCATCTGACAGCGGGCTTGTTGAATGGGCATGTTAACTGCGTGAGGCTGCTAGAAGTCTGAACTCGGGGAGCTTGTGGCTGTTCAAATTCCACAGTAACTTGAGCTTTATGCCCATTGTGTTTTTGCACAATTTTAGAAGTTTAGGGGGAAATGAAAGTCCACCAAAAATAAAAATAAATTTTTTGGAATGGAAATATCTAGCATGTGTTTTAACAACTCTTGTTAACTTCCTCTCAAAATGCTATATGGTATATGTCTTTTAAATGCATGTGAATTGAGATGAATTTAGTATCATATTTCCTAAATACCTTTTTTAGATAATTGGAGCTAATCAGAGATAACACAAAATTCTGACTGAATATTATTATTTTGCTAACGATTCTGAAAAGTATCCTCAGGAATCATATTTCCATGGCATTTCCATCCTTGGTGAGTGGTTCTCCCATGCCAGGCTGTTCTTTCCATCTGGCAGCCTTGTCATTTATGGGAATATTTTCCACCAGCAGATGATAATGTGATAATGCTTTGCAAGTGTGTGTGACCTCAAGCATATCACTTCACTTTTCCATTTGCCCATTTGTATGGTGGTGAGAATGCTTTGAGGTGTTTAGATTAAAGATGAGGTAGACAAGTCCCAACTGAGAGAACTCTGGATTGGAGAACCAGCTGTCTGACCTCAGGCTAATGCACACTTTTCTTGGGTAACCGTTTCTTCAGCGCTAATGAGTGCCTACCACTTCACTGAAGTGTTGTGAGGATCAGAGGAGATAAGATGTGTACTTGGAAACTGCACTCACTCCCACAAATGCGAAGTATCGAAGTATCACAGGAGGTAATGTTAGTTTTTCTGTCACCTTGTTGCCCTTATCACTGTATTGGGATGGGCTGTAAGAGAATCAGGAGGTCTGGGAGAAGGAACCAAGAACTTCTTACTTCAGCACTTTTGCAGGGTCTCCAAATTGATGGACTTGGAGGCCCCGATTGCAATCTTGTTTACTAATCTTTCTGCCTCACAAGTACCTTCCACCGGATGATTTCTGTGGTCTCGGGAGATCTATGAATCCCCTGTTCTTAACTTGCTGTCACTGCAGAACTTCAGGGGCTTGTCAGCATTTCAGCATGGTAGATTCATTTAATCCATAGAGTTGCTCCTTGGCGATTTCCCTGGGGACACGTCTTCTGTCAGCCACCCCATATTACATGTGTACATACCTCAGGTTCAAGATTTAGGAGGGTCCATGAGATGACATGAATTAAACGAATTCCGGTGGAGAGCCATTTTCCCTCCAACATACTCTGCACTGTCTTCAGAGGTAAAATAAAAGCCCTTTCTGGACAGATAACCAGGAGATGTGGCTCACACCCTTGCCATAGGCTGAGTGTAGGAACTTGGGCTTTTACCGTGTTTGGTTTATAGCTGATGTCACACTGCTGGGGCAGTCCGACAATGCATTGCCTTGTAAGAGCTCCTCCTGTGAAAGTGCGTGTGTGGTTATAGTTGTGATGGAACCTTTTGTTCCACGAATTGCAGTTGGGTTCACCAGCCCCCTTTGCAGAGACTCTGGATGGCCACACAGAGAGGCGGGCATTGGATAGGAGCTCTGAACCGGTGACAAGGAGCTGCCCTGGGCTTGTTCCTATAGCCGCACACCTGCCTTTGGCGCTCCACCCTTTGGGTGCAGTTGGTTTTAGCACATGTGTGATTAACCCCTTGGCTGTCACCCAGACTTAGTCTGACAATGAAGATGTTCACGATGGGTGACTGGGGACTCGTGTTTTTCCAGGGGAGTTCACGTTGGCACTTCAGAGCTGACTGGGGCCCCGTGAGTCTGCCTGAGAACGCCAAACAGCCCAGGGGTGGCTTGTAAGTTTAAGACTTCGCAGGAATGAGGAATGGTCACCACTTGGGTAACCCTTGGCCCCCTCTGTCCAGGTTACTAAGACCATCCATCTTTTCTTCTTTCCACTTCCTTTGGTTCCTTTCCCCCACCATCCTCTTCAATCTGGTAAGCACAGAGATAGCTACTAAAAATGCAAAAGATGCTCTAATGAGAGGGGTTCTTTTGGTAGAGATTGTTCAATTCAGGAAATATTTATCCAGTGTCTACTTTGTTGCAAGATGCTCTGCTAGGGTCTGCTGAGTATGTACGTGATGAGGCATCGTCTTTGCCTTACGTTCTACAGGAGGAACAAGAAAACGACGCAAATTCCACAAAGACAGAACCATTTATTAGTTTCAGGACCTTGAGAACTTGTCTGAGTTTCAGCTTCCTCATATCTAAATAGGGGTTATGACAGTACCTTAGAGGGTTATTGTGAGGTTATTTAAGAATGAAATATAAATATTTTTCTTTCACTTCATGGGTATTATTTTTTCAAATAACTAAGTTGTTGGGACAAAGTACTTGAGTTGTTTGAACTTAACTACTTAATGAATGGAACTGTTAGGTATTTCTTTTGGCCTAAGGGCTCCATGTAAAAATTACTGAGACAGTAAGCATGACAACCAAGAGTTCATCCATTCCAGGGGCAGGGGCGGGGGAAAATGGGAAGCTGTTGCTTTATAGGTACAAAGTTTCTGTTTTGTGGGATGAAAAAGTTTCGTTCCGAGGGATTTGGACATTTCTCTTGCCTTCAGTTGCATTGTCTGGCCTAATAATAGAGGTAAGCCAACTTCATCTACCTGTGGGTATCTTCCCTTTCTTGGGTCCCATGAAGCTTATGGTTGGTACTTTGCAAGAAAATATGCTCTGATGGCAAACATTTGATTCACTACTTTAAAATTTAGGTTTTGTTTTTCTGTTTCCTTGTTCTTTCTGTGTTCTAGTAACTTTGTTTCAGTGACAAATTATGGTGTCATCTTCTTGACAACATTTTAAATGATAGTTAAATGCAGCATGCATAGTGCCGACAGTGCACATTAATTACTCAACTGAAGTGACAACAATATGAGCAACTAAGACCAAGTTCTGTCATTCAGAGGCAATGGCGATTTTGTCGTGACTGCTCGCTGGCTGACAGCATTGCAATTTGCATTCACATTTCAGAGTTGTTAAACTGCGATCAAATGTATGCTGGAACATCATCTTGAGTGTCAACTTTAGTTGACTGATGGTGGCTTCGTAGGCTTGCCCACTGTATTAGGAAGGATGGTGAGGCTAAGTCCTGGCCTGCGGGAAAGAGTGCTGGGCCAGGTAAGAGGGATTGGGGCATGTGTGTGAGGATTTGCCCTGCCAGGATTAGAGAACGGGGAACAGTTAGAAGGCTGTGGTGATAGGAGGTCAGGAATAAATCAGGGTGGTGCAGTAAGGCTGTAAAGAGTGGCACAGATTTTAGTGATGTCGTAGAAGTAGATTTTATAAGATTTGTCACCTAAGTGCTATGGGGCTTCAAGCCTGGCTGCCAGGAACATGGATATAACATGAATGTGGTAACTAAGATAGGGGCTGGATTGAAGGGGAAGTGGATAGATTCATTTTTGGACATGTTCAGTTTGAGGTGGTTAGTCTATCCAAGGAATTGTAAATATCCAGGAAGAAGTTTGGCAATGAAGGTAAGGATAGAAATTGGGCAGTAACTTGAGGTGGAAAAACTTGGAGGTGGCTTGGAAGGGGGCAGAAGATGCACGAGAAGGCAGTGTGATTAAATAGAGCAAAGGTCCAGAGGCCTGGGGGTTGGGGGGGAGATTGAGAGCACAAGTGAAGGGGTTAACCTGTAATTATTCATACCAAGCGGGTAGATTACAGATAACCATCTCCTTGCTATTCATTCATTTTGCCACATTTAAGGTTTTCATTAGCCCTTTCTGTTTCCTTCCTTCTCATCCTGCGCTTATCTGATTCTTCCCTTGGCCCTGTGGTCATACTCTGCTTCTTACTAGTCCCTGGTTACTTTTACCTAGTCCTTTGCCAAGACTCCTTCTCCCGGTTCCCCTGGTCAGTGAGGAAATGGGTTTCTTGGGCTTTGAGGTAGAGGCTCTTCTCTTTATGGCCTCCTGTCCCCTCTCTCAGCCTTCCTTTCTGTCCAAAGAATTTCTGGGAAACCATCTTACACTTTCCAGAAGAGTTAATCTGATTGCCTAACTTATTAGATCCTTTTTTTCCTTCTGATGGAGGTTTTCCGAGCTTTACCTTTCAACCAATTTAGTTACCTCTCAGAACTTTTTCTGTTTCCTGCTTTCTGTGTTACTGCCTTACCCACTTCTGGTCCTTGAGCCTCCTGTATCACTCCTCCTCATCATCATCTCACCCTTTCATAAAGTCATGCCCCATTTCCAGTGTCATTATCGTCTCAGAATAGATGTTGGTATGCATAAAACTCAATTACATTTTGATTGCTTAGTTCCAGCCTGATGGCTTTTTCTCCATCCATAGAACAATGGATTTAAATGGTCAAAAAGTAGGTTGGAAATAATTTAATACAGCACTTTCCAGCATGTGTTCTCCTTAGCAGTTAATAGGTATTTGGTGGGGAAAAAAGGGTTGTATGATCAAGTAATTTGAGAAATGCTGATTTAAATCATATTAAACACTTTGTTACCACAGGACTTTAATGTATTAATGGGCCATGTGACTCCCTCAGGAGGTGAGCATTTCCCACACCTGTCTGATTAGGGAGCCCTCCTTCCTCAGACCCTGATCTAGCCACCGCCATATTTAGTAGACAAGGAAACTCACAAGCACTGAGAACCTGACATCACCAAGACACTTACTCCTCTTAAATAGACTCCGGTGGCTGCATTGTGTTTTAACAGGGATCGTTGTGACAACGCCACCCTCCGTGAACCTTCAGTAATGCTTTCAGCGATGGGGTTAGCACTGCTGTGAACCGATGCCTAGAGAAAACTGTTCTGAACCTTCCTGACTGAAAATTAGAATTAGGTACAGGATCCCGCGAGCTCATCGTTAGGTTAGGCCCCTTTTCAAGGGAAACATGGGCAGCAGAGCTCTGAGGTCCCAGGAGAGAGCTGGGCTCTCACTCCTCAGTTTGGAGTTTAGCCCTTTCCTACCTACCGCTCCCCAAATTGCAGAGTCCCCGACTGCTTTCCTGAGCACGACGCCCGAATCGTGACGCTTGCAGGCCTTCACACATGCTCTTCCCACCATCTGGAGCTCCCTTCTGCACCTAGGACCTTTTGATGACCACGAATACCACAAGGTTCATTCAGAAAGACCCTCTTCTGACGTCCCCGGGCAGGCCTGCTTTCTCCTCAAAGCTCCCCAGAATAATTCTGGTATAAAACCCAGCACATTCTTTTTTTTTTTATTTTTTTAAATTCAGTTTTATTGAGATATATTCACATACCGTACAGTCATCTATGGTGTACAATCAACTGTTCACAGTACCACCATATAGTTGTGCATTCATCACCCCAAACTATTTTTGAACATTTTCCTTATAACAGAAAGAATAAGAATAAAAAATAAAAGTACAAAAGAACACCCAAATCATCCCCCCATCCCACCCTATTTTTCATTTAGGTTTTGTCCCCATTTTTCTACTCATCCATCCATACACTGGATAAAGGGAGTGTGATCCACAGGGTTTTTGCAATCACGCTGTCACCCCTTGTAAGCTACATTGTTATACGATCGTCTTCAAGAGTCAAGGCTACTGGGTTGGAGTTCGGTAGTTTCAGGTATTTGCTTCTAGCTATTCCAATACATTAAAACCTAAGAGGTGTTATCTATACAGTGCATAAGAATGTCCACCAGAGTGACCTCTCGACTCCATTTGGAATCTCTCAGCCACACTGAAGTTTATTTTGTCTCATTTTGCTTCCCCCTTTTGGTCAAGAAGATGTTCTCAATCCCATGATGCCAGGTCCAGATTCATCCCCGGGAGTCATATCCTGCGTTGCCAGGGAGATTTACACCCCTGGGAGTCAGGTCCCATGCAGTGGGGAGGGCAGTGAGATCACCTGCCAGGGTTCCAGCACATTCTTTTAACTGTGTGGTTTTAGTTCGTCCCCCTCACCAGACGTGGGCCCCTGAGGGCAGAGAGTGCTCTTTGTCCATCCTGTGCCCGTGGCAGCCGCACAGTGCTTGACCCAGGATGGGCTCCTGGTGAGTGTGGTTGAATGAATGATGCTGTCTTTCGAGGGTGGATGGCTGACGGACGCTTACGAAAAGCCCCTGGTGAGGGACGGCCGGTGGAAGCCTTTCAGATACAGATGCCTTTTGAGGAAGGACTTCGAAGAAACCATCAGACTGACAAGCAAGAAAGGGAAAAACTCTTCCAGGTGTAGGACAGCATGAAAAAGGGAGAGGGAGAGACATGACAGGGAAAAGGAACAAAGAAGGCAAAAGAAATTATTATCCTGGGCAGAGCAGGGAAGTGGAAGGTCAGGGGAGCAGAGAGAGCCGTGGTCATGGCGAAGAGGGGCCAGAAGGCTTTGAAGGCGAATCGGGGGCGGGAGGGGACGCATGTCGCCGGCTGGAGAGGCTCGGTGCCCATGTGGCCTCCAGCTGCTGGGGCGTTTCTGGCCAGTCCCTCACCCAGATGTTTGCTCAGTGCCCAGGCCAGGGTCTGGCGGGCTCTCAAGCATTTTAGTAACTGGAACCATCTCAGAGGAGGTTATATTTTTAGCCAGGGGCTTTGGCTGTGGCAGGCGATGACTCTGATCATCCAGATAGTTAGTGGAGTGACAGGAAGGCTCGGGTGACTGAGGAGAATTGAATTGTAAGTCTGACTTCCCTCCCTGACACCTGACCTGCTAGATCACATTTTGCCATGCGTAAGCCAAAGAGAATGGTAAATTCGCCTACAAGGTATTGGACTTTTAAAAATGAGTGTGGGACATTGAACAGCTGAAAATGCTATGCCGAGTATTAACAGTGGTTCTCTCTAGGTGTTCGAGTTTGAAGTGCTTTTTCTTCTCATTGCTGGTTCATATTTTCTAAAATTTCTGCAAATGAACATGGAATGAAGTAAAACCCAAAAGTTACTTTTAAAGATGCAGATACTAACTAACTGTAAGAAAAACTTTACCACAAACTACGTGGCTTAAAACAATGGGAATTGATTGTCTCACAGTTTTCTGGAGGCTGGAAATCCAGTCTGTAGGGAAGGAACTTCTGTGTCTCTTCTAGCATCTGCTGGTTTGCCAAAAATCCTTGGTCTTCTCCCCTTGTTGTCTCTTTCCTGCTCAGAAGGAAACCAGTCATATGGGATTAAGGACAACCCCACTCCAGTGTGACCTCTTCTTAACCTACCTAATTCCATCTGTAATGGCCCTATTTCCAAATAAGGTCACACTCGGAGGTACTGGGGATTAGGATTTCAACATATCTTTTTGGAGGACACGGTTCAGCCCGTAACAAATGTGTACTGAAATTGCAGCTTAGACTTCTGTCTTCTTGCCTCTGAGGTTGACTTATTATTTGACAAAGAGCCAGTCACTTAACTTCTCCATACCTTCTCTGTTTATTAAAAGAAAATTTAGAATGCTGTTGAGACAGATAAGAATAGCTAATGTCTGTGGTATCATGACATTTAAATTAAATTACAGTTTCCTTGGCTGAAGGCCGACTTTGGTGTCTGTTCTGGTTTGCTAATGCTGCCTTTTTGCAAAACACCAGAAATGGATTGGCTTTTATAAAGGGGGTTTATTTTGGTTACACAGTTACAGTCTTAAGCCCATAAAGTGTCCAAGGTAAGGCATCAACAATCCGGTACCTTCACTGGAGGATGGCTAATGGCAT
Source organism: Choloepus didactylus (assembly GCF_015220235.1). Taxonomy (NCBI): domain Eukaryota; kingdom Metazoa; phylum Chordata; class Mammalia; order Pilosa; family Megalonychidae; genus Choloepus; species Choloepus didactylus. The sequence goes on from NC_051314.1 coordinate 131,431,388, forward strand.
CTGGAAAACCCATTAGCTGGGAAGGCATGTGGCTGGCATATGCTTGCTCCCAGGTTGCATTTCAAAATGGCATTCTCCAAAATGCTGCTTTTGGGGCGTTTTCTCCTCTCTTAGCTGCAGCTGCTCTTCAAAATGTCACTGTCAGTTGCTCTCAGGTCCTTCTGTCTATGAATTCCATTACACGACTCCAGTGATCCAATCAACACCCGCCCTGAATGGGCGGGGTAACACCTCCATGGAAATTATCCAATCAAATGTTTCACTCACAGTTGATTGAGTCACACCTCCATGGAAACACTCAAAGAATTCTAATCTAATCAACACTAATACATTTTCCCCTACAAGATTGCATCAAAGAACATGGCATTTTGGGGAACATCATACATCCAAACTGGCACAGTGTCTTTCTGAGAAGGTTGGCTTCTGGGGAGATGGGAGGGAGGGAACCCCAGAGGGGGAGAGGCCTTACTTCTCCCTGAGGACAGACAGTGGCTTCTGAACACCTGGAAACTGGTCCAGCGTCATTTGCTCCCCAACAGTGGAGGGTAAAGACTTGTTACACACGAGGGCCCAAGGTGAAAGGCCTCTGTGAGTGCTGCTTACAATCAGATTGGGCAGCAGAAATGGGAGATGAGCCTTTGAACAAAGCTTTACGTATCTAGTCACATAAGAACTTAGCCACTCACCAAGCCACAGAAGCCTTTTATATTCTGATAGGAACTCCTGGAAGAAGACCTTCAATTTCTTCAAGTACCTGATAGGTTCACAGGCATTATTGTTTTTTTAAAGTTTCTCTAGCTAAAGTCTTTAACATATTTTTAAACTAACTGATAAAGTGGCTGTCTTCCCCAATAGACTGTAAACTGCCTGATGGTTTTATTCGTCTCTGTATCCTCAGCTTCTCTCCCGAGTTTCACTTCTGTGCCCCAGCTCCCTCTAGGTATCTCCTATCTGGAGAAGTTCAACATATCGGAGACTGTGTTTACATTTCCTCCACATCCCACCATTCTTAGGAATGCATCTTTACTCTTTTTTCCTGACATCAGATTTTTATGGAGCTCTTGCTATGTGCCATGCACTGTTCTGGGTGCTTAATTAGCTGGTTAACCCAATGCTTTGTAAATCGGTTGTCAAGCCTCTAACACTTGTCCTTTTGCCTCCTTACCCTTTGTTATTATCCTATTATCTCTCCTGTTTTCAGCCATCTAGATCTTTTCCAGGCACAGTTAGTCCTCTGGGCTCCCTTAGCACTTGTTCTTGCTACTGTTAGTGTTTGGGTGTCTGTAGCCCCACGAGACCAAGCGACTTGGCTAGGACAGTGTCTATCTTTCCATCATTAGGGCTTAAAATGGTGCTTGATACTGCCAGGCACTCCAGGTTTGAATGAATGAAGTTGGTTCCAATCTAGCTTGGCAACCTCCTGTCCCATCACTACTTTAGTACTTTATTCTCAGTCCAGATGTCTGGCTTCTGATCTCTGTCCTGTTCAGTTTCTCGATCCCCTCGAGATCAGATGTTAGCCCTCATCCAAGACCCAGCACAAGTTCCACTTCATTCTACCCCTGCGCCAGCTGGAACTTGCCTTTTCTCAACTCTCATAGCACTTTATCCTGCTTTTTCAGGGGCACTTTTAGCTTCAGCTTCATGTTACAGTAAGTTATCACAGAACTTTATTACTAAAAGGGATCTTACGGATGGACCAAGACCAAGAGATTGGCATTCGATCACGTAGGGGCATTTTAGAAGTCATTTCAGATCCTTTAGCCCCACACTTAGGGATTCTGATCAGCAGGTCTGGATTGGGGCCCTGGATTCTGTACTTTTAAAAGCTCCCACGTTTGGGAACCATTAATTCAATCCAACCTCCTTATTTTGCTTACAAGGAAGGTGAGGCCCCAAATGGTTAAATGACTTGACCAAGGTCACATGAAGAGCTGTAGAGCCATCCACTCATGTGGTTCTCTTCCCTTTTCAATAGGTTTTAGGCAGTTGAAGGACAGAGTCTGTACCTCGCTTATCTTTGTCACCTATGTGGTACCACTGGTGTCCCTTGGTGCCACATTGAGGTGTCCCTCACTAAATGCTACCACTAAGTGAGTAGACTAGTGACCATCCTGAAAGCTCCCGGGTCAGCCTTTGCCCACCGTTTCCCTTCCAGTACCTAGCATGGTGCTCAATTAAAATTGACTGAAGGACTGAAGCTTCTACTATGTACCAGGCACTATAGTAGGTGCTTTACAAACATCCTCTCATATCATTTATCCCAATCATGATCCTATGAAGTTGGTTTTAATATTCCCATTTTACAGATGAGGAGTCTTGAGAGCTGGAGGTTACATAACTTGCTCGACTATGCAACAAATAATAGCATAACTGAGGTTGAATTCCAGTGCTTTTTTTTACAGTGCTGCAGAAATTACAGGCTCTCGGTTCTCAACTCTTTTCAGAAAGCTCTAGGTCACTCCAAAGCAACATATCATGCAAAGGTATTTAAAAGCCCCAGGCGTCTAGAAGCTTCAGCTTGATTCTCGACTCTCCGACAGCCTTGCTACTCCGTGAGTTCACATAAAAGGTTGTTCTACTGAACTTGTTATTGTGTACATTATAGAACATCAGCTCTCTTACTGCTTGTATGCGCATATGTGTGTGACTCAATCCTATCAAACTTTACAAATGTTTCAACCTCTTTGCTTTGTTTTTCCAATGCTATTAAAGTTCCAGGACTGGGGCAAGCAGAGTTCAGAGGGTGCTCAGCGTGAACGACACTAATACCCACTTTCCAATCTGAGCCAATAGTTGAGAAACCCGAGTAGGGGGGAGTTGGCCCCACACACCTAGTCGCCTACCCAGAGCCCTTGTGGGCGAGCCGGTTCCGTCTGTACCGGAGGATTGCACGCCAGGGACTCGGCTCCTAGAAATGACAGGGCTCTGATTCCAGCTGTCAGACGTGAGGGGAGACCAGGCAGCCACCTCCCCGGATGGAGTTTCAGCTTCGTCATCTGAAATGTTTCTGTTATTCTTTTTTCTTTCCAGTGCGATGTTTTACTTGGATCTTGGCCTTGAGTTTGTACTCGTGTAGACTGTTTCCTTGTTCCTCGTGGCCTTTCATTGCTGTTGCTTGGGAAGGCTCTCTCACAGAGGGGCCGGCCTCCCCATCTGACACCTACCTCATCCTACCTCCACCCACCCCTGAGTTTTGCAGATATGTCCAGACGTTTCTCAAAGATTCTCACTTACTGTCCCTTCTTTAAAACCTTAACATGATACTTTAATAAGGACTCTGTTCTTGAAAATAACCCAAGGCTCCTTCCCAACAAAGCCAGGAGGACCCCGGAACCTCTCCCAGGGGGCCGAACCTCCTCCCTGTGAGTTCTCAGACTGACGGTCACTGAGGTCTTGGAAGAGCCAGGCCAAGGGAGGTGACGGTGGCTGTTAGCCTCTTCTCCATGCCAGAGCAGCAAAAGGCACATCACATGTGACTACCTGGAAGTCGAGGGATGAGCCCCTCGGTGGGCCCTAGCTTTGGACTTGGTGATATGCAGCCACTTTTATAATGAGGGACTTGGAAGTCAGCTAGTGCACCAACGTGAGGCCATCAATCTACAATATAGGCAAGACCTTTTGGCAGTGAAATCCAAAATACTATCCAAATTCTTTCCGAGTATAGTACTTAACTCTTGCCGATTAAACCTGAGTGGAGTTTGTACACACCATAAGCTGGGTTTGATTTTTTTTTTTCTTTTTTGTTAAATGGATTTTCTTGGTAGTGATATGTGTTTGATGGAATTTGACCTATATTAGTTCTGCCAAGAGGAATTCAAAATTACCAATTGGAGTTAATGTGGTGCAAAGAACTAAAAACCTCTCATTCTCAAGAAAAGGATTGTCAGGGGGTGGATCTTTAGTGAAAGCATTGAGTCACTAATCTTTGTGGCTTAATATTGTCACATGTGATACCATGTGTTCAGAATGTTATAGGGTGTTATAGTAAAAAGAGCAAGGGATTAAGCATCAGGAAACCAGATTTGTCAAATTGTCTACATTGCTGGGTGGTGGTACTCTCATTTTGGGGAAGGCTCCTTACCCTGAAAGCCCACACAAGTTCATATCCTGGTAGCCTTATTCTGGGGTCCCAAACCAGAAGATACTTTGGGGAAGCAGGGAGAAGTTTGGATATAGAAAGCAGTTTCCAGAGCAGTCAAAAGAGACCAAGTTGATGGAAAAGGTTTGATAATGGTGGTGATGATTGTAGCCCAACAGTGTGTATGTAAGTAGCACCACTAAACTATGTATTTGAATGTGGATGAAAGAGGAAATTTTAGGTTGTATATATACTACTAGAATAGAAATTAAAAAAAAAAAAAGCCATAGGACTATACAACACAAATGATGAACCCTAGTGAAAACTATAGACTATAATTAGTACTATAATTATAATAATACTGTTTCATCAGTTAAAACAAAGATACCACACTAATGCAAAGTGTTAATAATAGGGAAAACTATGGTGGGGAGGTGTGGGTTATGGGAACTCTGAATTTTCTGCATGGTTTTTCTGTAAACCCACAACTTCTCAAATAAAAAAAAAAGAGAGTGAAACACGAGTTCTCCGACATCTTGGTGACATAGCTGGACCAAGACAGGCCTCGTAAGATGTTTGGAAGAGAAGATTAGAGTCTACTTCTCCACACTTCCCAAGCTCTGTAGTAAGGAATTCAGTCTCTGTCTCTATGAGATGGGGACGGAAAGAATTTTCCCCCAGCAGATTGACAGGGCAGTTTTGTGATGAGACCATGAGAATTGTGATAGTGGGACAATATTTGCTTGCAATCATTTTGATCTCTTCCTGATACGTGCAGCTGTGACTGCTTAGTTTACCTTCTGTTTAGGTTCCTTTCATCCCTTACCCTCCTCCTCTTTCCTTCTTTATCCTTTCCTAAAGTATCTGACTCATGGATGCGGAATGATCTCTCTCTGGAGCAGAGAGAGAGACAAAACAAAAAACAACAGCAGCAACCAAAAAACCCAAACAAAATACATAGAAGGAAGAGACACACACACACGCACACACACACACACACATTCTGTATTGTTTCCATCAAAATGAAAACCCCTTGGGAGAAGGAATTGCATCTGTGAATTGTACAGTGGATTTCTTTCACATATGGGCACTCAGTAAACATTCTTAATGGATGATAATGATTTGTCAAGTGATTGCAACTGTTTCAGGAAGGGACCAGGGAATGAAATACTGGACATTCCTTTATCTCAGGGGAGAATTGCTAGTCAGGTCAAACAGATGTATTTTCCTTGGGGAGCTGTGAATTCCTCGTGTGTCCAGCTTTTGCTGTGTAGTCATATTTTGCTTTTTCAGTAATACATAACATCGTTACATGCATCATCATTTTAGGTGTATGTATGTGTATAATTATTTAAATTGTGCTTCTGAGGCCACTTTGAGCAGGGCAGGAAAAGGTACAGTCGGAGACATTGAAAACAACCTAGAATAATTATCTTTAATAAGAATAATAATCTTAAAAATTTTTTCACTGGGGAGGTGCAAGGAATACATTAAAGTTCTAACAGAACAGAAATGGAAGAGGTGCGTGCAGCTTTATCTTGTGCTGACACACATGGTCAGGATGTTTTCATGTTTAGATGCACATGTATCTCTATGGAGACTGTGTGTGTGTGTCAAGGATTCAAATGAGGTGGCTTAGATTCATCTTCTCTCTGTCTTGCCTTCTCTTTTTCCTCCTTTTCATTTTCCTTTCCTTTGTTAGTTGAGTAAAGGCAGTGACTGTTTGTGAAGGAGTCCTTAATTTTTTTTTAATTCAATTTTGTTGTGATATATTCATATACCATACAGTCATCCAAAGTGTGAGTCATTTACTTTTATCATCTCACTTTTATTTCTTTGATTCGCTCCCTCCTCCTTCTTCCCTGCCCATCCCACACAACTTCATTAACCGAATTAAAAAATAAACCACATGGTCCTCTCCAGCACTTCCCGGCTCTTGGCCTTATTTAGAAGCTTGTTTAGTGCTCGTTCTAGGCCATGCCACAGAAAAGACCCTTGTGAAGGAGCAGAGTCCACTTTCCCTGAAGGCCTGTGCCCCTCCAGGGTCCCCTACGCCAAGGAGAGGAGGTGGACACAGAGGGGCGGGAGAGGGAGGGCCGACAGCTGTGTCCCCACCTAGCGAGAGCTGCCCCTGCAAGGCCTGGTAAGACCAAGGCCTATTTTATTGGGCTGGGGCGCTCTCGAAGAGAACCACTTTTGCTGCTGGTTGTTTTGTTTTCAGTTTAGAAAAATTCTTCCTCTCTGGTCTAAATCTCTCCCTGCTTTGTCTAGTATGGTGTCTTGCCCAAAAAAGACCTCTTGCCTTAGTTTGGGTTATCCCAGAGGCAGACCCTGAAACAGTGGCTTAAAGGCAAGTGGATTACCTGTGAGGTGAAGGAAATACTGGTTGGGGAGTGTGGGAGTGTGAGACGGGGAAGGGAAGGTAGCTGGAAAGGAGGGCACTGTCACGCCATTACCCCAAGGACCACTGGAGCTCCATCCCTCCGGGGGGCTCAGCTGGGTGGCACACCCCAGGGGAGCCTGGAAGCTGGCGTCCTTGTGCACCAACTCCTGCCCCTTAGTTGAGGGCTGTCCCAGGGATTGTGAATTCCTAAAGGGATGGGCATGTGGTCTCTGCAGCCAGACAGAGCCCTCAGGAAGCTAGAAGTTGGGCTCCAGGGCACAGAAGGGTGAAAGCGAGGGAACCAGGGCAGGCACTTCTGCCCGTTCTATACCTGCAGGAAATACTTGCCAAACTGAAGTTCATTGCAGTCTTCCCGAGCCCTTGTGCATAGGAGCCTTTTCAATGTTTCCCGGGGTCTGAAGGCAAGTATTGTGTGTAAGATTTTGTCTGGTTTTACAAGTGAAAAAAGTGAGGCAAGGCAAGGTCAATCAAGTTAAACTAAGGACTAGGTGAGCAAACAGAACAACATTTTGACCACTTCTGCCTATTTTAGTCTGAGCATACACCGACTCTTCAGTAGCTCTTTGACAACACGATCGTGGAGACCAAATGGTATCACTTGTGCTCTGTCTTATGATTCCTGTCTGCCTGTGGCCTCTCAAGGGGTTGTGGTTTTGGTGGGAGGAGAAGAGATGGCAGGAGAAATTACACACAGCCCAGCACGGGCACTTGTCCGGCTCCTTCCACCCGTGCCTGCTGACTCTGCGTGAGAGATGACTGCAGGACCACAACAAATTAAATCTGCCTTGCTGTCAGTAGTCCTCTCCCCATGGGGCATTTGCTTTTCATTAATAATCCCTGACAGTCCTTTGTCACTGTTTCGGAATCCTGTGTATACCTCAGATTTTGGATATACTTGTGTATATTTCCAGAAACATGTTTCCATATGGTAGTAGTTATAAAACACTTTTTAAAATCAGCAACACAGCTCATCAATTGCACAAACCGAAATGGTGCTTTTTAAGAGACACTTGAAATATTCTAATGATATGTGCAATTTCTTCATCTTTGAAATGGGACAGGGACACAGCAGTGATCAAAGTGACTTTTTAAAATAAATGCTGGGTTTTTCTTGGACTTCTCACTAGCAAAGTTAGAGCAAGATTGTCCCAAACACATTTGAAGTCATTACTAATATACGGCTCAATCACCAAACTCATGTCACAACCCCAGACCTTCCCATCCACTCGTTCCTCAAGTATTTATTGAGCACCTACTATATGCCAAGCACTCTCCTGTGTGCAGAGGATGCCAATATGAAAAGACAATTCCTGCTACTTGAGTCACCCAATGTCTGTTATTTCTATGAAGTCTTAGTTTCCTTAATTGCAAGTTCTAATAGGGGATTTCAGAGCCCTCACCATCAAGGATGAAGAGGGATGGCTGAAACCTGGAAGGAGCTCAAGAGAAATGACACCCAAATTTGCCTGATGGAGTCAGGAAATGCTTCGTGCCTTTGAGCTAAGGAAAAGCAGAATTTACAGGCAAATAGACAGGGATGGAGCTTTCTTGGTGGGAATGTGACATTTAATGCCATAGTCAGTTTTGTTGGAGGGAACATTTTTTTTATAACAGCTTTATTTAGGTACAATTTGTGTACAAGAAATTGCACCCATTTAAAATACAGAATATGCATTTTGACGTGTGTATACACCCGTGAAACCACCATTACAATCAAGATACAGGACATTACCTCACCGCCAAAGGTTTCCTCATGCCCCTTGCAATCTGCTGCAGGGAATCTTTTAATGCAAATACTGTTCCTGTTTCAGTGCAGGAACATTTTGACCTGATCAAAACACAATTCCTTAAACTTTTGGGTTTTTTTGGTTACCAAGTAAGATACACCAGGCAGTCTCAACTCTCTTAGGTCTCAGCCCATCCAGCTCCTTACACTGGACCCCAAGTCCAGGGTCCTGCCCCTTCCCAGCGGAGGGCACAGTGTGAGAGGACACGGCCTGTTAGAGGAACCATGGCCACAGCCGGTCAAAGCAGTTGGCATGTACAGGTTGGGGGTGGGGAGCAGTGGAGAGGAAGACGGGGGCCAGATCACCAAGGACCTGGGATGGTGTGCAACAGAGTTTAGATTTTAACCTATAAGCCAGAAGGAGTCATTGGAGAATATGAGCAAGGAAGTGATAGAAGCAGAGTTGTACATTAGAAAAATCACTCTTGGAAACTGGGTCAAATTAGAAATGGTGGGGATTGGCTTAGGGCAGTGGTGGTGGGGATGGTGGGGAGGATGGGGCCTGTGGAATCTAGAAAGTGGAATTGTTAGGACCGGGATGCTCTGATGGGCCTGGGGGATAGCAAGAGAGAGGGAGGAGTCATACCCGACCCCCAGACTTATCGTTTGGCCAACCAAGTTGTGCCTTTTATGAAGACTGTAAATTTGGGATGGTGGAGTAGGTTTGGGAGGAAAGACGTTTAGCTTTGAATGTGTTGGATTGAGGTGTCTGTGGGTTACATGACTAGAAACATCTAATAGGCCTGTGGGTACAGAGTTCTGACTGAACATTTGAGGACTGTGAGCATTTGGGTGACACTTCAGTTGAGGATGTTTGTTAGAGCCGTCCAGTGGGCATGCAGTAGTGCTAGGAATACAAAAGTCAGTCAGTCCTGGCATCGTCTAGGAGGCATCCTCTGATCTGTAGACCAGGTTAGATCCTTCTGATCTGTCCAATACTACTAGGTACTTCTGTCCAAACAGTCATCATGCACTATGGTAATTACTCCCTAATTGTCTCCTTCCTGACAAGTCTGTAAGCTCAGCGAGCCCAGAACCAAGCTTTGTCCATTGCTGTAACCTTGCCCTGAGCACAGAGCTGGGTGCCAGGTGGAAGCTCGGTACATACTTCATGCTTGCCAAATGAATTCCACCAACCACTGTGACTAGGAGAAACAAAGACGTGCAAAGACTGGAGCCCAAGTTCAGGAAGTCAGAGAAGGTGTCATGAAGTTCATTTGCGCCAGGCTTTGAAGGGTAGGGCAGAGTTCTCCAATCAAACAGGCATGAAGGAGCATTCTAGGCCGGGGATGCCACATACACAGGGCATAGAAAAGTAAAAGGGTTGCGTGTAACCAGGAGAGGCCAGATATTTAGGAGGGTGAGGACTGGCAGGAGATGACATTGGAGGAGCATCTGGGGACACCTGAAGGCTTAGAGTACTGTGGTGTCCTTCCTACAGCACTTCTTCTTTTATGCAACAGGAGCTATGGGAGGTTTTAAGCAGGATAACAATACAATCAGATTACATATTCAGGAAAACTCGAGGGATAGAGCAGAGAGGCAAGTGCACTTTGAAAAGTGCATTTCGGGCAAGTGCCCAGGTGAGTCTTCTCTGGGCGACCCAAAAACCACACCCAGAGTCACCAGGGTGTGGGTGAGAAGGTGGAATAAATGATGCTGGTGGCGGGGAGGGGGTTGCTTTTTGGAGGTGGAGCCTGGGGATCCAGGGAGAATTGACCGCCCCCCCCTCTAGTTAGCCTAATGAATCTTCAGAGCCTGGTTTGAGTGATCTGAAAGTCAGGGTCTAGGAGATCCCAGAGCATCTGTGATGGCAGCTGCACGGATGCTTCGCAGGCCTGCCTGTTGCCCCGCTAACGACTGGATATGGGCAGTGAGCTTTGGGAACATAAGCCGCTGGGGTGGGGTCCACAGAATCCTGGTGGCATGAGTATTGTTGTGAGTATTGGAGAAGCTCTGGTACAGTCTGTTTGGAAAGTTGGGGCCGCAAGCCACTCTGATGAACTTAAGAGTGTATTTCAGAAGTACTTTTGGGCTAGTAATGAATCAACAAATTACCCCTGAACTAGACGGGAAGGATCTAAGAACAACAGCATCAAAAGTGTCTCTGCTGGTCTTTTATTTGCCCTTTAAAATCCATACAAATCTGTGAACAGACTCTGGACTCTAAGAATAATATTTTCTATGAACATATATGGACAGATAAGCAAAACCCCAAGGGAGAAAAATGTCCCTCTACTAAAATAAAAATAAAGAATCCCCACCACTTTATCTTCCTTGGCTCATTGGGGTTCTTTTATTTCACTTTAAGATAAAAGTAGCTCGGATTCCAGGAGAAACTGATTAAGAGTTGACCAGAAAGAAAGTATTTATATGTACGTATGCATGTAGGAAGAACGAGTGTATCTTTCTACATCTGTCATAATCCATCTCATCTATCATCCATCAATCATCTCTCTTTGTATCTGTATCTGCCTGTCTAATCTATCATCTTTGGATCTGAATATTCCGGTCATAACCAGTTGACCTTTGTGCAGGGCTGGGGTCAATGGTACTTGGAATCAACGCCACACGCTCAGGGTCCCCTGGGGAAAAAACCCTTCTCATTGGTCAGTGGTAATGCTGTGCTCACAGCGTCTGCTCCCCCGTGTCCGAAGCTCAGGTGGGACTTGCTGGGATTGGAATCAGCCCTCCCCACAGCCAGGCACCCTGTGATCTGGCCGTGGAGGTTGCTGTTGGCTTCCGTCCATGCTCCATGTCAGTTTCGGGAGCTGACAGTCGTGGGAGCTTGTGCAGGCCCTTGTGGTTTCTCTGTGGGAAAACAGTGCATGATCAGTTTTCCTGGGCGTGTCATGGAGGAAGAGGGGAGAGAGGTTGACTGTTTCTGTGCACGTGTCTTTGGGGATCTGTGTCTGCTGGGACCCCAGGGAATCGGCATGGAGTGGTGGGCACATTGGGCCCCAATTTTGCACTTTGTCCCTTTGCAGGATCTTCCATGGAAAAGGGTCCTGCCCTAAGGAAGCAGCTCCCAAAGAACTTCCCCTTGCTCATCTGTCTCTGCCGGTGTGTGTGTGTCAACATGACATGCGCATGACAGATTGTATACAATGCCCTTACATAGCCCAACAGGTTTTTTCTGTTTGCGCTTAATCAGCCTTGAACAGCAGGAGGAAACCTTAAATATTTCCTCTTCTTCTTGCAGGCCCTTTCTCCAATAAAACAAAATTACTGACAATAAAGCAGGGAATAATTCGAATAGCCGTATCAATCAAGGACCTGGTTTGGCCTGGCCTCCTCTGGAGATTTTTTAGTTTGGGCTGTACTGTTACAGAGCTGACCCAAGTGGGAAAGCAGGTGGCAGATCCAGTGACGGGGGTGCTGGGGAGAAGGGTGGGGGGCAGAGGAGGATAGTGTGTATTCACTTAGCTCCTCACTCTTCAATATTGTTCTGTCAATGAAAGCAGGTTGACACTGACATCCCAGGGCAGCCTCAAGGAGGTAGGCAAGGAGAAAGGAACGCAAGCCAGGCGTGGAGTAAGAGCCAGGCTGTCAGGCCCGGAGCCACTGTTCAGGAAGATACCCGGAATTAAGTATTGTATGTCTACAAACCTCCCTTCTGCCTCCTTGTCCACCACTGCCTGTCTCCATCCTGCACTGAGGATCTGAAGCGGCTTTCTGTAAAACCACAATTCCTAACATTTTTTTATTTTCCTAAAACACACATGAGACACAATCCCATGGGCATATCCAGATTACAGGCTGCGGCACAAATAAATCAGGCTGTGGGTTGGGAGCAGTTCCCACTGAAACTCCACTTCTTTCTCTCCCACTGAAGAAAGCGCAACTTAGTACAAGTACGGGTGAGACATCACTCTGGATCCCCAGCTCTTGGCACCGATTGTGCCAAATATTTATTAAGTGAAAGATAGCCTTGAATCCACACGAATTCGTATCTTTAAAAAGTCATTCATAAACTCTAGGATTTTAACTATTAGTTTGTCATGAATCCCCAAAAAAACACAGGGGAATCTTGTGAATTTGCACGACTGTTGTCATGGGTTGGTCAGAAGGAATATTTGTTCACATTCTTTCCAGCTCTTAAAGTAGTCTTAGCTCTATAACCGATAAAGCCAAACTCAGACATTATCAGTCCTGCCACTTGACTGTCATCACCGTGTGGATAAACTTTTAATGGTTCCCAGAGAGGAACTTAAAGAGATTCTTAAGCAGAAGACCCCAGGAGCAAAAGTAGTATTCTCTATGTTGCTGAGGACCCTTGGCCCTTTGGGGGCCCAGCCTGTGCTAACAATGTTTGATTTCAAGATCTTACCCCATCAAGAATAAGATTCTCCTTCTGGAGACAAATTTGAGACAGCTTGTCATCTTGCTGCCACTGGCAAGTCTGAAAGCTGGAGCAGATGAGGACTGAGGAGCAATTTTGCCTTGCCATCCGAATTTTTCTATTCTGGATGATTCTTTTTTTAATTGTGGTTATATATATATATAAAAAACATAAAATTGATGATTTTTTTAAGGATTTTTAAGTCAGGATTTATGTATCACCTAAGAACAGCCATAAAAAGGCATATGTTAGTAAAAATTATTTTTAAAAACCATAATGGTAATTATTATTTGGCCACCAGTGACAAGCTGAAGGGAACAGAATGCGGAGTTTGGATGATTCTGGGAATTTCTGTGGTTGTTGGGAGGCACTTGGGATTGACTTGGAAGGCAGAGCAGGGGAAGAGAGCCAGCGTCAGGGACCCCAGAGCAGGGTCGTGGAGGCCGAATTGTAAACGTTAGGCTTGGAAGTGCACATGGTGGTTAAGAAGCTCAGGTGAAACAGGTGATTTTTGCCCAAAAGTGTTGGAAAGTGAGTGGATCAGGGAGAATTTAAAAATGTGAAGCCATACAACAGAGCCTGAAACTGTTTGGGCAGCTGGGAGATGTAGACCTCGGTGAACAAGAGCACGAGAGAAGGAGCTAGAGAAAACAGTGTGGAGAAGAGATGGGCTCCATTTCTCCCTGGAGGTCCTACATTCGGAGTGGTCTTGAGAAGCTCGTGCTTTGTATCTTCTTTGGACTCCAGGGCAGTTCCCAACCATTTTAGGTGTGCCAGTTAGACACAATGAACTTTGGACAGATGCCATTTCAACATTGATACATAACTTCCTTCTCGCTTTAGACCTTGATTGCTTTGTATGTCTTAATTCTAATTACATTCGGCTTGCTTGTTGGGTGGAAAATTAAGAAAGTTGGTCTTATAAAGGGTTTGTAGGAGCCTTCGTGGTCTGACAATAGTCTGAAAGATGTTTCCGTTCCAGGGTGCTGAAATTTTCAGCTCAGGAAAATCTGAGAGGCATAGTTGTCACTGTTTTATCAAATTATTGTTTCCAAAGTGCTGTCGTATCCTTCCCCAAACTGGTTTTGGTAGGAAGAGTAATTTTGAAAACTGGTGTTTTGTTTAATGCAGTATGTCAGAAGAGCAGAGAAGTAAAAGAATAATAAATACCAAAACAATGGTGATACACAAGGGAAAGCAGCCAAGGAGCCTTCTGAATAATGACTCGGGAAGCACGTGCTGGCGAAGCTTCAAGAAGTTCCCTGTAACGCAGGCTCATCTCGCGATGTGCCACCTCGGTCAAGGAAGGGAAGACACCCATCGTCGCCCTTGGTGACAACCCTTCACCTTGCAGGCAGCCCTTCACCTTTCTGGAGAAGTTTATCTTCATCTAAAGTTGGGTTAAGATCATTCACCTCCGGAGAAAACTTACACGTGGCGGGTAACCCGTGGATGGGTTCAGCAGGCCTGCTTGTCTTATTTGGAGAGGCGGCCCAGAGAATACTCCCTTACTTGCTTTCTTGAGGGGAACAGTGTGGTCTCCTCCCATAACGCCTTCCAAAAGGAGTGTGAAAGCCAACAAAAAATACTCATGTATTGCATTAAATATTAAATGAGACATTTGTACTTCCTTCCATCTAGTTCTAGATTGCCTAGGGCTTTTCTGAGGAAGACACGAAAAATCTATACGGTAAAATGGATCAGTAAGGCATTTATACTGATGAAAACACACCACACAGCAGAGTTGCTATTGGTTTTTTAAAAAAGTATTTTTCTTTTTGTTTTTTATTGTAGTTATTGTTTGACCAAAGGTTTTTTTAGGGACTTTTAAAAAATGGTCTGGAAAAATTATTACTCTGTCTGGTATTTAGTTTGAAATATATGCTGACTTGTAACTTTCAGGAACAGCCTCGTCCTCCATCATTCCAGAATGAGTTTAGGAATTTGTAGTCATTTCCTTTTTACTTGGTATTTGCATATATCACTAACCCAGCTGGGATCAGAAGGATGAGCAGTCTCTCTGTGCTGAAATAGAACAATGCGAACACTTCAGGCAAATCTGAAAGGTTCATCTTTATCGATTAATCCTTAATAAACATCCCCAAATAAATGACATTAAATGGAGAGGACAAACTTCCTTCTGTTGAGGACATTTTTAAACGAAGATCCCAAATGGACTGATAAAAATGGTTAACGATTTGTATTTTTATCCCTGCTTTGCCCTGAGATTAAGCGGCTGGGGGTTTGTGGGTATTTGCTCAGTGTGGAGGGGAAGGGTCAATGTGTATAAATAAGGAGGAGGCTATCTGACCAGGTTGGGAACATGACCTCCTGCCCTCCAAAGCCTGGGAAGGTTGAATGAATAACCTCAATCCCAGCCCTGAATGAGCACGGTGAGAACTCTCCCCTCTGCATGCGGCGCAGGATCAGAGGTCAATGAATAAGTGCTCTCCCCACATACAGGATTCTGTTGGATAGTGGTTTATAAATAAGGGCTTAAACAGGGGTCAGAATAGGACCTGCCTATTGCTTCCAAATGCTGAGTCTTTTTGCAGGGATGGTGTTCAACACTGACATCCTTCCACCAGGGAAGGAGGGATGAGGCTCTTGTGTTTGGAGAACTGGGTGACTGCTGCTGGTTCAATATGTCTAAAAGCAGGGCCAAATGGAAAACAAAGGGGGAGGGGGTCCTTGCTGCCCCCTATTCTTCTCTAGTAATCCCTTAAAAAATAATTGCAGACCCAAACCTCTGGCCTCCAGCACATTTTCCACTTGATTAGAGGCCTTTGTAAGGTCGGGGAAGGGACCTGCAGACTTGTGCATTGTGCTGGGGCCTGAAATGTCCAGCTGGGATTTTTTTCCATCAAAAGGGGATTTTAGTTAAACCGTTATCAGGGGCTTAAAGGAGAAAAGCTGTTGAGCTGCAAGCAAGGGGGTAGATTAGCATCAGCGGGTTTGCTCTTGGCACCAGTGGAAGGGTGGGAAGGTGTCCCAGACACTTGCACATGAGCGCCCCGGTTTCTCTGCAAGTTCCTGGCAGGTGTGGAGGTAGAAATAACGGACTGCAGGGTTTGAAAATGGCTACTCTGGGGCATCAGTTGGAAGGCAACCCAAACCTGCTCAGAGGTGTGTAGAAGGCCCTGGGCCTTGCTGCACTGCAGGTGACTTACATGCGCATCACCTGGAATCCCCTCAGGGGCCACACTCGCTGTTCCCGGCTTGGCAGAAGCAAGGAGTCACAAGTGGGGAGTGGCCATGCTGGGTCACGTTAAAGGGTAACTGGGTGTCTGCATGGAATCTTTACTTTTTTCTTTTAAACATATTTTATTGTGAAATATAACATATATAGAAAAGTGATAAATTTCAAAATATAGTTTAACAGGTAGTTATAGAGAAAATTTCAAAGTATAGTATGGGTTACAGTTCCACAATTGCAGGTGTTTCCTTCTGGCTGTTCTAATGTACCAGGAACTAAAAAGAAATATCTATATAATAATTCAGTAGTCATAATCATTTGTTAAATCCTAACTTCTCTGTTCCAACTGCTCCCTCTAATTTGATCAGTTTCTCAGTCTTCAGGGATATTTGGGCAATGGCCATTCTAACCTTCATATTGAAAAGGGGTGTAGACATTATGGGGTAGGGGGATGCAACTGGTTGATGTTCTGGGAAAGACTGGTACGTCTAAGTTTCAGGCCTTATTTGGCATAAGAACAATCTGGAGGTTTTAAGTTTCAGGAAAATAAACTTAATAAGTAAAACTTTCATAGGGTCTTAGAGCCCTGGGTATTCTTTAGGGTTTTCAGAAATACTGTTGGTTGGGGCTTGACATACCATGGCAATTTGTAATATCTTGCTGAAGCTTTCATTGGGGTGACCTCCAGAATGCCCTCTCGACTCCTTTTGAAATCTCTCAGCCACTGAAACTTTATTTTGTTACATTTATTTTTCCCCTTTTGGGCAAGAAGGCATTGACAATCCCATGATGCCAGGGCCAGGCTCATTCCTGGGAGTCATGTTCCACGTTGCCAGGACAACTTACATCCCTGAAAATCAGGTCCCAGGTAGGGCAGAGGGTAATGAGTTTGTTTACAGAGTTTGACTTAGAGAGAGAGGCCACATCTGAGCAACAAAAGAAGTTCTCTTGGTGTGACTCTTAGGCATGTTTATAAGTAGTCTTATCTTCACCATTACAGAAAAATAAAAGATATACATAGCCACACGTAAAAGAAAATCCCAAACACCCCATATCCCTTATCCTCCCCAATTATTTACCCCTAGTACTGGTGTGGTACTAGTAAGGTAGTGCTATTAAATATAGTCCATAGCATGCAATAGATAATTTTTCCCATATACTGCTCTATTATTAATGCTTTGTTCAAGTATCATACATTTGAAGTAATTCATGCAAGAACTTATTTCTATTTATAGTATTAATCAGTGAGATACTTGACTTTAGACACCCCTTTCAATCATACTCACCTTCAGTAGGCACTATTACTTATAATCCCAATAGCAAACTACCATCACCTCCATCCAGTCCCAAACATTTGTCAACCTCGTTAACAAATCTCTCTATATTAGGTAACCACTCCCCCTTCTCTAGCTTCTGTCTATCTCTAAGTCCCCTATAGTCTACATTTTAAGACTGAGTTTATATTTTCTAGGTGGGAACATTTACTTTTTGGAGGCAAGTTTGGGGGCAGGACTGAGCACCCAGAGCCCGGTTCAGAAAGCAGCAGTGAGAGTTGCCCTGGGTTTGGGCTGTGTGCATTCGCTGTGGAGCTGGGGGAACCTTCCAGGATGCAGGTGTGGGGAAGAGTGACCTACAGTAGAAACTTGTCTTGGGGATTCACAGAACTGTCAGCTGTGTCTTCCTCACCAAAACAGAGCACAGAGTCTGAGCCATGCAGGGTGATGGGGGGCACAGGGCAGCCTGCACTGGAAACACTGGTTTTCTGGTTCTCCCTGTCCACACTGTGTTGCTCTGGCTTGGTTTCCCTGTAAAACTGGGATAATGGGTGAAACCTAATGTTCCTCCTGCCTTCCATGAACACACAGCGAGAGAGGGGATGGCCCTGGGGGTCAGGCCACAACTGTGACACTTCTGAGTGGGATGTTTCCAGGTTTGTGAGGCCGTCAGTGCCCCACAGGGACTGTCTCCTCAATCACAGGCCCATCCCCAGGCCTCCCCAGTGGCCAAATATGTTGGAAGTTTTGCCTCAAATCAGAATTCAAATAACCAAAGAATGAGAGCCTAACTTCTTTTTTTTTCTTTTTTTTAATCATTTTTTATTGTCAAATATAACATATGTACATAGAAGTGATAACTGTTCAAGTGCAATTTAACAAGTAGTTAGCAAATTTCAAAAAATATTATACAGTTCCACAGTTTCAGTTATTTCCTTATTGTGAAATACAACATATATACAAAAAGGTATAGCTTTCAAATTACCATTTGTGCCCGTTTGGATATATTATATCCCCCAAGAAAAAGCCATGATCTTTTAGTCCAATCTCGTGGGATATGGGGATTAGGTTGTTTCCATGGAGATTGACCCACCCAACCATGAGTGACACCGTTGGTTAGGGTGTGACCTCTGATTGAATGTTTCTGTGGAGGTGTGGCCCCACCCATTCAGTGTGGGCCTTGATTAGTTCACTGGAGTCTTATAAAGGGGCTCACAAACAGAAGGACTTCAGAGGAGCTGCAGCTAAGATAAGACAAAATGCCCCAAGAGCAATATTTTGGAGAACACCATTTTGAAATGCAACCTGGGAACAAGCAGATGCCAGCCACGTGCCTTCCCAGCTAACAGGTTTTCTCAATGCCAATGGCCTTTCTCCAGTGAAGGTACCCTATTGTTGATGCCTTACCTTGGACACTTTATGGCCTTAACTGTGTAACCAAATAAACCCCCTTTATAAAAGCCAATCGGTTTCTGGTATTTTGCAAAACGGCAGCATTAGCAAACCAGAACACCATTTAACAAGTAGCAATAGAACAAGTTTCAAAGGATGCTATGTGTTACAGTTCGACCATATCAATTCTTTCCTTCTACCTATTCTAATACCCTAGCAACTAAGAAAAAGAAAATTATATAAAGATTCAGTATTCATTGTCAACCATGTAGAAATTTGAAAAAGGGATGGTATTCAGGAAAAAACATAATCAAAGCAAACTGGAGTCTATGGTCAACAGTAACATTGTAATATACCTCCATTAAATGTAACAAAGGCAATATGCCAATGCTAAATGTATATGAGAGGGAGTATAGGGGAGTAATATGGGATTCTTGGTAGTGGTGTCATTTGCTGTCCTTAGTAGTATATTGTATTGTATGACATGTTATTTTTCTTTTTATCATTTTTTCTTATTGCTAAAAAAAAAAAAAAAAAACAATTTTTCTTGTAGTAATCACTATGTTCAAGTGCTGATTGTGGTGATAAATGTACAACTTTATGATGATATCATGAACAACTGATTGTACACTGTGGATAAATGTATGGTATGTGAACATAACTCTATAAAATTGTAGGAAAATATATATATAGGAGTAAAAGTGCTGGAGAAAACATGGTAAGAGAGATGATGCCTCACCACTATGGACTAACTACAATGTGTAAACTCAGAATTGAATCTTAGAACATAGCCTAACATGGACACAATAATTGTAATAGTCCCTAGATTGTAAGCTCTTACAGCAGTTAACTCTATCCCTGAATTGTAAGGCCTATCTCTAAACTCTGAGATGCTGATCCCCTAGCGTATAACCTGATTGGTCTCTGGAACAATGCATATCTCTGAGACACCTGAAACTCAGAGCTAGAGCTCGGCAGATATGAATGTCAGTATTAGTGCATACAGCCACTGTCAAAAAAAAAAAAAAAAAAAAAGCTGAAAAAGAGCCCAGACTTCAATTAGTGATATGAATGAAGCAGGTCTGGTTAAGACCAGGGCAAGCCAGGCCAAAGGGTAAAGGTTGAAACTGATTGCGTTTTAAAACTTCAACTTTCATATGAGACCAAGGGAATACATATCTATTTGGTACAGGATCTAAATTTTCTAAACGGTAAAACTCTACAGTCGATTTGTTCAAACACCACAATTGCATGGAACTTTGAATAGGAAGTGAGATACGGTAGGTTAGTATAGGCTGGAGTGAAATAGTGACACATCCTAGAGTAATTTGGGCAGATAATAAAAAATATATTTACAGCCTCCCCTTCCCCAGCCCCGAGGATCTGGGGGAAGGTGCGGGGATGTGTTGGACATCCTCACCTGGACTAGTGTTGATGTTGTCACAAACATTGGGACTGGCGGTTTGATGTGCTGAGCCCTCAAGCATGGGACTTGCCCTTATGAAGCTCATTACCACAAAGGAGAGTCTAAAGTTGTATGTAATGGTGCCTAAGAGTCTCCCCCTGAGTACCTCTTTGTTGCTCAGATGTGGCCCTCTCTCTCTCTAACTGAGCCGTCTCGACAGGTGAACTCGCTGCCCTCCCCCCTACGTGGGACCCGACTCCCAGGGGTGTGAATCTCCCTGGCAACGCAGAGTATGACTCCCGGGGATGAATGTGGACCCGGCATCGTGGGACTGAGAGTATCTTCTTGACCAAAAGGGGGGTGCAAAATGAGACGAAGTAGTTTCAGTGGCTGAGAGACTCCAAATGGAGTCGAGAGGTCACTCTGGTGGACACTCTTACGCACTATATAGATAACACCTCTTAGGCTTTAATGTATTGGAATAGCTAGAAGTAAATACCTGAAACTACCAAACTCCAACCCAGCAGTCTGGACTCCTGAAGACAATTATATACTAATGTAGATTACAAGGGGTGACAGTGTGATTGTGAAGTCCTTGTGGATCACACCCCCTTTATCTAGTGTATGGATGAATGGAGGAATGGGGATAAAAACTAAAGGACAAATGGGGTGGGATGGGGGGATGATTTGGGTGTTCTTTTTTCACTTTTATTTTTTATTCTTGTTCTGGTTCTTTCTGATGTAAGGAAAATGTTCAGAGATAGATTGTGGTGATGAACGCATAACTATGTTATCATACTGTGGACAGTGGATTGTATATCATGGATGATTGTATGGTGTGTGAATGTATTTCAATAAAACTGAATTTAATTAAAAAAAAAAAGATTCAGTATTCATAATCCTTTGTTAAATTCTATCTTGTCTGTTGCTACCCCTTCCTCTAGTTGAATCACTTTCCTGATCTTCAGGGATGTTTAGGTAGTGACCACCCTAACTTGTTCATGTTGAAAAGGGGTGTCAGATTTATGGGAAATGGGTACACATCTAGTTGATGTTCTTGAAGAAGCTATTGCCTCTGTGTTTTGAAACTTAGCTGGCATAGGAGTTCTCTGAAGGATTTAAGTTTCTGAAGAATAAACCTAGTGAGTGAAACCTTTATAGAGTCTCAGATAGGGATGCGGATATGCTTTAGGGTTTTCGGGACTACTGTTGACTGGGCTTATCATACTGTGGTCATTTGGCATATCTAGCTGAAGCTTGCATAGGAGTAACCTCCAGGACAGCCTCTTGACTATCTGAATTCTCTTAGCCACTGAGATCTTATTTTGTTGCCTTTCTTTTCCGCTTTTTGGTCAGAAAGGCACTCTCAGTCCCTTGATGCCAAGGTCAGAGAGCCTAACTTCTTGAAAACCTGCTGGCCCAGGAAAGCTGCTCTTGGAGGCTGCAAACCAAAGAGCGGCCCCCTTCTGATGGCTGTCAGGGACCACCCTCAGGGACGGCGGGTCACTGAACAGTGTACACTTCCCCTCACTTAATTTCATGTCATTATTTTTACTCTGGCCCATCAGGCTCCTAGCTTTGTGTGGAGTGATACGTACTTTCTCGTCTTTCCTCTATGTCTTCTTTTCATTTGGGTTGTTTCCCCTGAATCTGTATTCTTCTGATTGTTAACAAGTGGCATATTTCTACTGTGGTTTCCATGAGGTTGTCCAGGGAGATTTTCTGCTTTTATAAAACCTGCCTGATGGAGCCAGGAATGGTAATTTGTTTCATGGCTAAGCCCTGAGTTCCAGAAGCTTTTCCTTTCTTTTCTTCAATTCTCTAAGCAAAACATGATCCCTGCATTAGGGAGCCGATAAACGGTGACTCATCTACCAATGCAGCTTATGGAAGTATCCATGGGGGAGACCCACTTTCCACCTCTAGTTTCACATTGGCTCCAGCTGCCCTTCAGACCCGTGCTCTGATTCCCTGAGGCCAGACGATCGTGGGGCCTTCCCAGGCCTCTCCCAGCTTTAGCCTGTGGCATTGGTGGGATCTGGCCAAGTTCGCTCGGAAGGTTCTTTTTCCTTGTTTTGGTTTCTGCTACCTTTTTCTAGTGTCTACTTTCCATAGAAGGAATTTCATGCAGACAACCTCACTTCTTTATTAGGGCTCTTATCATTTTCAGCTTCCTAGACTCCTTTAGATTTTATAGAAGTCTTTAGCTGGGCAATTCCTCTTTTAATAGTAATCAAAAGGATAGATACTCCTAGAATGTTAAAATATTTCTCTTTCCTCAAAGGACCTCAAGAACTTTTCATCACAGACAATACACTGTATATATTTTTTGTAATAATTTTTAAAAGACTAGCTCTTTTGCTGTTGCTGTTAAAATTGATTATCTCCATAGATGACTGTAGCATTTTTCCATATCTGTTCTACCGAACTTTCCAAATATGGCAATCTAACAGGATTTGTGAGCATGAGATGGTTTTGAAGAATTAGAAGCTGATGTTTGATTCCTGCAGTTTCCCAAAGCAGAGGGCTGCCAGCTACCACAGAGAACCTTTGTGAGGGGGTCACAGTTTTTATCTTGCTCCCCGAACTGCCAGCTACCACAGAGAACCTTTGTGAGGGGGTCACAGTTTTTATCTTGCTCCCGGAACACAAGTGCAGCACTTGGGTTCCTGGGAGTAGCTTCACTGGTATTCTAAAATTCAGTTTCATCTCATCAGCGATGTGAGACTCCTCTCTCGTCAACTCTTTTTTTTTTTTTTTTTTTTTTTTTTTTTTTTTTTTTTTTTTTTTTTTAACTTTTTATTTTTTTTTTTTAATCATTTTATTGAGATACATTCACATACCACGCAGTCATACAAAACAAATTGTACTTTCGATTGTTTACAGTACCATTACATAGTTGTACATTCATCACCTAAATCAATCCCTGACACCTTCATTAGCACACACACAAAAATAACAAGAATAATAATTAGAGTGAAAAAGAGCAATTGAAGTAAAAAAGAACACTAGGTACCTTTGTCTGTTTGTTTGCTTCCCCTACTTTTCTACACATCCATCCATAAACTAGACAAAGTGGAGTTTGGTCCTTATGGCATTCCCAATCCCACTGTCACCCCTCATAAGCTACATTTTTATACAACTGTCTTCGAGATTCATGGGTTCTGGGTTGTAGTTTAATAGTTTCAGGTATCCACCACCAGCTACCCCAATTCTTTAGAACCTAAAAAAGGTTGTCTAAAGTGTGCGTAAGAGTGCCCACCAGAGTGATCTCTCGGCTCGTTTTGGAATCTCTCTGCCACTGAAGCTTATTTCATTTCCTTTCACATCCCCCTTTTGGTCAAGAAGATGTTCTCCATCCCACGATGCCGGGTCTACATTCCTCCCCGGGAGTCATATTCCACGTTGCCAGGGAGATTCTCTTCCCTGGGTGTCTGATCCCACGTAGGGGGGAGGGCAGTGATTTCACCTTTCAAGTTGGCTTAGCCAGAGAGAGAGGGCCACATCTGAGCAACAAAGAGGCATTCAGGAGGAGACTCTTAGGCACAAATACAGGGAGGCCTAGCCTCTCCTTTGCAGCAACCGTCTTCCCAAGGGTAAAACTTATGGTAGAGGGCTCAACCCATCAAACCACCAGTCCCCTATGTCTGTGGTCATGTTAGCAACCATGGAGGTGGGGTAGGCGAATACCCCTGCATTCTCCACAGGCTCCTCAAGGGGGCACTACATCGTTTTTTTTTTTTTTTTTTTTTTTCCTTGTTTGTCTTTTTTCTTTTTTTTTTAACTTTCCCTTCTTTTTTCAAATCAACTGTATGAAAAAAAAGTTAAAAAGAAAACAAACATACAATAAAAGAACATTTCAAAGAGACCATAGCAAGGGAGTAAGAAAAAGACAACTAACCTAAGATAACTGCTTAACTTCCAACATGTTCCTACTTTACCCCAAGAAAGTTACATACTATAGCAACATTTCAGTGAACTTGTTCCTACTACATCCATCAGAAATTAACAGACCATAGTCATTTCTGGGCATCCCCAGAACGTTAAATAGCTTATCTGTTCTTCTTGGATTATTGTTCCCCATTCCTTAATTGCTCTCTACTGCTAGTTCCCCTACATTCTACATTATAAACCATTTGTTTTACATTTTTCAAAGTTCACATTAGTGGTAGCATATAATATTTCTCTTTTTGTGCCTGGCTTATTTCGCTCAGCATTATGTCTTCAAGGTTCATCCATGTTGTCATATGTTTCACCAGATCGTTCCTTCTTACTGCCGCGTAGTATTCCATCGTGTGTATATACCACATTTTATTTGTCCACTCATCTGTTGATGGACATTTGGGTTGTTTCCATCTCTTGGCAATTGTGAATAATGCTGCTATGAACATTGGCGTGCAGATATCTGTTCGTGTCACTGCTTTCCGATCTTCCGGGTATATCCCGAGAAGTGCAATCGCTGGATCGAATGGTAGCTCTATCTCTAGTTTTCTAAGGAACTGCCAGACTGACTTCCAGAGTGGCTGAACCATTATACAGTCCCACCAACAATGAATAAGAGTTCCAATTTCTCCACATCCCCTCCAGCATTTGTAGTTTCCTGTTTGTTTAATGGCAGCCATTCTAACCGGTGTTAGATGGTATCTCATTGTGGTCTTAATTTGCATCTCTCTAATAGCTAGTGAAGCTGAACATTTTTTCATGTGTTTCTTGGCCATTTGTATTTCCTCTTCAGAGAACTGTCTTTTCATATCTTTTGCCCATTTTATAATTGGGCTGTCTGTACTATTGTCATTGAGTTGTAGGATTTCTTTGTATATGCAAGATATCAGTCTTTTGTCAGATACATGGTTTCCAAAAATTTTTTCCCATTGAGTTGGCTGCCTCTTTACCTTTTTGAGAAATTCCTTTGAGGTGCAGAAACTTCTAAGCTTGAGGAGTTCCCATTTATCTATTTTCTCTTTTGTTGCTTGTGCTTTGGGTGTAAAGTCTAGGAAGTGGCCTCCTAATACAAGGTCTTGAAGATGTTTTCCTACATTATCTTCTAGGAGTTTAATGGTACTTTCTTTTATATTGAGATCTTTGGTCCATTTTGAGTTAATTTTTGTGTAGGGGGTGAGGTAGGGGTCCTCTTTCATTCTTTTGGATATGGATATCCAACTCTCCCAGCCCCATTTGTTGAAAAGACCATTATGGCTCAGTTCGGTGACTTTGGGGGCCTTATCAAAGATCAGTCGGCCATAGATCTGAGGGTCTATCTCTGAATTCTCAATTCGATTCCATTGATCTATATGTCTATCTTTGTGCCAGTACCATGCTGTTTTGGCAACTGTGGCTTTATAATAAGCTTCAAAGTCAGGGAGTGTAAGTCCTCCCACTTCGTTTTTCTTTTTTAAAGTGTCTTTAGCAATTCGAGGCATCTTCCCTTTCCAAATAAATTTTATAACTAGCTTTTCCAAGTCTGCAAAGTAGGTTGTTGGAATTTTGATTGGGATTGCATTGAATCTGTAGATGAGTTTGGGTAGAATTGACATCTTAATGACATTTAGCCTTCCTATCCATGAACATGGAATATTTTTCCATCTTTTAAGGTCCCCTTCTATTTCTTTTAGTAGAGTTATGTAGTTTTCTTTGTATAGGTCTTTTACATCTTTGGTTAAGTTTATTCCTAGGTACTTGATTTTTTTAGTTGCTATTGAAAATGGTATCTTTTTCTTGAGTGTCTCTTCAGTTTGTTCATTTCTAGCATATAGAAACATTACTGACTTATGTGCATTAATCTTGTATCCCGCTACTTTGCTAAATTTGTTTATTAGCTCTAGTAGGTGTATCGTTGATTTCTCAGGGTTTTCTAGATATAAGATCATATCATCTGCAAACAATGACAGTTTTACTTCTTCTTTTCCAATTTGGATGCCTTTTATTTCTTTGTCTTGCCGGATTGCCCTGGCTAGCACTTCCAGCACAATGTTGAATAACAGTGGTGACAGCGGGCATCCTTGTCTTGTTCCTGATCTTAGAGGGAAGGCTTTCAGTCTCTCACCATTGAGTACTATGCTGGCTGTGGGTTTTTCATATATGCTCTTTATCATGTTGAGGAAGTTTCCTTCAATTCCTACCTTTTGAAGTGTTTTTATCAAAAACGGATGTTGGATTTTGTCAAATGCTTTTTCAGCATCTATTGAGATGATCAATTGATTTTTCCCTTTCGAGTTTTTAATGTGTTGTAATACATTGATTGTTTTTCTTATGTTGAACCATCCTTGCATGCCTGGAATGAACCCCACTTGGTCATGGTGTATGATTTTTTTAATGTGTCTTTGGATTCGATTTGCAAGTATTTTGTTGAGGATTTTTGCATCTATATTCATTAGGGAGATTGGCCGGTAGTTTTCCTTTTTTGTAGCATCTTTGCCTGGTTTTGGTATTAGATTGATGTTAGCTTCATAAAATGAATTAGGTAGTGTTCCATTTTTTTCAATGTTTTGAAAGAGTTTGAGTAAGATTGGTGTCAGTTCTTTCTGGAAAGTTTGGTAGAATTCCCCTGTGAAGCCATCTGGCCCTGGGCATTTATTTGTGGGAAGATTTTTGATGACTGATTGGATCTCTTTGCTTGTGATGGGTTGGTTGAGGTCTTCTATTTCTTCTCTGGTCAGTCTAGGTTGTTCATATGTTTCCAGGAAATTGTCCATTTCTTCTACATTATCCAGTTTGTTGCCATACAGTTGTTCATAATATCCTCTTATAATTTTTTTAATTTCTTCAGGATCTGCAGTTATGTCACCTTTTTCATTCATTATTTTGTTTATATGGGTCTTCTCTCTTTTTGATTTTGTCAGTCTAGCTAGGGGCTTGTCAATCTTGTTGATCTTCTCAAAGAACCAACTTTTGGTGATATTTATCCTTTCTATTGTTTTTTTGTTCTCTATGTCATTTATTTCTGCTTTAATCCTTGTTATTTCTTTTCTTGTACTTGGTTTAGGATTGGTTTGCTGTTCATTTTCTAGCTTCTTCAGTTGATCCATTAGTTCTTTGATTTTGGCTCTTTCTTCCTTTTTAATATATGCGTTTAGTGCTATAAATTTCCCCCTTAGCACTGCTTTTGCTGCATCCCATAGGTTTTGGTATGTTGTGTTCTCATTTTCATTCGTCTCTATATATTTAGCAATTTCTCTTGCTATTTCTTCTTTAACCCACTGATTGTTTAGGAGTGTGTTGTTTAACCTCCAGGTATTTGTGAATTTTCTAAGTCTCTGATGGTTATTGACTTCTAATTGTATTCCATTGTGGTCAGAGAATGTGCTTTGAATAATTTCAATCTTTTTAAATTTATTGAGGCTTGTTTTATGTCCCAGCATATGATCTATTCTGGAGAAAGTTCCGTGAGCACTAGAAAAGTATGTGTATCCTGTTGATTTGGGATGTAATGTCCTGTATATGTCTGTTAAATCTAATTCATTTATCAGATTGTTTAGGTTTTCAATTTCCTTATTGGTCTTCTGTCTGGTTGATCTATCTATAGGAGAGAGTGATGTGTTGAAGTCTCCCACAATTATTGTGGAAACATCAATTGCTTCCTTTAGTTTTGCCAATGTTTCTCTCATGTATTTTGTGGCACCTTGATTGGGTGCATAGACATTTACGATTGTTATTTCTTCTTGCTGAATTGCCCCTTTTATTAGTATGTAGTGGCCTTCTTTGTCTCTCAAAACATCCCTGCATTTGAAGTCTATTTTATCTGAGATTAATATTGCTACACCTGCTTTCTTTTGGCTGTAGCTTGCATGAAATATTTTTTTCCATCCTTTCACTTTCAGTTTCTTTGTGTCCCTGTGTCTAAGATGAGTCTCTTGTATGCAACATATTGATGGTTCATTTTTTTTGATCCATTCTGCGAATCTATATCTTTTAATTGGGGAGTTTAATCCATTTACATTCAACGTTAAAACCGTGAAGGCATTTCTTGAATCGGCCATCTTATCCTTTGGATTATGTTTGCCATATTTTTCCCTCTCTCTATTAATATCCTTTATTGTACCCATACCGAATCTCTTTAGTACTGAACCTTTCTCCAAGTCTCTCTGTCCTGTCTTTGTTTCTCTGTCTGTAGGGCTCCCTTTAGTATCTCCAGTAGGGCAGGTCTCTTGTTAGCAAATTCTCTCAGCATTTCTTTGTCTGTGAAAAATTTAAGCTCTCCCTCAAATTTGAAGGAGAGCTTTGCTGGATAAAGTATTCTTGGCTGGAAATTCCTCTCACTCAGAATTTTAAATATATCGTGCCACTGCCTTCTTGCCTCCATGGTGGCTGCTGAGTAGTCACTACTTAGTCTTATGCTGTTTCCTTTGTATGTGGTGAATTGCTTTTCTCTTGCTGCTTTCAGAACTTGCTCCTTCTCTTCTATGTTTGACAGTGTGATCAGTATATGTCTCGGAGTGGGTTTTTTTGGATTTATTCTATTTGGAGTTCGCTGAGCATTTATGATTTGTGTATTTATGTTGTTTAGAAGATTTGGGAAGTTTTCCCCAACAATTTCTTTGAATACTCTTCCTAGACCTTTACCCTTTTCTTCCCCTTCTGGGACACCAATGAGTCTTATATTCGGACGTTTCATATTATCTATCATATCCCTGAGGTCCATTTCGAGTTTTTCAATTTTTTTCCCCATTCTTTCTTTTATGTTTTCATTTTCCATTCTGTCATCTTCCAGGTCACTGATTCGTTGTTCAACTTCCTCTAGTCTTGTACTATGAGTGTCCAGAATCTTTTTAATTTGGTCAACAGTTTCTTTAATTTCCATAAGATCATCCATTTTTTTATTTAGTCTTGCAATGTCTTCTTTATGCTCTTCTAGGGTCTTCTTGATTTCCTTCATATCCCGTACTAGGGTCTCATTGTTCATCTTTAGTTCTTTGAGTAGCTGCTCTAGGTGTGTCTCTTCTGGTCTTTTGATTTGGGTGCTTGGGCTTGGGTTATCCATATCGTCTGGTTTTTTTCATATGCTTTATAATTTTCTGTTGTTTTTGGCCTCGTGGCATTTGCTGACCTTGATAGGGTTCTTTTAGGGTTTGTAGACCAGTTGAAGTCCTTATCTCTAATTTATCAGATCTACAGCTTTGTGGAGTACACTTTCTCTAACTAACCAGCAGGTGGCATCCACGAGACACCTGTTCTCCACAAGCCAGATCTCCCCTGCTCAGCCTTTTTGGTGAGTGGGGGAGTGAGTCTTGTGGGGCCCAATTGGTGTCCCAAGCTTGCGTGTGTAGTTGGTGTTGCCTGCCCTGTATGTGGGGCGTGTTTCTGGGCAGTCGGGGAGGGGGGGTGGCCCTAACAATCAAATCTCCCTGATGATCCTAGAGTTTTAAAGCTACTGCAATAGTCTAATCCTTCAGTTCAGACCTGCCACAGTTTGTCTCTGCCACTGACCCACAAGTCTTTGGTATTGGCGTATGGCTCCTGAGACTTGCAAGTGGGCCCCTCTTCCAGGCTGTGCACCCCGGGTCCTCTGTTGAGGGATGACTGTGCTATGTCGCAGGTGAGTGCCGTCCCCCCAGGGCAGTTCTGGGCTGCTGGGCTGTGTTGGGAGGCTCCCAGTCTGCTCAAATGATGGCTGAATGGGGCTCTGTTAATTCACACTGCTCCCCCTTCCCAGCTCTGGGACATTCAGCTGAGGTTGCAGGGAAGGCTAATGTCCACGCCCAGTTTTGTGGTGTGTGCCTGTTATTTGAAGCACTTCCGTCACACTGGGTTGTCTGGGGCAGCTCTGGGCTATGGGGCTGGCGATGGGCAGGAGTGTTTCCTGTCCACCAGGATGGTGGCTGTGAGCGGACACCCCCCTTTTCTTGGGAAGTTGTGTTGTTTAGTGAATTTTCTCAGCCACTGGATTATTGCCTTTTGTCTCAGAGCTCTCTTAGTTCTGCTCTTGACTTGACGTGCCCAAATTTCAATTCTTTGAAGCTTTCTGTATTGAGCTTCTTAGAGTAATTGTTTTAGAAAAAGCAAAAAGGATTTTAAAAAAAAAAAAAAAAAAAAAAAAAAACGGCCCTCCTCAGAGATCTAATGGGTTATTGAAATGCTAATAGACAAAGCAACCAGGGCCATTAAGGAAAAGTGCCCAGGGCAGAGAGATCAGCCTTGCTTCGGGATTTGCATATGCGCCTCAGGGCCTGATCTCCGCCCTTCCCCTTTCTGTGTTCACCAGAACTCCAAAAATCCTCTGCTTTTATTTTGGAGTTTTTCGTGTTGTTTTTTTTCTATGCCTGTCTCCTCACTGCTGGGCTGGCTGCTCTCAGAGTCTCTGGTGTCTGGCCTCAGTCTATCTATGGTTGGAGTTTGAATCAGTAGAATGAGTTTCCGGTAAGAGCAGCCACTGCAATTCTCCCTTCTCCTTCCTGGAGCTGACAGCCCCTCCTCCCCCGGGACTGAGCCTGGCAGGGAGGGGCGCGGGTCCCCTGGCCGCAAAAACTTACAGATTTCGCTGATCTCAGCAGTTCCACGTTTTCATGAGTGTTGTATGAAGTATGCCCAAAGACAGATTGCTCTGTGGTGTCCAGTCCACGCAGTTCCTGGCTTTTTACCTACTTTCCTGGAGGAGTAACTAAAACATACAGCTCACCAGTCTGCCATCTTGCCCCGCCTCCTCTCGTCAACTCTTATACCCTGGGGAAATTCTTTTAAGACAGGAGACGTGTTGGGGGTGGGGTGGCCATTGGGGGGTTGTCAGATGGGAGGTCGCGGGTCCCCCATGGAAAGAGCCTCCAACTCGCAGACAATGCTGCCGCCTGCCGACAAAACGCAGGATTTGCAGATTTTGTGAATGGATTGCCTCCTTCCCCTTTCCATCTTCCACTTTGGAGAGCAGATATTTAGTTTTGCATTAACCGTACTTGATTTTGCCGCCTTACATTGGATCCTAAAATCATTTTAACAAACTTGGGGTAGAGGAAAACACAAGGTCAGCCCCCTAGCTGCCTCCGATCCAGCTTCACGTAGTCCAGCGTTGTTTCCGCATCGCAGGGAGGAGGGTAAAACGTGGGTGAGTGGGCGGGAGAGTTGTTTGTTATTTGGGGGAGGGATTGGGAGGATCAAGGAACAGTCCGGGAGGAGGGGAGAGACGCTATTTCCCACCCCCACCTTTCAATAATGCCTAGGGTTTGGCTTCTAACCCACGTATACACATTTTTATGTTTGAAGTAAGCGGTGGTGAAGCTCTTTGCTGCTAAATCCTGTATGGTATCACTCTAGTGAGCTTCTGCAGTTTCTCTTGTGATTCCATTGAAAATTAGACCCTTCTGTGAGGGGAAGGATGGGCCAGCTGCCTCCCTCCGGGTCACGCTGTTCTGATTGTCGCGGTCTGGCTGCAAGCACAATGGCCGGGCATCTGTCTCAAGTGCACAGACGCCGGCTGCGGCTGGAGGCGCCCCTCGGCTATTCTGGGCTCGGGAAACTTGAAGACCGACTCCACTTCCCACAGCAGCAGGCTGGGAGCCCGGCAGAGTTCAGGGGACCGCAGAACCCAGCCATACCGTTTATACAGATCCCTGAAAAACTCTAAATCTTGTGCATTTGAAATGAGCTAGAAGAGCTAGGAATTGTCATGTGAATTTAGCTGGATTTTCATATTCTTCGTATAGGACACACCCACTGACCCTCTTTAAAAAATTTTAATACTTCATAGCACTGGGTTTTTGAGATGAAGTTAAGGTTGCAAACATTGGAAATAAAAATGGAAGACACCAACTAGGTCGTCATTCATCTAAGAACATTAAGAATTTATTTGAGGGGCTTAACTTTTGCAGTTCCTCCCTTATCTTACCCATCTGTCCAGTTTTAGCCATGGTGATTTCTCTAAAGATTCCAAGGAATATCTGGACTAATTTTATTGTCTCCTCCTATCTTTTTCTAAAAAAAGCCTTGCCTGCCTTGGGCTGGAAGGTGGAAGCAGGTAGCTATTCCTCGACAAATATGTACATAAAATAATGCCGGTTTGGGATAAAGATTTCACAAGAAGAAATATTATTATGGATGTTTATAGTAAAGTTTTCTTTCTTTTTAGATGAGGAAAACAATGCTTTCCAAGCTGTATTGAGTAATCCCATACTATTCATGATCAATTAATCTGGTGTAAAACAACTATTTTCCCAGCATCCAATCCCAGCACCTTGGATCCATGATATGAGTAGTAATTATTGACGGGCAGCTGTGTGCTAGGCCTGATCCTTCTCAAGTGTAGGTTACATGAATTGAGGAGTAATAAACATAAGAGAGTGCCTGGAATTAACAAATTAGACCCTTTACTCTTCCTGGACAAGAGGAAAACATCTGTGAAATCAAGCCCTTTTACCTTTGAATGAAGAGAAAATAGCTGGTGTTCCTGCAACTCGATTCTATTTTAGCAATGGATGGTAAGGCTTGCTGTCGCGTTGTTGTGTGACGGACATTTGTAGTGTGGCAAGCTGGTGTGTAAATTCTTAGCTTTGAGGTTGTCACAAAAACAGGTTCCCATCATCTGTACTTCACATCACTTTGTGTGGCAAAGCAGTGGTTTTTAACTGGCTCAAGGCTTCGGTGGGCAGTGTCTCAGGGAGAGATGCGGGTTATCGCCTCTGAGATGGTCCTTACAGCTGGGACAGCCTTGGTCCTGAGACTGACTCCTGTCACCCAGGCAGAATCTTTTCAACCTTGTCAAGCCTCTTTCCCCATTTATAAGATTAAATGTACAGTATCAGCCAGATTTGGGAAAATGAAAATTTTGCGACTCAGGAATTGAACATTGTGCTATGATGAAATTATTCCAGCAGATGACAGCCGTATCACTAACATTGTCTCACCTGCTGGCTCCCAGACCTGATTCTTCTCCCTTGTGTAATTGAGACTCGCCACTTTGCGCTATCAGAAATAAAAGCAGACTTCTAAAGATATGCTAAAACAAACATATAAGAGTAATTAAAAAAAAAATTAAGTCTGTTTTTAAGAAAATATGTACCCATTCCTGGATTAACAAACAGCAGGCTGAGGGACCCCACTTCTATTATGTTTTATTTGGGGATGGTTAGCACAGCCCGCTCCCGTGCTGCGTAGGTACAATCTCAAGCTTACTTTCTCTTGCAACTTAACTGGAAGGCTCAGCTTTACAAAGTACCAAGTGTCCTGGATTGGTTCAGGCAACTCCACCAGGCAAAATGAGAGCAATCCCTGGAAAAGAGGACAAGACTGAAACTGATCATTTGTGGACATTTAAACTTACCATTGACTAGAAATATGTTTCCCATCCAAGAGCTGAGAATATATGCTGTTATTCCAGCTGTACACTTACTTACCTTTGATAAGTTATAGGCAAATTAATAACGGTTTGCACTAATCCAGATATGAATATTTCATGTTTTACAGCATTCAAATTTTTAAAATTAACTTGCTACCCAATATTTGAACAAATACATTGATTAAAAATGAAATATGTGGCCCAAGCCTAAGCCTAGGTTTGCATGCAGCTTTCCAATGTCTAATCCTGTGGTTTACCCATAATCCACATTATTTCAACAGAAAGCTTCACTCACCCCTCTGGCTCCTCAGGGGTTCAAAGTAGCACAAAATTTAGGTCTTGCCCTCCACTAAAGGGACAGAATTAACTTTTAAAAGGGCTGATGTTTGGTGCAGGGAAGAGAAAGAGAACAGAGAGAAGGGACCACTAGCTGACTTACTATAGTTCCTCCCTTTCTACAGCAGAACAGAGCTAAGATCAGAGGCCAGGGGCTCCCCCTTTCATCCGATTGGGAAGAGACAGTTGTCAGAAGCTGCATGAGGTCTTGGTTTTGTTTTACAAATCTGATCTTTTAATCAAGAGGTTCTTTTTCTTTGGGAACACAGTGGTCCCCGGGGGCCACTAACCTTTCCCCTTTGAAAACTTGAGTTCAAATTCTCAAAGTCAAAAGTGAAAGGTTTTACTTGTATCCCGAGACTATCATCTACCTTGTAATCGCTACAGGAAAGCACCAAAATTGGGGGAGAGGGGGGAGGACATGCTTCAATTTACAGTCCTCAGACGTATCTTTTAAGAGAAAGTTCTTACCTTTGAAAAGAAATGCAATAAAAGGAAAATTTACTTTTTCAAATCTCTCTTGTTGCTTTGAATCATGAAAGAATATGACCAGTTTGAGTTCTCTTAACTATTTTAGTTTTAATAAACGTTAATAGTTAGGCAAACATCCTTGTTGCTCTTGCCAAATGTGGAATAAATCAAGTGGGTTCCTCCGGACCCTGCCCCCTTCCCCACCAAGCTAGGACAGGAATTCAGCAGGAAGGAGTCTTTGGCAGGGAGAATTGCACAAGGCGCCCAGTGCTCTCAGCTTGGGGCCTGTATGCCCTGAAGGGCTACAGAAAATGTCTGAGCCCCCAGTTGCAGGTGTAGGTTATCTTTTCAGTGCCGACATTAAAGGGCTACTGCCCGATGAGACATAGAAGAGAGAGGTGATGAAGCCCTTTCTTTACCACTACCCAATTTCTAGATAAGGTTTATTACTTTGTAGATAAGATTTATATTAGGTTTATGTTTTGGTTTTTCAGTCCTGACGTGTCAGCAAATACCTACAATTGCCTTGATGTGTCTTTTAACTTTTGTACTGCCCCCAAAATTCGTAGCAGCTCATTTCCCTAAAAGCTTCTATTCCTGTAGGTGTGGGCCCCACTGGGATCCTTCCAACCTCTGGGAGCCCACCCTTCTTCCTTGGGGCAGAAGCTCATGCAGGCTGTGTCCTCACTGCTCAGTTCACTTCAGCAGTGAGGGGCCTGATCAGGAACAAAACCTTTTCATAGAGCAGAAGGGAGCTGGACTTTAGACCCAGACTTGAGTTTGCATCCTGCTCCCTTCCCTTACCGGCTGGGTGTCTTTAGGCAAGTTTCATACCTTATCCGTAAAGAAAGGGATACCTGTTTCTGCATGTTGCTTCCAGGGTTAAAATGACAAGGACCACGCAAAGCACACCATAGGTTCTCAACACGTTCATTTCCTTCCATCCAAAAAGGCTGAGAGATTAGCAAATGATCTTGACTAATGAGAGAGTAAGTGGTTTATTCATCTTTTCCAGAGAAGCTCCAGATAGTGGTCTTAAGTATGCCCCGTTCAGACTCTTAACTTTCAAGCATTAATTTACCGACCTCTAGTCAAGCTTCTATTTAACCTTTAAAGTAAAAAACCAAACAAAACAGAAAAGCAGAAAACCCTTTGGCTTGCAGCCGTCAGGATTATTTTGTGTATTAAAGTGAAGACTGTGAGCACAGTGCCAGAGACCTGGAAGGTGCCTGAATTTTTAGACTGGATCTGTACAGTTGTGCAAGATCATGGAAGAAAAGCAGGCTTAGGACCCCGAAAGCTCAAGTAACCTTCAACCACTGTGGTGTCACATGCTAAACTGGAAAGCTGACCGTAATCCAGAATCCTCATTTCTTACTAGGGTTCACATCACTTTTTTCCCCAGGCAATAAGTGATGTAACTTAAGCGGGGAGAGAGAGACCCACACCTTCCCCAAAGAAAAGGAAGATGGGTCTAGTGTCAGGCTCAATTAGACCCAATGGTGCTGGCTTTCCAAAAAGGAATAATGCAGCTTTTGTGTTATGTTCAAGCAAAAAGCTTGGAAATTTTACAAAATAATCTTACCCCAGAAGAAACCTGGGCTCAAGCCCTCTTCCTGGAAAGAGGGGCAATCCAGGAGTTTTATCTATTCTTATCAGCCCTTGCTGAGATCAGTGTTGTTATGTTTAAGAAAAAGTCGTCTCAGAAACAACTAAGACCAGTGTGAAACCAAGAATATGACTTACTCCACTGTTAGAGCTTTTATACTCTTTGCGTGTCAGATTATTTAGTCATTGTCTACCAAAGCGGCTTCTTTGCTAGAATTGTGGGTATTCATTTATCTGCCCTGAAGTCAGTCTTAGAACCCTCAACAGCTGGGAGGAGTGGCCAGCCTCGGTGCTGGAAGTGCTTAAAATGCAAATGTGCAAGAAATCCCGGCCAACGGCCCCATCCCCCAGGAAAAGTGCTTAAATACAGCCAGGCCTGGAGGGGAATGTTAAAAAGAGAGGTTGAACTGCCCTCCTCCCTTCCACGGGGACCCTCGCTCACTCTGGGAGATTCAGTATGCATGACTGAGCAGGCAAGCCACAGGGACAGCGCTCTTTTAACTTTTCTGAACAATGGCTTTAGTTCCCTCCACCCACACCCATCTAAGGGCCAAGAAACCCATCTTTCCTCCCCACTTCCATATCTCCTGACCCACTTTTCCACATTACTCCTAGATCTCATTTCTATCCCCACCCCGCCACTATGGGGGTGTATCAACTCTTATAGATCTGGTTTTTAAAAAAATATTTCATTTTGTTCCATTTTTTTTAAAATTTCCATGTTGTTGACAGTTTATAACCAAAAGCTCTGCAAATCTCCAGACTAATCACATTTCTAGAAACAGAACATTTGGATGTCAGTAGTAAACCTTATACAGAATAAACTTGTAACCTTGAGTTTCCTCACACCGCAGAGGCTGCAAACTGTACCTTACTTCCTTTGACTCTGAGCACTCCAGCAGCACCTCCTACCCTGGTGTGAACCCAAACACATCATGCCTTCAGAATAATTCACAGATACCAGGTTTTTGTTTGTTTTTTCAAAAACATACTTCATATTTCCTCTTTTATTATATAAATATCAGTTTACCCTTTTACTGTAAGAATATAAACGTTTTAAGAGGATCTTTGTTATTATTTATACAAATTCACAAACAGTACAATTAATTGATAAAGGTCTCTGGGTTCCTTTAACTCCATGTTGGTAAAGGTTTTGCACGTTGCTATGGAGGAATCTAAAAAAAATAAACAAAAAAATCCAACAAAAATATACATCCTACGCAAAAGCAAATCTTTTTTTCTTTAAAGCCACAAGTTCCAACCTCCACCAAAATAAAGAAAATTATCTATTCCTCCATTTAGAAACAATTTTGTAAAACCCACAAACTCCATTTTATTAACAGAACAGAGATAAGACACGAATTTCAGTCTGGTCCCCTTCCCGTGGAGCCCAGGGGCTCTGCTCCTCTTGCTTCCAACAGGAAGCCTCACTGGGTGACCTTTTTGTGAGGAAACTTGGAAGAGGGTGAGGAAGGGTAGAATTTGCATATATAATAATCTTCAAGACATAATCTGCATCTCAAACAAACAAAAAACAGTTCAACTCTCATTTCTCCCACACATTTGTGCTATAAATTAAGTCAAGACTTGGAAACATCACTGGGTCCTCAAATCCCAATGGATAAGCAGAAAAGAAGAGCCAGAAAGTGAAAGTGGGACACACTGGGTGGATGATGGTTAAGAAGAAGCCAAAACAAAAGATGTACAAACCCAATGGGCATCTTTCCAGTCTAGGCACAAAAATGTTGTCTCAAAATCTCTCTCGTAGAATTCCAGGGCTTCAGAGAAAAAAGTAAACTAAAACGAGGTAGCCAGACACACACATATATATATAATTTATATATATATATAATATATATAGAATATATTCAGCAGAAAAAAAAATGGTACTTAAAAAGGACCGTGATTTCAAATTTCTTACCAAAAAAAAAAAAAAAATAAAAAATAAAAATAAATGAAATGAGCCTGAATATCAGAGTTTGGTAAAAGGAGAAGTGATGAGAAGAGACTGGGACTAGTTACAGAAGTGGAAGAAGGGTGAAAAGGCCGTTGTAGTTGGGTTTGCTTTTTATACACTTAAAAATAAAAACCAGATCACAGTATTCAAATGAAAGCTTAAGTGAAGGCAGACATTTTCCTCAACTCCCCAAGGGTGGAAAGGGCTAGCCATTCTCCCCCCACCCCCACCCCATTTTCAGATGCATCGCAGTGGGGAAACAGTAGCTGAATCAGTGCTCCATCCCCCTGCAGAGGAGTGGGTGAGCAAGTAGCTGGGTCCATCTCTTCATCCTCAGGGGAAAGACAGGAATGCAGGGTCGGGTAGCAGAGGAGTGATGGGTCAGGTCGGTTTCCATCCCCAGATGGGATGAGAATGGGCCCTTGGTGGGATGGGTGCTGGAGGAGGGAGGAGAAAACAAGCCTGAGGCTTCCTGTCATCGCCCCCATCCCATCGGCTGCAATGATTTATGTATACGTATGCATGGAGAGTGAGCGTGGGGGGGCCGGTGAAGGATGGAGAGGGCGGGGCAAGGGGAGCTGGTGCTGCCGCCCTCACCTGACCTTCTCACTGTCCGTCATCTGCCAGAGTCCCAGGTTGAGTACCTTGAGGCAGGGCAGCTGCGTAATGCGCTCCAGGCCGCGCTTGGTGATTCGGGTACAACCGTACAGGTCGATGCCGGTAAGCTGGCTCAGGTGCTCAGCGATTAGCTCCAGGCCCTTGTCCGTGATGCGAACGCACTGTCCGATGTTGAGCGTGCGCAGCCCATGCATCTGCCGCACCATGCGGTTTATGCCATCGTCACTGATGTGGCAGGAGCAGAGGGAGAGGGACTTGAGGCCGTCCAGCCCCTGAGCTATGTAGGCCAGACTCTGGTCCCCAACCTTGTCACAG
The DNA here is from genome assembly GCF_015220235.1 of Choloepus didactylus. Classification (NCBI taxonomy): domain Eukaryota; kingdom Metazoa; phylum Chordata; class Mammalia; order Pilosa; family Megalonychidae; genus Choloepus; species Choloepus didactylus. The sequence goes on from NC_051314.1 coordinate 131,469,831, forward strand.
AAGGACACATCCAGTCCGGAGAGGCGCAGGCTGCCCATAGCCAGATGCATGATGCCTGTGTCACTGATGTTGTCACAGGAGCGCAGGTTAAGGCTGCGTAGGCTGCCCATGTGCGACAGGTGCAGGAGGCCCGCGTCTGAGATGCCCCCGCAGAAGCTAAGGTTGAGGAGCCTCAGGCCCGTCAGCCCGCGGGAGATGTGCTTTAGGGAAAGATCGGTGAGCTTCTGGCAGTCCTGCAGCGTGAGCTGCTCCAGGCCCAGGCAGCCCTCAGCCGCACTGCGTGTCATGCCGGCCAGGTGCCCGATGCCCACGTCCGAGAGGTGGCGACAGCTGCGGAGGTTAAGGCTCTTGAGGCGCTGCAGGCCCCAGGCGATGAGCAAGAGGCCAGTGTTGGTGATGTTGCTGCAGCCCCCCAGCTCCAGCACCTCCAGGCCCTTGAGGTACTGGGCTATGCGGCCCAGGCTGCTGTCAGTGATCTGCTTGCAGAGGCTCAGGTTGAGGGCGCGCAGGGAGCCGATCTCCTGCACGAACGCGTGGCCCAGCCCGTTGTCGGTGAGGTTGTAGCAACCGCTGAGGTTGAGGCTCTCGATGTTGGCCATGCCCTGGATCACGTAGCTGAGGCTGCGACGGAGACTCAGGATCTGTACCCGGCGGATGCCCCGGGCCTGCAGGCTGGGGAACAGCGACGGGTTGGCCCGGCGCAGGTGCAGCTTGGCCTCCACACCCCGCCACACCGACTTGTGGTAGGCGGCGTCCCGCCAGGCCGTGCACACCTGCGCCGCGCGCCCCTTGTCCCGGACGTCCAGGTAGCCGAAGATCATGGCCAGCAGCTCGGGGAACAAGCATGAGATGTGGGTCTCCATCTTCCTCCTCCCCCCTCCGCGGCGCCGGGGGGAGGAGGCGCGGGCCCCGCCGCTCCGGCCCCGGGGAGGCGACTCGCACGGTTCCTCCCAGCTGCCGCCGCCGCCGCCGCGGGCCCAACGGCCGGCCCCTCCCCGCCTTCCGGCTCTGGCCGCCGCCGCCGCTCCTCCTCCTGCTCCGTCCGTCCTTCCTTCCTGTCTGCCGGCGTCGCGTCCCTGCCCTCCCCCCGCCCCGGGCTCCGCTCGGTCCTCACATCCCGGGCGGGGAAAGCGCCCTCTCTTCGCTCCCGGAGCCCGGCTGGGCCCGCCGCCGCCGCCGCCTGCGGTCTAACCACGCCGCGCTCTGGACGCGCCGCACCGCCGGCTCCGCCGCTCCCACGCCCCCTGCTGCATCCTCCGCCTCCTGCGCTGCCGCCTTCGGCTGCCGCTCGGCCCAGCAGGCCGGCGAGGGGGCCCCGGGGGCTGGGCGCTCCGGCTCCGGGCGCCGCGGAGGCTTCCTGCTGCCTTTGTCTCTCGTCCGCTTTTCAAACCTCCCAGCCCCGGGCCGCCCGCACTCCGCCGCCCCGGCGGGGGGACCAGGAGGCCAATCCGGGCCGCCGGGCGCACGTTCCCTCTCCCCCCGCCGCCCGCTGGCACTTGGGAGCCGCCGGCCCGAGTACAGAGGACGCCGCGGCCAGAGCGCGGCGCGGCGCGGACCCCGGGCGAGGAGGCGGGTCGCGGGTTTGGTAGAGTCCGGGACGTACCCCTCTGCCCGACTGCTCCTCCGCGCGGCCCCTCCTCCCTCGCTCGCTCCCCCCGCGCGCGCGCGCGCAGTGGTACGAGCCTGCGCTGCCGGAACTGTCGGAGCCGTTACCCTGGAAACCGAGTTCTTCCTATTCTAGTCGCCCCTGATTTTTAACCCTGTGGGCGCCATCGGAGAACAGCTGTCAGCAGAGCTCTTCCCCACCCTTCTTCTTTTCACCCCGCCGCCCGTTATTGAGCCATTCCCTTTCTGGGCCACGCCCCAAGCCTGTTCCTTCTTTTCCTCTGTTGCTGACGTCTGCGCAGCCCCTTCTCATAGCTTGTCCCTACAATTCTTGACCCTTACTTTACACCCTTCTCCCTTTATTATCCTCGCAAGACCCTTCTCCCAACACTAGTACTCAGTAATCATCACCGCAGCTGTCCTTCGTTTTACTGTCCCTAATGCCCCTTAACACGTCTCTGCTACTACACCCCTAGCTCCCCCCAATGGAGCTGTTTTCTACCGTTCCTTTCTGCTAAGTCTTGCGCCTTAAATTGCGGAGAAAATCGGCGTTATTATTCCATACCTTAGTTTAACCCTGACCCTCTCCAGGTCTCATTCTAGAGTGTCCTAGAATTATCACTACTGCCTTCTAGCATCTTCTGGGTGCTTCCAGACACGGCCACCAGCATGCTTCCCTGGGTACTTTGTATGTCAAAACTTCCCTCTACTTCCGGACTCAGCCCTTCCCTTGAGGCTGCTGAACTGTCGGGTGCGCCTCGCGGTTCCCTCGCATCCCCTCAGTCTGCTTTGCTCTTGCAAGGGAGTGGCCTCCCCTAAGCCTTGTTTTATGATTTTCCTTCTCGTCAGCTGTTAGACTGTAAATTGTACGGCCCAATTATATTGCTTGTCAGGATATTTGTATGTGCTAATACAAATTTACTTTTTTATAAAATGTAATGACTGTTGGACTTGGTTTAAGGTGCTCCAACAGATGTCTGTTGGTTCATAAGCCGTGTTTTATGGAAGCAGGACAATGCTCCATTCTAGAACGTGGCTCTTGAGTCTTAGATGCTCACACAGAGAACAGGGTTTCAGGGTTTCATTTTAACTGCCCCTCCCAAACCAAGAATTTTTTGGATCAGAAATACAGGCCCTCTATATTTACATTTTTAACTAATTTACTAGCTCAGCGATTAGACCCAAGACAACCAGATTTATCTATCAGAAAAGGAAAACTATTTCATTGATTCTTTGAGGACCTGAACAACATTTTGAAGGGGGTCCACGTTTAGTATATGAGACTGTTAACTTTTGGCCACTTCTCTTGCCCAAGAGAGGACACCACACCAAGTACAGATTTATTAATAGGCATAATACATTTTGGACCCCGCCCACCTTGCCAGCTCCTAAATCAGGAAATGGCAGAAGCAGAAATTCTCACAAGTTTGTTACCTCACCCCCATTACACATGGTGTGAGGCCTGTTGGTTTTTATAACCTGCCTGAAATAATAGATTGTACTGTTAGTCATTCGGATGATTCCAGATGTCCTGTGCAGTAAGTGTCATAAGTCTGGGGTGTATCTGGGCTTACACTCTTGTCAGTCACTCTTTTTGTTATGTGGATGTAGGTGTGTAGATGTTGATGTTGAGGTCTTAATCCAAAGCACCTACAGTGTATCTTAATCCTATTCAACAGGAAACAAAGTGCCAGGCCGTATTTTTGGGGTGGATTTATAGACAGTGCCCCACCTAAAGAGAAGGGGTTCTTCCTCTGGAAAGACCATTGTTCTCAAGTCTGAAGAGTCATTTGGAGGAGACTTGGAGCACTTTCTAGAAGTTGGCCACTTACCTGCTTCTAGTTCTAGCAAAACCTTTTCTTGAGTTGAACTCTGGAATCTCGTTAATACAGCCTTTTATGTAAGATAGTCAAACATACATTTCAAGGATTTTCAGGATAATCTGTATGATTTTTTTCACTTTAGATAAATAGGAAAATATAACATCAAGAGACGTCACAGGAAATGAATGGAGGGAGGGGTAGTTAATGGTATTGAGGAAATGATTCCCTTCACATTTGGGGCACAAAATGTATGGAAGATGTGTATAGATCAGAGACTCTGCTTGTCTGGAAAAGATATACACCAATGCAGAAAATCCTGTGGATAACTGATCATGGTTTAAGGAGAGGTTGAGATTTGTGTATACAACCCAATTCACCAGGTTGCATCTAGAATAAAGATTTCCTGATTAAGCTATGAACTTCTGTGTTTAGAAGCAGATATGAAAGCCTTGTGTAGGGAGTCTCTCCAAAACTTAACCAAGATTTTTAAAGAAACTAGATTTTCAGATACAGTTTGTTTTGTTTTGTTTTTTCCACCTGGGTGTGGCCTGGGAAAATGGAAAGACCCACCCAAAGATCAGGATTAGTGAAGGCTGTGTACTTCCTCATTCAGAGAGGGAAGCCCTGGCAGGAAAGATCAGGAAAGATGTGTAATTTAGCTCCTCACTCGAGAATATATGCATACAGCGACAACTGGTGACCCAGATTCTAGCTTGTGGGTGTTGGATCAAAGGAGTTAAAATATTTTGTGCATGTTTTCCTTTAATTCTAAAGGAAATATGGCACAATTCTGGCTACGTAGTAGGCTTTCTGTAAATACTGTTGAACTGAAATAAATGAGATGAATACCGACAGTATATTTTTACGAAAGACTTTTTGCATGTTAAATCTTTTCCAAGAGTTCTGGGCAACCAATAGCAGTGGACATCTAAGGTTTATGAAATGGTGCCTTTCCAGCCACTTTCCAACTTCAAGATTTCCTTCACGAGAGCAACTCAAAGGGAAAAAAAAGGTGAAAATTTTGCTTACATCAATAAATTGCCAGGAACATCCTGAAACATTTATTTACTCTTTCCCAAATTATTAGTTTGCTGTATCCTGTGAACAATGGCTTAGCATCATCTTTATCCACCACCATAAAAAAATAAGGGCTTGAGATCCAGGTAGTTAGAGCCCTCTCATTACAATGATTGTACACTTGGATGTACAGCCTGGAAAACTCATGCAAGTAAAAGGGGGTGCAATTAATAATCACAGCCAGACGACAAGGCAAATGAATGAATGGGCTTCCCTCTACTTTGAAATGGGGTTGCTGTTTGTAATCAGTAATTTGCAACTTTTGGGTGTTAACTCTACTATGTGTTTTCATATTTTTAGACACCCATCCCAAAGGATTAGAAATATGGTTAGAGAATAGTCCCAAATACAAGCTATTATTTGTTCCCGTTAACAAATAGTTTAGGTACTTGTTGCAAAGCAGGTGGAATGTGACAAGCCTAGAAAAATAAACTGTGTTGTAAATGGAGTCATGACCAGGCACTGAACACTGAAAAAGGTGGGTTTTCAATTTTTTCAGTGTAGTATAAATTATTTGCATTGCATTGTGCTCTGAAGTACACAGAGATGTTGAAGATGACGTCTCCTCCTTTAAGAACTTAGGATCCAGCAGGTGGGCCGGAAAATACCTGCTGACAGTGACAGTGTTTTTTAGTGTTGTAAGTGCCAACAGAGTGATAGAAATAAAATGTATTTGGTTCAGAGGATCACCAGGGTGAAGCCTGGAATTTGAATGGATGCTGATGGGAGCAAGGTCATTGCGTAGGGTAGAAATTTTATTAGGGAACAGGCTGAAGTTTTTCCTTACTTGCTTAGAAAAAAATGAGAGCAAGATAATGGCAACCATACATTGTCCTACGTTGTGAGGGCGTTCCCTTTTGAGGCATTGGTTAGGCTAATTTCAAAAATGCCCTTTTTAAAAAATTCTTAGCTTTTTTTTTTCCCCCAAGATAAAGGAAGCTTTATTTTAACTCTTACTTATCTGGAATTGAATGGAATTCGGTACCTGAAGTCAGACAACTTTAGTTCATGTTTCAGACCTTGCTATTATTTTTACTACCAAGATTGCCTTGAAAAAAAATTTTTTTGTTCAGCCGTCTTTCTCATTTGCCCAGGGCCCCCTGTCTGACAGTAGAGCTTGGTGGTACACATGCAGGCAGGGACTGAAGAAGGGAGACGTTGGAAGGCTGCCAGCCCCTTGCCAGGGTGGCTTCCCTGTATGTCACCTCTGAGTGCCTGTGACAAGCAGGACCCCCTTAGTCAGGACACCCTACTCGGTGCTTTGACCCAAGGCAGCATTATGTGCTAAATGTACACCAGACTTGGAGAGGGAAGTTGTGCATTTGAATTCTAGCTCTCCCATTATAGTTGCATGACCGACAGCAAAATGACTTAAATTCTTTGAGCTTAGGTTTCCTCCTTGATGAAATGAAAGCAATTCCTATTGGCATAGCTGTTGTGGAAATTTGCGGAGGTAAAACATCCAGGAGAGACAACCTGCCACATAGAGGGGGCCTAGTAAATGGCTGTTTTGTTTTTTTCTTTTATAACTGCACCTTGAGGGAAAAACCCAAACAAACCACACAGATGTGCCCTCAAAGTATGCAGATATACATTTGCTGACAGTTAAACACTTTTTTAACTTTATTTCCTGTTTTTTAAAATGTGCAGGTTAGAGGAGCAGAAACCTAGCAAAATTACAGGAGAAAAATAAAATGATCTGTCAGTTAGAGCAAGCCAGCTATCTCTTTGCACCTCATTTTCTTCTAAATTGCAAAAAGTAGCACAGTCCTTTCACTCACAAAGACATGGTCCCAAACTTATCCCTGCCAGACAAATATCCATCCTTAGACCTGTTTTTCACTACTAAGTCTCATGCTTTCTTTTCCTTGGAGCAGTGGTTCTCAAACTTCAGCATGTATCAGAATAACTTAGAAGGTTTATTAAGACACAGATTCCTGGTCCCCACTCCCACTGTATTGTGTATGTGTGTGTATGTTTTTTTTTGTTATTGTTGTTGTTGTCTTTTTGTCTGCTGGATCATAAGCTTCTCTGGAACAGGGAGTGAATTATTTCCCCCCACTGGTATTATAGTGAAAAGAAAAGAGGCTTTGGAGTTAGATGGATTCTGTCACTTATTAGCTCTATGACCTTGGACAACTCATTTAACTTTTTGGAGCCTCAGTTTTCTTATCTGTAAAATGGGACTAGTGGTCTCCACATCTTGGGAGTTTTGTTGGGGTTGAATGGAATAATGCATGTAATCTAATACAGTTCCTGACCATAATGAAAATTCCTAATATTTATTTGGCACTTATTTGTGTTAGATGTGCTTTCAAAGTCTTTACGTACACGAACTTACCTAATCTTCACAACCTGTGAAGAGAGACGCTTTTATTATCTCACTCTTACAGATGAGGAAACTATGGTACAGAGAAACCACTTGCTCAAGATCAAACAGCTAGCAAAACTGGAATTTGAAGCCTGTAGCCTGGTTCTAAAACCCAAATTTTATAACCACTGGGCTTTGCTGCCTTAACAATATAGCACTCTACTTGCTGGCATGTATTTACTTTCCGATGCCAAATAAAGAGAGGTCCACCAAAGCAGTGGTTAACTGTGGATGAAATACTGACTGTACTGTCAGCAATACCTGCCTGGGGTGAAGTGAGGCTTCTGGGTGAAACACTTGAAAGCTCTGGTTGATTTGCTAGCCAAAGCAGGTCAGCATTTTAGAGTGTGTGTGCGTCTGAGAAGAGGGAGAGAGGGAGACTGTATGTGAACGAGCGTTTGCCAGTGTGCACACCGTGGGTAGATGTGCTGATAATCCATTTTTATATCTCCAGGCCCACAGCTGGTTGCTCGGCTGGCGCTGGCCTTAGAGAGTCCCAAAGGAATGTGCTTTTGTGTAATTATGTCACCCTCTAGTGGCTACATCCCCCATTAGCCCTTTACCCATGAAACAGCCCACTCCGTGTCTGACTGAGACCTCTCTCCCAAATGAGATTCGCTGAGCAGAACCTAAAGGAGATTTTGGCATGGAGGGGCATGCTGAAAAAAATAAAATAAAATAAAATAACAAGGAGTGTGGCCAGGGGCAAGAAAAGAGTGGGAGGATCTGAACAGAGGGAAAAGTGCTGGAGGAATAATTATGCATCCATTCCTGGCAGAGAAGAAGGTGGAAGCAAGAAAGGCAGGAGGGACATCTGGAAGGAAGAGAACTGAGGAAGGAAGAAGGACTCAACTGGGGCTTCTGCCTCACCGTTTTTATCAAGTGGCATTTTATATTTGCGGAACCCGGGTTGTTACTACAGTCAGAGCTTTTTCAGACCTCCAGTCCCAAGGGCTGAAGTGGGAGTGGAGAAAGGATATTTTTAACCAGTTTCAATTCTCTTTTCCAAGGGAAGTAGGCGCAGGCCCTAGGACTACCCCAGGCTGACTAAATTCCAAACTCTTACCACCCCCGAGTGGACAGATGACTTCACTGCTTCTCTGTAGCCTGAGGCTGTGTCTTCTGTGCCGGGAAAGGTCATTTTTTAATCAAGATCTTTACAGGTCTGTCGTATCTTGATAAATATTTCAAAAGGAAGGGCAGACTGAGGTCAGTCTTACTCAGAACCGGTTTGTAACTCCACGGTAGGCCTGGGACCCTGCTGTCTAAAGCTTTCCTGAGCCTGAGTTTGAAGGTTATTCCCTTCGTGCAAAGGGGCTGGCCCTGAGCCAGGCTTTGCTGGAAAGTCTTACTTGGACCAACCAAAGCATTTATATTTCTTACATCATGTCAAGAGTGCTGGGGATCAGCCCCGCTGCAGAGTTCACAAGCCAGGCCCCCTTTCTGCCAAAAGGTTAGGGTTAAGGTTTTTTTTAAAAAAATAGCCAGTCTCCGCCTTGCTATTGTTTAACCCTTCACACCCCAGAAAAGATGGTTAACAGATAAAGAGCAAATCTTTGTATCATGTGCTATTGCTGCCTTCCTGAATGCTAGTTGTTCCCCCAAAATGTCCCTAATGCCAAGCCTTGACATTTACCCCCTTGTGCGAGAGAAATTAAAACAGTACGAAAACCCTGCCCACATATTTTTTTTCTGAAGTTGGAACAACTCGCCTCAGTCTTGGGACCTAGAATTCAGTGAGGCTCTTTGTTTGCTGTTTACTTTTTATTTTTAAACTTCACTTACACTTTAAGGCCAAAGAGTTCAAGTAACTTACCGGAGTCATGAGTGGTTTATCAAGCAGGCATCTGTTTTAAGCATCAGAATTCCTGGGCTTAGCCAGCCAAGGAAACCTAAATGGGAGTTTTCGACATTCGGGCATTAACAAATCTTACTAGTTGGATGACACCTTCCCCATGGAGCTCTGAAAGCACTGTGTAGACATTTAATGGCAATGGTTGTTTTTTTCACAAATGAAGGAAAGGAAAGCATAGAATAAAGGAGCCACCTTCCCGGGCTGCTGAGGCGCCTTTCCTATGGCCTGCAGAACTTCCATGGATGTCCGCGGGAGATGCACACTCAGCCTGGCAGGCTTCTGCTCTCCTTGCCCTTGTACTCTGTTTCCACAAAATTCATATGCAATTTCAGTGATAGTGAGACCTAAGCTAAGGTGCATGGCATTTGATAACTTTTACTGCTGTGTAATTGGATTGCTAATTGACATACCTGCAGTAAGGCAGTAAAGTAGAAATTTTAAAGAGAGTAATTATGTGTGTCATTGCATAATCACGTGGCATGGCTGCTAAAGCACTGTGAGAAAATGGGAAGCACAATCTTTGGGGTCCTCTTTTGGCCTAATTCTCCATTTTCCTGATTGTATATCCCCATAAACTTTTAAAAATATGGCGTACTTTAAAGAGTAATATCTAAAAGAAAGAAGTTGTCATTGCTGGCAGGGCTAAATGGAATTAGCTTGCACTGTGTGATTTCCTCAGTGACATAGCTTTGCCTACAATGCTTCATACAGAAAATGCACAGGAGCTGCTAACAAATACCTGTTTACTTCCTTCTGTTACACTTCATATCATGACCATCATAATTTTCATTATAAACGTATCATTTATTAAAAATACCCTGTAAGATGTCATAAAACTGATAGAAAGTTGTGACCACTACATGAATTAAAAGAGCTTTTAGGAGACTGAACAGTTTTCAGTATTATATGGTATAGGATTGCCAAAAAATGCTTAAAATTTGAGCATTTCTTAATCACTGACCACCGTAAAGAATCACATAATTAACTTTAGATCATCTTAAATTGTCCCTGGCATTGGGAGAGAGCTGGCTGTTCAATTCCAATGGATGGCTCCTATGCCAAACTGAGGTGGGTTCCCCCCCCTTTTGGAAAAAAAGGAAGTTTTATTTTTTATCCTATTTATTTAAATTCTAAGCCAAAACTAGAAAAGGGAAAACTGAAGACCTGAAAAGAATATTGTCTACCAAGGAAAAGAAATTTTTTTGCAAAAAGAAAAAAAAGGTGGAGGGAATTGAAAGTCTGTAGTGTTTTGCAAGAGGAGACGCTCAGATTCCATATAAAAGTTAAACTGCTTCACACCCTGTTCCTAAACATTAGGGATGCAGATATGCGGCAGCTGTAGAGCTATGCCTGAATGTTTTCTTAAACATTAGAGGAGACTCTCCTGAATACCTGCTTGTATGCCTCCTAGAACATGTTTCCTAGGTCCTTCTTAAGTTGACCAAAAACAAACAAAGAAACAAACAAAAAAAAACAACTCTTTAAACATCAACAACAATGGAAAAACTTTTAAAGGTGTGTTAGAGATCCAGCTGGATTATGTTCCTGTGTTTTTCCGTGGCATATCAATTCGGTTTGCCCCATGAAAAATTAGATGGTTCTTGATCTGCATGGTAGTCTCACATGCGTATGCGTAGGTAAGAATCCACCAAGCTGCATGTTTAAGATTTGTGCTTTTTATTCTGCATATGTCTTGTTTCAATAAAAAAGATTTATGTGTTTTTTTTTGTTTTTTTTTTTTAAGTCAGAGAGCTGAATGGGTCAAGGAAAGTTTACTTTGATGCATATACATGATCACACTTTCTGTTTGTTCAAACAGGGTAACCAAACAGGTACAGATCCTGCAGAGTCAGCTGCCCAGAATGTAACCAGGATGGGGGCTCAGTCCCACCCCTCAACCCCACAACTTCCCTTGCCTGTGATGGCCACTCCCTCTCTGGACCTCTCACTGCTCAGCCAGGGCAAGAATTTTGCCTTTCTTTTCTCTGTTACTCTTCACCTGCATAGACCCCTGCCCACCCCATCCTTCAGCCCTGGTAGTGATATGCAGTCCACACTCAATACATAGTGACACTAAGTCTGATCATTTTTCTTTGGTCAATGGGTGTGTTACATGTGTTGGGGGGGAGGGAGGTGAGAATGGGGAGAGGAGGGGGAATAGGAAGTTTTTTCCTTAACTTAATGTATAAATGGATGCTTTTCTAGGTCATTGGGAGCAACCCACGGTTGGGCAGGATATGGGACAGAACGCACAGACATTTCTGTTTTTGCCCCAACCTTTGAGAATATTTTGTTAAAGTTGGGGAAATGCAATAATGTTATCGTTTGTTGGACCCCGTTCCATGCTGTTCCTTACTGAACCAAATCAGGTCACATTATACTTACTGCGTTATGCTGTGCTGTTTTCCATCGACTTTTTGGTTGTTGATACTGGCTTTTTGCATTGGGTGTGTGGTTTCTCCTGACACAAACATGAATACATTTTACCACTAAAATTTTCCTAGGGGTCCAGTCATGTGAAGCTGGAAATTGTCATCAGGATGCGTTTTTACATTCCTGTTCTTGCTTTCATCTGTGGGCACCACCCTATCCTAGGCTTTCTGCAGGGTAGTGAATGTGCCACATAATGTGTAGAAAGAACAAGGCGTCTCTTGTGCAGCCAAGCAGATGATGCTATAGGAAGTCTGTGTGCCATTGACACACATTTGTTTGTGGTGCATCAGTTTCAGATCCAGTCGTTTGCCACACTGGACACTACAACCATGAAGGATAAGGCCCTTTTGCAGAAGATCTTGATCGTTTCTCTTGCCCCCATGGTTGAAATCTGCTGGAACATTCCTGCTAATGTTTCCTAGATTTGAACTCTGGGCACTGGCTACGGGACAGTTTTTTTCTTTGGTTTGGTTTGGTTTTGCAGGAGATCCTAATTAGAATTTCCTGCTCATGTCTTTTTGTTTAAAATCTATTTTTTGAAAACAAACTTTCTAATTGTCTTTGAAACTACCAGTGTTGTTTTACTTTGCTGATAGAACCCAGGAGGAGGGAGGAGAGGGTTGGGTTTTTTCCATCATTTGAATCAATACACATGCATGCCTAGTATCACCCAGACACACAGAGGGGTGATTTCAGGATAGTTCCCTGGCCACAAAGCTCGGGTAGGTTTGGAGAAGCAGCAGGGCCAAGAAATGCCTTCTGATTCAACACTTCCGTGCTCTGACTTAAGCTCATATCTAGTTACAGGGTTTCTTTGGCAAAAACACATTTTTTTTCACTGGAGTTAGCCAGGCAAAGCCAGTGTCTCCCTGGCCAGTTGAGTTTGAGGACTCATCTGCCTCACACATCATTAGCAGCATTGTTTGTTTAGGGCCCCTCTGTAGAATCTTTATTCATGGAGAAGTAGAAAGAAGCTCAAACAGCCCAGCTGGATTTCCAGGTCCTGGGTGGAATTTGTAACCCCTTTGACTCCTCAACTGAGAATATTGGATGTGGCTGTCACAGAAAGAGAATAAATATGGAACCCCATAATGCTGTGCTTGCAGCCACTTTTATTCCATTGAATTTAACACATAATGAGAAGCAAGCCTGTCTAGGAGGCAGGGAGCTGAACCAGTGCTAGGAAGCCTGTGATTTCAGGTTAGCTGAATTGGTGACAGTCCTGGGCAAGATAATTTAGCCCTCTTTAGTTGGCCACTGGCTAAAAAATGGGGGCAATAATATCTCCTGTGATCCTTCTGTGCACATTCTAATTTTAAAGTTAAATAATCTATGAACGAGGAAATACAAATGGGTAATAAGCATTTAAAATATGCCTGTCCTTGCTGATGATCAAAGAAATGCAGTTCAAAATGAGAGAGCATTTTTTTACCTATTATGAAAAGAGACTTTTTAAATGACAATATCCAAACACCCTAATTAGCTTCTGTCATTTAAAACTAAAACTTACTTTAGTGTTTGATTAGGCTTTACTTTCATTAAAAGGTGGGAAATTAAAAAAAAAAAAATATTTTCAAAGTGTAATGAACTGCCCAAAAAACTTAATGATCCAATTTAACTGGATTGGTTGAACAGTCAACAGATGCCAGAGATGTTAGAACTGGAAGACTATATGGGGTTATATGGTCCAGTTCCTTCATTTTCTAATTGAGAAATCTGGGGCTTTGAGAAGGGGTGTGACTTGGCTAGGGTGACACAGTTTTGTAGAGCTGGAACTGCATTAGTGAAATATGATGTGCTGTTGTTTAGATCTTGCTGTAGTGAGATCAGACATTTCAAAAATACCTCAAGGAGTCTAAAGCTGTATGTAATGGTGCCTAAGAGTCTCCCCCTGAGTACCTCTCTGTTGCTCAGATGTGGCCCTCTCTCTCTCTAACTGAGCCATCTCGACAGGTGAACTCGCTGCCCTCCCCCCCTACGTGGGACCCAACTCCCAGGGATGTAAATCTCCCTGGCAACGCAGAGTATGACTCCCGGGGATGAATGCGGACCCGGCATCGTGGGACTGAGAGTATCTTCTTGACCAAAAGGGGGATGCAAAATGAGACGAAGTAGTTTCAGTGGCTGAGAGATTCCAAATGGAGTCGAGACGTCACTCTGGTGGACATTCTTATGCACTATATAGATAACACGTCTTAGGTTTTAATGTATTGGAATAGCTAGAAGTAAATACCTGAAACTACCAAACTCCAACCCAGCAGTCTGGACTCCTGAAGACAATTATATAATAATGTAGATTACAAGGGGTGACAGTGTGATTGTGAAGTCCTTGTGGATCACACCCCCTTTATCTAGTGTATGGATGAATGGAGGAATGGGGATAAAAAGTAAAGGACAAATGGGGTGGGATGGGGGGATGATTTGGGTGTTCTTTTTTCACTTTTATTTTTTATTCTTGTTCTGGTTCTTTCTGATGTAAGGAAAATGTTCAGAGATAGATTGTGGTGATGAACGCATAACTATGTTATCATACTGTGGACAATGGATTGTATATCACGGATGATTGTATGGTGTGTGAATGTATTTCAGTAAAACTGAATTTAATTAAAAAAAAAATACCTCAAGGATGATCTCACTGCCCACCCCCCTATGTGGGACCTGACTCCCAGGGGTGTAAATCTCCCTGGCAACACAGAATATGACTCCTGGGGATGAATCTGGACCCAGCATCGTGGGATTGAGAACATCTTCTTGACCAAAAGGGGGATGGGAAATGAAACGAAATAAAGTTTCAGTGGCTGAGATTCCAAATGGAGTTGAGAGGTCACTCTGGTGGGCATTATTATGCACTATACAGATAACCCTTTTTAGGTTTTAATGCATTGGAATAGCTAGAAGTAAATACCTGAAACTACCAAATTCCAACCCAGTAGCCTTGACTCTTGAAGATGATTGTATAACAATGTAGATTACAAGGGGTGACAGTGTTATTCTGAAAACCTTGTGAATCGCACTCCTTTGATCCAGTGTATGGATGGTTGAGTAGAAAAATGGGGACAAAAACTAAATGAAAAATAGGTTGGGATGGGGGGGATGATTTGGGTGTTCTTTTTTATTTTTATTTTTATTCTGATTCTGATTCTTTATGGTGTAAGGGAAAATGTTGAAAAATAGACTGGGGTGATGAATGCACAACTATATGATGGTACAGTGAACAGTTGATTGTACACCATGGATGACTGTATGGTATGTGAATATATCTCAATAAAACTGAATTTTTTAAAAAGATATGAAACAACAACAAAAATACCTCAAGGAGCTTGTGCTTTACTCTCTTCCCAGACGAACAAAATTTCATAGACCTCCAAGAACAGGATTTCAGGCCTTGCCCTCTAATGGGTGAGTGGCTGAATACCTCTCTTTTCAGTAGGAACAGTCATTCTTTCATAATGGAGGGCAATGAGTCCTTTGACAGCCTTAGCTAGAAACCACTCGAGCAACTACAAATCAAGGTGTTTGCAGTATAAAACAGCAATTAAAAAATAGACAAGCTTACAAAGTAGAATAACTGTGGTATAAATTTGTGTTAAGTAGGGAATAAGGAGTTAACCGAAACAGCGTTTCTATTTGGGTTGATTGTAAAGTTTTGGTAATGAATGGTGGTGATGGTAGTGAACATTGTGAATGTAATTAATAGTACTGAATTATATATGTGAATGTGGTTAAAAGGGGAAAGTTTAGGTTGTATGTATGTTTCTAGAATAAAAATGAAAAACAAAATAGTATTGTACAACACAGTGAGCCCTGCTGTAAATGATGGACTACAGTTAATAGTACAATTATAACAATGTTCTTTCATGAATTGTAACAAATGTACCACACTAATGCAAGGTGTGGTACATGGGAACTCTGTATGTTATGCATGATTTTTCTGTAAATCTACAACTTCTCTAATAAGAATAAAAGAAAAAAAAAGTTTGTGTTGGTGTAGGTAATGCAAGTTTCTGTAATAACCCCACAAGTGTATGGCAACACAGGATATGACTCCCGGGGATGAATCTGGACCCAGCATCACGGGATTGAGAACATCTTCTTGACCAAAAGGGGGAAGAGAAAGGAAACGAAATAGTTTCAGTGGCTGAGAGATTTCAAGTGGAGTCAAGAGGTCACGCTGGTGGACATTCTTATGCACTATATAGATAACACCTCTTAGGTTTTAATGTACTGGAATAGCTAGACGTGGATACCTGAAACTACCAAACTCCAACCCAGTGGTAGTGGTCTGGATTCCTGAAGACAATTATATAATAATGTAGATTATAAGGGGTGACAGTGTGATTGTGAAAACCTTGTGGATCATACTCCCTTTGTCTAATGTATGGATGGATGAGTAGAAAAATGGGGATAAAAACTAAATGACAAATAGGGTGGGATGGGGGGATGGTTTGGGGTTCTTTTTTCACTTTTTTTATTCTTATTATGATTCTTTCTGATGTAAGGAAAATGTTCAGATATAGATTGTGGTGATAAAGGCATAACTGTATGATCGTACTGTCAACAGCTGATTGCCTACCATGGATGATTGTATGGTATGTGAATATGTTTCAATAAAACTGAATTAAAAAAAAAATAACCCCACAAGTGTAAACTGGATAAAAACAAGTAAAGTCTATTTCTCACCCATGTAAAAACCAAATGAATATTCCTTACTGGCAGGCAGTTCTCTAGCTGGTAATTTTGGGATCTGTGTTTCTTCTGTCTTCTGTCTCTATCTTCAGCGCTGGGTTTGGAGGCGGCCACTTTGTCTACATCGAGCTGAAAAGTTGAAAGAGGGCTTGGAGGACTATCATTGCAGGTTTTTATGGGCCAAGCCTGGAAGTTGTGGGCATCCTTTCTTCTCACATTCCGCTAGCTAGAACTCAGCCATACGGCCACACCTTAGTGCAATGGGAGATGGGAAATACAGCCATGCTGTGTGCCTGGGAAGATGAGAAAACAGTCTTAGTGACCCTCAAGTGATCTCTGCCACAAATAGCTATGAGGATCCAAAGTGGGAAGACACTGGAAGATTAAGTATGAAGATTAAGTAACTCCTTGGACAAATATATCGGTATCCAGGACTGCAGATGTCATTAATAATTATCTCTACTGTCAACTATAATTTTGTTAATTTTAATAAAGATGTTTCTGCTGACTCATTATAGATGGCATAGTTTTTACAGAGATGTTCTGCTGACTCATCCTAGATGGCATAATTTTTATAAAGATGTTTCTGCCAACTCATCCTAGATGGTGTATGTACTTCATGTGGTTTGTTTCTTCAGTAGCAGTGACTCTTTCTGATAATTGCATTTGTCTGCAAGATGGCCAGATCCCACGGGGATCAAACTTTCTGCAGCCTCCTAAGGCAGCCCTCTTAGTGGGCACAGAACTCTTAGTGGGCTCTCCCCAAAGCCACATGCAGATAGAGGTTACCATCAGGATTCTTTATCTCAAGTCATTGGTGACCAAGGCAAGGGCAGAGGATGATCTGGGGTCCTCAATGGTGGTTGGTTCCCACCACTGCTATTTGTCATTCCCATGGCTGCACAGTGTGCAGGCCACACTTCCTCTCCTCCTTTCCACTCAGGCTGACATTGTTCTCCTTCTACCCCTTACCCATGTTCCTACAGGGTTAGACCTCCCAGTGGGGCTCCCAACCTCCAGACTGTCACTCTCCACACTCCATCAACCATTATTGCCAGCAAGCTATTGCCCGGGTGTTCCTAAATACAGGTCTAACAATGCCTCTCCCATGTTTAAGTGACTTGGATGCCCCTGCAGATTACAGGATAAAGCCCACACTCGTTGGTGCAGCCTCTGTGACAAAGCCCAGTACTGCTTCCCCAAGAATTAATGACTTCTGTTTTTCTTTGGAGTTTGGCTTTGCAGTGCTCTTTTGCTCTCTTTCTTTTTTTCACCTTTGGGCATAAAGCTACATGTATGTGTCCTTGTCCTTCTCAAAATGTGTCATGCATTTTTCAGACGTCTGAGCCTTTGCTCAGTGGGAGGGTCTCAGGCCCCCATCTCCTTGGGTGGGAATCCCTGCCTGTCCGCCTAGGGACAGGGTCAAGTACCACCTCCCCTCCTTGGAATTAGTCTTTCTTAGGTATTTTGATAGCAATTTGTGCCTCCATTATAGCACATCACTCTGCTAAATATTATAACCTTGCACATATTTGCCTCACCCCATAAGATTATAAGAGTCTTACTAATCTTTGAGTTAGACATAGTAGATGCTCAATAATAATAGTTGATTCGAATCCAATTCATAGAAAGAATTCCATTGAAATTACTTCCCTGGCATTTTCACTGGGTCTGAACTTTTTCCTTCACTCTGAGTACCAGCTACTTAGTTCCAATAATGGGAAATTACTCCCAGCTTCACTATAGAGTGTCTGCTTTTCCTCATTATTAACTATAAAGATGAGAGGTAGAGTTGTCATTGGACTAGAAAAGTGTATCTCCCAAGCTGGAAGGGGGCTGCTGACCTTGGGCCCCTGGGTTGGAGCTGGTTGCCTTAGCTTCAGTGCCCACAGTATTTGCACGTCCCTCTATGACAGCCCTTACTGCGCCAAATTGCAACTATAGGTTTCGGAGCGAGCTTTTGGTTTTGTATTAAGTGATGATTGGTTTCTGCATGGCTTGCATCTAGACCAGTGCTGTCCATAAATTCTGTGCAACGATGAAAATGTTCTGTATCTGCATTGTCCAGCACGATAGCTGCTAGCTACATGTGGCTATTGAGCTCTTGCAATGTGGTTAATGCAACTGAGGAAATAAGCGTTTCATTTTAATTAATGTTGGTCAGTACAGCAATGTTGAATTCCTAGAAGAGAGGGACCACATCTTATTATTATAATCTCCTGTATTACTCCCTAGATACTCAGTAGGCCCTCAATAAATATTTATTAAGTGATGAACACTTAATGTTTATTGAGCGCCTGCTGAATGCCAGGTGCTGGCCAGAGGCTTTCCTGGTGCTACCTCCATTTTCTCTAGAGCTCCTGGTTGGGGCAGCACAAAAGACCACAAGGCTTGGCCTCCGACATCCAGCCTTTACCGGGAGTCCAGGCAACCACAGGAGCAGTTTACAAAGAGGGCTGGGAGCCCGGCGAAAAGAGGCCTGTCAGAGCCATAAAAGGAACTTGAGAATCTCCGTGGCGAACCAAAGGCCTCTTTAACCTGCCCAGGCCTGAGTTTGGGGCTCAGGCTATTTCCTGAGGCAGCCACAGATGTTATTTAGCTTCAAAATTCAGAGCCTGTGAGGCCCACAAACCTGGTCTGAAGCTGTTGGCAGCAACTCTAGTTTTGGCAGAGGAAACATGAGCCTCTTAACAGTGGCTGGGCGGAGGGGAGAGTGGGTGCCCAGCTTGGCGCTGGATGTTCTTATCCGGGATGGAAGGACCCGGGCTGTGATGGATAGGGGCTGAACTCTTGGCAATGGTGTTAATGAGAAAGCTGCTTGGCGCTTCTTCTCTGTGCAGATTTAGGAGCTCTGCCACAGCCCAGTCGAGGGAACTGTTTGAGACACAGGGCAATAGCCAGGGATGTTAGGCAGACCCCTATAAACCAGTTTTCCAAGAAAATAAAAACCAGGTGTCGTTTCTGCGTGAGCAGTAAGTTACGGGGAGGACTGGCTTCCAGGCTTTTCCTTTCCCACTGCTGGGTGAGCCCATCTGCCCACAATCATTCCTTTGCCATTTTCCCATTTCTCCCTCTTGATGAAGGCTCCACGCAGACTCTGGCTCTCATCTTTGAAGGCTCTACGGGCCCAGGGCTGCTGCTCCTGCTATCCCTTTCCCTACAATACTCAACCCCCTTAATCTTCCTCCTTTTTCGCCCATTTGTTTATAAAAATGAAATAGCTATACTGTATTTCCAAATGGAAATTGCTTATTTTTTTGAAGCAGAAGGTTGGCAGTTCCAGTAAGATTTCAAGAGAGCAAAGGCGACTAGAATAAGCTGAGGTAATAACTTCTCATCCAAACATTGCTTGAGCATGGAGTTAAAGCATTGTTCAGACAAAAAAAAAGTTTGCCTGCTGTGCCAGTTTGAATGTATTATGTCCCCCAGAAAAAGCCATATTCTTTGATGCAATCTTGTGAGGCAGACATAATAGTGGGGATTAAGTTGGAATGTTTGGATTCGGAGATATGCCCCACCCAACTGTAGATGATAACTGATGGGATATTTCCACGGAGGTGTGGCCCCGCCCATTCGGGGTGGGCCTTGATCAGTGGAGCCATATAAATGTGCTGACTCAAAGAGACTGAACGGAGTGCAGCTGTGAGTGACGTTTTGAAGAAGAGCAAGCTTGCTAGAGAGGAATGTCCTGGGAGAAAGCCATTTTGAAACCAGAACTTTGGAGCAGACGCCAGCCATGTGCCTTCCCAGCTAACAGAGGTTTTCCGGACGCCATTGGCCATCCTCTGGTGAAGGTACCTGATTGCTGAGGTGTTACCTTGGACGCTTTGTGGCCTTAAGACTGTAACTGTGTAGCTAAATAAACCCCCGTTTTATAAAAGCCTATCAATCTCTGGTGTTTTGCGTTCTGCAGCATTAGCAAACTAAGACACCTGCTTTCAGAAAACCCACCTGTGAAAATCAAGATTTATAAACAATGAAGTGTGATTATTTATATAGCATATAGCAAAATGATGACTATATATGTATATGTACATCATATATGTGTGTGTGTGTGTGTGTGTGTCTAAGTTCCTTTAAATAACAAACTTTGGGAGCCTGACAAGCAAAATGAACATGTGAAGTCGCCCGTAGAAATGCAATGGGGTGTGGTGGGGCTTTTGGAATATTGGAGAGCCTTTGCTCCCCCACCCCACCCCAAATGCATTCCTATTCTCCAAATTTAAAAACATTATGCTAGCCATTGAAATGTGGCTGTCTGCCAGTTGGTGATCCCTGCTTTTTTAAATAGTAAGATTTTTCCAGATGCTTTTAAAACATGCTTCTGTTTGCAAAAACAGGAACACATCTAGTGGCAGCACAAGTACATTTTTATTCTAATTAGCCCAGGCATGGAACAGGGGTCATCAACCTGTCCACGGTGGGGTTCCACAATTCCGTTTATTTGCTTCATTCACCCTCTTTAAACTAGGGAATTTGCAGAAATGGGTGGCAATTGCCCAGGCAAATGTTTTCCTCTATAGTACAAGACCCCAAAACACTAGAGCTGGTGAAAATAGATGACTTGGAGAAAGGTGAGAGCATCCAGGCAGCCCTGCCCTCAACCCTCCGTGCTCCCCTAAAAGCCCAGTCCACAGCTGGGGGACCCTGCTCCCCAAAATAACTCCCTATGCCACTTTATGGGTCACACGTTTCTGCTTTTCTACAGCATCTTTTAAAATTAATTTATCAGGATTCAGGAACAGGACAAATTCCTCTTTCTTATCTTCTGCACAGAGTAAGACATCCAGTGGGCCTTGGCTTGGTACCCTGGGGAGAAAGTTGTGCTTTCCCCAGTCAGTGAGGTGGAGTCATCTGGGATCTGCTGCTTCTGGGACCTACCCGGTGACCTGGAATCTTCGGGATCTTCTCAGCCTGGCTTTGTGGAATTGACTCTGTCGGTGCATGAATAGGTCTCCTGCACGCTTCCTGAGGCACTAGGAACTGGAGATCTGGGAATCACTCTTGTCTGAAACATCTTGAGTGGGGAGCTATGTGGGAGTTTTTCTGGGTCCCCACCGACATGCCCTCTGGTTGCACCCATTTTGCTGTACACTTCCCAAGACCTGCACATCGTTATTACAAACAACAGATGTATTTCTGGGGAAGGACAATTTTGCATTTTTCTTGAGGGCTTCCTACCCCACCCTCAACCCCAAGACACACACACACACACACACACACACACACACACACACACTCAAACATTACTTGTCCTGCAAACTAGAGAAACAATGAGAAAAAACACAGGATATTTGGCAGATGAGGCTACCAAAGGTCTGTTGCAAAGTTGTGTGGTGGAAGCTGGGACACAAACACCACCTCACCCCCCAAATCTACCTTATTTTCATTTCCACCAATTGTCGAGAAAGTAGATCACACAAAGGACTGCTCTGCTTAGGGCTAAGAAGATTCAGTGAGCAAAGCTTGGAAGGAAAACTAAAGAGAGAGAGAAAAGAGAGAGAGACCCTTGGGAGAAATAATTAACGCTGGCAGGGAAAGGCTATGTTAATTGAGCTGAGAAGAAAGATGAGCATCTGGGGATTATTTTCAGAGGTTGTGGAATTTTCTGATAAAGTTCTTGAGTACATTATTAATCTTTGGTCACTACTTAAAGCTACATGTTTCTGTTTTTTTAAGGGAGAAAAGTCTCTATGAAAATTCATGCAAGAGAAACAGCTAGCCCCAGAACTAGACAGTAATAATTGTCAAAGAAAAGTGAGGCAGAAGGTGGTGTTGCCAGATCCTCATTTTCTGGAGTGAGAAAGAGAGGAAACAAAATGCTGTGGAGGCTCCTGGCATTACAGCTGCTATTTTTTGCATAGTGACACCAGACCCTGGGTCATTGGTGTGACCCTCCACCACACCTCAAGGTCCCTTGCCCTCGAGTCACGAGCCCATGTGACTGTCTTGGTACCTAAATTTGCCAACATTCATTTAAGGCAGAGAATTCTTTTTGAGTATGAGGATCCTTTATGAGTCAAAAAGATGCCACGTCCCCATGAGATAATAGTTGTACTTTCCACAGAGAAAGTATATAAAGACCCTCAAGTCATTAGGCACTAATAAGACTCTTCTCCCTTTTTAAATATATTTGGTTGTGTAATGTAACACAATGCAGAAAAGTGACAGAGCACATAGGCACAACCTAATAAATTGTTTGAGTGGACCTCCATACATCTGTCAACCGGGCGAACACTTAGAACATGGCCAGCACTCCAGAAACCCCCCCTTGTGGCCCTTCCTGATCACAGCCCCCTCCCTCTACTCTGAGGAAACCACTCTCCTGGCATTTATGGCCATCATTTCCTTGCTTTTCTTTTTTTTTCATTTTTTTTTCATTTTTATTGAGATTGTTCAGATAGCATACAATTATCCAAACATCTAAAGTATACAATCACTTGCCCCTGGGTACCCTCATACAGCTGTGCATCCATCACACTTAATTTTTGTTCAATTTTTAGAAACTTTTCATTACTCCAGACAAGAAATAAAGTGAAAGATGAAAAAAGAAAAAAAGAAAAGGAAACTCTAATCCTCCCCTATCCCTAACCAACACCCCTCAATTGTTGACTCATAGTATTGATATAGTACATTTGTTACTGTTTATGAAAAAATGTTGAAATGCTACTAACTGTAGTATATAGTTTGTAATAGGTATATATTTCTTCCCTATATGCCCCTCTATTATTAACTTCTAATTGTATTGTCATACATTTGTTCTGGTTCATGGAAGCGATCTCTAGTATTTGTACAGTTGATCATGGACATTGCCCACCACAGGATTCAGTGTTATACATTCCCATTTTTTGACCTCCAACTTTCCTTCTGGTAATATATGTGACTCTGAGCTTCCCCTTTCGACCTCATTCACACACCATTCGGCGCTGTTAGTTATTCTCACATCTTGCTACCAAAACCCCTGTTCATTTCCAAACATTTAAGTTCATTCTAATTGAACATTCTACTCATACTAAGCAACCATTCCCCATTCTTAAGCCTCGTCCTGTATCTTGGTACCTTATATTTCATGTCTATGAGTTTACATATTATAATTAGTTCCTATCAGTGAGACCCTGCAATAATTGTCCTTATGTGTCTGGCTTATTTCACTCAGTTTATTGCCCTCGAGGTTTTGTCATCAACCCATTTTTTTTTAAATATAGTTTTGTTCACTCACCATACATTCCGTCCCAAGTAAATAATCAATGGTTCTCTGCATGGTCATACATTTATGTGTTCACCACCTTCACCACTATCTATATAAGAGCATCTACATTTCTTCCACAAGGCAGGAGGGAGAGTCAAAGAAGGTAGAGAGGCAAAAGAAAGAGGAAAAAAAAAATGACAGCTAGGAAGCAGCAAAAGGAAAAATAACCTTAAATCAAAGTAGAATAAAGAATCAGACAATACCACCAATGTCAAGTGTCTAAGATGCCTCCCCTATCCCCCCCTCTTATCTGCATTTCCCTTGGTATATCACCTTTGTTACATTAAAGGAAGCATAATACAATGATTCCATTAGTTACAGTCTCTAGTTTATGCTGATTACATCCCTCCCCCAATGCCTCCCCATTTTCAACACCTTGCAAGGTTGACATTTGCTTGTTCTCCCTCGTAAAAGAACATATTTGTACATTTTATCACAATTGTTGAATACTCTAGATTTCACCAAGTTACGCAGTCCCAGTCTTTATCTTTCCTCCTTTCTTCTGGTGTCTCACATGCTCCCCACCTTCCTCTCTCAACCATATTCATAGTTATCTTTGTTCAGTGTACTTACATTGTTGTGCTACCATCTCCCACAATTGTGTTCCAAACCATGCACTCCTGTCTTCTCCTATCACTCTGTAGTGCTCCCTTTAGTATTTCCTGTAGGGCAGGTGTCTTGTTCACAAAGTCTCTCATTGTCTGTTTGTCAGAAAATATTTTGAGCTCTCCCTCATATTTGAAGGACAGCTTTGCTGGATATAGGATTCTTGGTTGGCGGTTTTTCTCTTTCAGATTCTTAAATATATCACACCACTTCCTTCTTGCCTCCATGGTTTCTGCTGAGAGATCCACACATAGTCTTATTAAGCTTCCTTTGTATGTAATGGATCGCTTTTCTCTTGCTGCTTTCAGGATTCTCTCTTTATCTTTGACATTTGATAATCTGATTATTAAGTGTCTTGGCATAGGCCTATTCAGATCTCTTCTGTTTGGAGTACGCTGTGCTTTTTGGATCTGTAATTTTATGTCTTTCATAAGAGATGGGAAATTTTTATTAATTATTTACTCTACTATTGCTTCTGCCTCCTTTCCTTTCTCTTCTCCTTCTGGGACACCAATGATACGTACATTATTGTACTTTGTTTCATCCTTGAGTTCCTGGAGACGTTGCTCATATTTTTTCGTTCTTTTCTCCATCTGCTCCTTTGCGTGTAGGCTTTCAGGTGTTTTGTTCTCCAGTTCCTGAATGTTTTCTTCTGCCTCTTGAGATCTGCTGTTGTATGTTTCCATTGTGTCTTTCATCTCCTGTGTTGCGCCCTTCATTTCCATGGATTCTACTAGTTGTTTTTTTGAACTTTTGATTTCTGCCGTATACATGCCCAGTGCTTCCTTTACAGCCTCTATCTCTTTTGCAATATCTTCTCTAAACTTTTTGATTTGATTTAGCATTAGTTGTTTAAATTCCTGTATCTCAGTTGAAGTGTATGTTTGTTCCTTTGACTGTACCATAACTTTGTTTTTCTTAGTGTAGGTTGTAATTTTCTGTTGTCTAGGCATGGTTTCCTTGGTTATCCAAATCAGGTTTTCCCAGACCAGAACAGGCTCAGGTCCCAGAGGGAAGAAATATTCAGTATGTGGTTTCCTGAGGGTGTGTCTTAGAAAATTGCTCCACCCTGTGATGCCTCAGGTCACTGTGCTTTTGTTCCCAGCAGGTGATGCCTGTTAGCCTATAATTCTTGACTGGTGTGAGGGAGTATGGCCGTGTTCCCCCAGGCTCTGTGGTCTGGTTCTGAATGGAAAGGGCCCCACCCCTTTCCTCCTAGAGACCACAGACCCCCCAGGTGGAGGTCATTAGCATTTCAATGGTCTCGCTCTCTGCTTGTGCTGTCTCCACCCTTCTCCACTTCACAGCCCTGGAAACTGAAAATGACTGGGGCTTTCTCCACTGAGCCGAAAAAGAAACAGATAGTCCCCTTCAGACCCAGTCCAAGGCGACCCTCTGGCTCTCCAAGGTCAGTCGTCACCCAAAGCCTCTGTCTGTTTTTTGGGGATGCGTGCCTGTAGTGAGCAGTTCACACTCACCACTTAAAACCCCAGTTGGAGCTCAGCTGAGCTATATTCGCTTGCTGGCAGAGAGCTTCTCCCTGGCACCATGAGGCTTTGCAGCTCGGGCTATGGGGGAGGGGGTCTCACGACTTGGATCCGCAGGTTTTACTTACAGATTTTATGCTGTGTTCTCGGGCATTCCTGCCAATTCAGGTTGGTGTATGATGAGTGGATGGTCTCGTTTGTCCCCCCGCAGTTATTCTGGATTATTTGCTAGTTGTTTCTGGTTTTTTGTAGTTGTTCCAGGGGGACTACTTAGCTTCCACTCCTCTCTATGCCGCCATCTTCTCTCCCATCTTCCTTGCTTTTCTTTACAGCTTCCACACCTATGGACAGATCCCTAAAAAATATAGTTTTGCAATAAATAGAATCATAGTTTATATACTCTTCTGTACTTGCTTCTTTCTCAGCATTGGGCTTGTAAGATTCATCCATGTTGGTGCATGTAGCTGTAGTTCATTCATTTTCATTACTGTGTAATATTTCACTGGATTAATATACCACAGTTAATAGTCCATCCATGCATTGCTGATGGACATCTGCGTTGATTCCAGGGCTGCTGTTCTTAACAAGTATCCTGATGCACATGTGGGCAGATTTAGAGGAGTGGTATAGCTAAATCATCAGGAACACTTTTTCTTGAAATAACCGTTTTCTTGAGATATAATTCACATTCCCTCCAATTAACCTATTGAAAGTGTACAATTCAGTAGTCTTAATATGTTCACAAAGTTGTGCAACCATCACCACCATCAATTATCAGTGACACTTTTAAATCAATTAGTATTTTATTAATTACAAGGGTCTACATACATGTGACCTTCATAGTAGAAACAGGCGGGTATATGCATTCACTCTAGAGAGAGTGGTTGGTTTGCATATGTATTCTCAGGTCCCCCATTCTGTGGCCCCCAGAGGTCTTTAGCCCCACATACCCACCCACCCAACCCTACAGGTTAGGAACCAGTGGTTTAAGGCATTGATGTGTAGCATTTTCCATTAAAACAGATGTGTTTTTTGAAAGACTTAGTGCTTAGTTCATTGCATTTTATTATGGATGGATTTATGACAGTGGTTCTTAAATTTTTGTGGGCATCAGAATCACCTGGAGTGCTTTTAAAAGATTTCTGGGTCTTCCACCAGAGTTTCAGATTCAGTACATCTGGGTGGGATCTGAGAATCTGTATTTCTCACAAGTTTCCAAGTGATGCTGATACTCTTAGTCTCAAATACCATTTGAAAAACCCTGGTAGCTGTCTGTTACCTTGGAAAAGGGAGAACTGCGTGTGGAGGGAATTCATTCAATCATTCAACGGGTAGGAATGAACCAAAAGCACATTCATTGGAGGGAAAAGACCACAATTAAGAGGCTCCTGTAGCAGCTCTGAGTATGGAAGTAGGAGTGGAGAGTAGGGAATAAATTCAGGAAATATTATGGAGCCCCAGTCACGAGGCCTTGGCCATGGATTTGACATGGAGAGTGAAGGAAGGGATGGAGTCAAAAAAGGACACTAAGGAATCATTCCTGGATCCAGGAAGGAACTTGGAGGACAGAGAAGCACAAACAGGATTGGGAGAAAAAGCATAATCAGCCAGCATCTTAAAATTTACTCTTCTTGGCTCTAGGATGATTCACCCAGGGTGGCTGATCTCGTAAGTCTTTGGCCCCGTTCCGGCAATGTTGCCTCCCAGAAAACAGAAGTGTGGTGTCATGGACGTTTTCATGGGTGATTGGTGTGGAAAGCTCAGTGGGAATTCAATATCGGGTTTCACAGAGACTACATAACATCAGTTTCATGAATAAGAATGATCTGAAAACATTGGAAATTGTCGAAGTCCTCTCTCCTCCCCCTCCAGAAGCCCCTGGAAATTTTCTGTCTTTGACCAAACCACATCTCTATTTGAAACTTGTCCTGCTCTTTTCCTCCTCTTTAAAGCCCGCACATTCTTCAAGGTCCTGCTGAAATCCCATTCCTGACCACAACTGTTCCCCTGGACTCCTCTGGCACTTCTTGTATCCTGCCTTTTAGAGAAGGTTTTCGTGCTTCCCCAAACTAGACCAGAGCACCCCAAAGAGCTACATCTTAGACATTTTCACATTATCCTCTGGTTAGCAGTGCAGTACTTGACTCTTAGAAGTTGAATGCTACATGTGTCTTTAAGGAACAAGTAGAGACAAAGCTGGGACCAGAAGTTCCCCAAATCCCAGCTAGCAGCTTACAGTAAATTCTCCAAGGGGGGAGCACCGTTAAAAGCTGCTTTCTCAGTGGTGAATGGCTGAGTCAACAGAAGCCAGAAGAACTCTCGTTGTCTTCAGGAGAGGCTGGCCTTAGCAGCCTGCCTCCTATTTTCTTGAAAGCCAAAAGAGGGCCTTCCAAGTGGAAGGAAGAGAGCTTTTTTCTTCTTCTGTTATTGAATGGATATTTATGTAGCACCTATTAGGTACTCTTGGGCTCTATCCTACCCAACTGGGATAAAATGGTGAAAAGACCATTTCCTGAATTCATGGAGCATACAAGGAAAGAAACAAAAACCACAGATAAACAGATTAGCACACTAAGTTATTCCAAGTTCTAGTAAAGTCTATGACAAAAACAGTCAAAAAGCTAGGAATGAGAGTAATGGAGGAGGGGAGTTCTTTGGATGGGACGGTCAGGGAAGGCTTCTTTGCAGGTCTGACCTCAAGGATGAAGGTGCCTGCTAGGCAGACAGTGGGGGAGCTCGATCCCAGAAGCCATGAAGGAAAGGGCATGGAAAAAGGCAAAACAGGGAGAAATAGCATAGGGTAAAGTAAGAAAGCATAAGCCATTTGGGGTTTCTGGAGCACAGGGTGAGAAACGGAAGAGGCTGGAAGGGCCGGCTTTGTATCATGTGGAGAGGAGTTTTGACTTCATCCTTTAGGGGATGTGGGAACCTTTGAAAGGTTTTAAACAGCGAAGTCCCATAGTCAAATTTGAGTTTTAAAAACAGCCCACTAGTCCCAGGGGTGTAAATCTCCCTGGCAACGCAGGATATGACTCCTGGGGATGAATCTGGACCTGGCATCGTGGGATTGAAAGTATCTTCTTGACCAAAAGGGGGATGCAAAATGAGATGAAATAGTTTCAGTGGCTGAGAGATTTCAAATGGAGTCAAGAGGTCACTCTGGTGGACATTCTTATGCACTATATAGACAACACCCCTTAGGTTTTAATGTACTGGAATAGCTAGAAGTAAATACCTGAAACTACCAAACTCCAGCCCAGCAGTCTGGACTCGTGAAAACAATTACATAATAATGTAGATTACAAGGGGTGACAGTGTGGTTGTGAAAACCTTGTGGATCACACTCCCTTTATTTAGTGTATGGATGGATGGGTAGAAAAATGGGGATAAGAACTAAATGACAAATAGGGTGGGATGGGGGGATGGTTTGGGTGTTCTTTTTTTACTTTTATTTCTTATTCTTGTTCTGATTCTTTCTGATGTAAGGAAAATGTTCGGAAATGGATTGTGGTGATGAACGCATAACTATGTGATTGTACTGTGAACAGTTGATTGTATACCATGGATGATTGTATGGTATGTGAATATATTTCAATAAAACTGAATTTAAAACAAACAAACAAACAAAAAAACCAGCCCACTGGGAGCTGCAGTCATTGGAAGGTAATTCAATTTTGTTATGATTCTCTTTCTGAGAACCTAGCTCGTTGGTAAGTTCCCCTGTTAAGACTGATCTAAAACTTCTCTCCACTTTCTCCCAAAGCCTTGCATTTCTTCCCATAACTTCTCTGCCCCCTCCCCTCTGCCAGGGTCTCCTATGAGCCCCTCACACCATGCCAGGGTCCATCTCCCAGAGTTTGTCCTCTCCATCCCAATATGAACAACAGCTCTATTAAAATATTAGTATGTTTTGATTCCCCCAGCTTTAGGCAGCCTGGCATATTCTCAAGCCACATATCCTTTTGACTGGGGGAGAAGTCTACTTTTTTTTCTCCTTCCTTACAAGGATTTTTTGGGCATGGGTTTTGTTTTTGTTTTTTATGCTAGTAACTTTTCAATTGGCTTGTTTTTGATAAACATTGTTTTTTGTGCTACTTCCCATAAATCAGGATATTGTTCTCTGTCAGTCTTACTATCACAGCCTTACTAATAGGGCAGCGATGAAGATAACTGTTTAGTAATGAGAGAAGAAAAGTAAAGCACAGAAGGCATTATGTATCAGTGAAGGGAGGAAGTGTGTGATGTATTTACCTGTGTTCAGGGGAGAGTAGAAAGGCCTAGATTTCTCAAAGGAAGGACATGTTCAAGAAAGTGAAAAGACAACCTACAGAATAGGAAAAAACATTTGCAAATCATGTATCTGATAAGGGTCTAATATCCAGAATATGTAAAGAATTCTTACAACTCAACAATAAAAAATGCAAATAACCCAATTAAAAAATGAGCAAAGGATTTGAATAGAGATTTCCTGAAAGAAGATATACAAATGATCAGTAAGCACATGAAAAGATGCTCAGCATCAGGTCATTAGGGAAATAAAAATCAAAACCAAAATGAGATACTACTTCACACCTACTAGGATGACTATAATCAAAAAGTCAGATAATAACAAGTTGGCAAGGATGTGGAGAAATTGGACTCCTCATACATTGCTAGTATAGCAATAGAATGCAAAATAGTGCAGCCACGGTGGAAAACTGTTTGGTAGTACCTCAAAAAGTTAAACAGAGGGTTGCCATATGACCCAGCAATTCCACTCCCAGGAATATATCCAAGAGAAACTAAAAGATATGCTCATAAAAAAAATCTTGTACACCAAAGTTCATCATGGCATTATTCATAATAGCTGCTGAAAGTGGAAACAACTCAAACATCATGTCTATCAACTGATGACTAGATAAACAAAATGTGGTATATCCATACAATAAAATATTATTCAGCCATAAAAAGGAATGAAATACACATGCTGCAACATGGATTAACCTTGAAAATGTAATGCTCAGTGGAAGAAACCAGACACAAAAGGCCACATATTGTATTATTCCATTTACATGAGTAATTGGCAAGAGTTGGGTGCGACTGCTAATAGGTGTGGGGTTTCTTTTTGGAATGATGAAAATGTTCTAGATTAGTGATGATGTTTGTGAAACCTTGTGAATATATGAAGAACTGCTAATTGCACACTAATGGTGGCTTTTATCTTAAACAAAGATCTGAATTCCAAATCATGATCTACATGCAGTCGATGTGTAAGCAAGTTATTTAACTTCTTACACCTCATTTTCCTTATGTTCAAAGTAATTATATACTGTTTTAGTTTCCTACGCTGCTTATGCAAATACAATGAAATGAGTTAGGTTAAACAATGGGAATTAATTCGTTCATAGCTTTGAGGTCGGGAAAATATCCAAATCAAGGCGTCACAAGCTGATGTTATCTCCCCAAAGACCGCGGCTTTCTGGGGCTGGCTGCCAGTGATCCTTGGTTCCTCTGTCACATGGCAAGACACATGGCAGAGTCTCTTGGTTTCTTCCTTCTCTTCTGGATTCTGTTTCAGCTTCTTGCTTCCTGTGACTTTCTCCCTCTCTGTCTGAATTTCACTCCGCTTATAAAGGACTCCAGTAATAGGATTAAGACCCATCCTGTTTGATGTGGGTCACACTTTACCTGAAGAAGCTGCATCATGTGCTACTTTCACTAGGTTCACACCCACAGGAATGGATTAAATTTAAGAACATGTTTTTTCTGGGGTATGTACAGTTTCAAACCAACAAATATGCTATATAGGATTTTAAGTGAAGATTAAATGAGCAAAATGTATGTAAAACCGTTCAGGGCACATAGTACATGCTCAATAAGTGTTAGCCATTATTGGCTGTCATATTGACCACGAGCCATTTAGTATCACCTAAATAAAACTGTACTAGACACAACAGGACATGCCGAAGTAGAGGAGATAAGTCTGTGCCTTCAGGAAACATTTTGTCTACTGGAGAATAAGAAATATACAACTTCATATGGAAAACAGTTCCAGGGCAGCGTGTGTGGGATAAGGTGGTGCAGACAACATAAGTGTATTTATAAGCACTGAGGAAGTCCATGTAAATGGAAGAATTTTCACAGGGTTGGATTGATCAAAGCAGTTTTATGGAGGGAGGTGATTCTTGAGTATGGACTTGACAGAAGTTTAAGATTTCGATTGCTGGTGAGAAAAGGGAGTGCAACCCTGAATGAAAGTCTTGGGTGGGAGAAAGCAGGGCTTATTTTAGCAGTAGGAAGAGATTGGAAAAGAGACTCCATATGGGAAATTCAGGAAAAGAATGAGAAGTAAAATGAGGCTGGGTTGGGAAGTACGAGATAGCTACAGAATTGGGAATCACTGTGAGTTTTCAAACAGGGGAATATTATAATTTAAGAGTCATGTTTGGGAAAACTGGTGCTGCAGCTGTTCACATTTGTGGGTTTAGACCACGCAGAACTCCTCCAGTGTTCACATAGAAGGAGGATGAGCAGTACTTGGAAGTAGGGAAGGAAATGAATGAACCAGGTGTACATTTTAGCGGGTGTCTGTCTCGTGTTTTGAGATCCATAGTCTTGCTCTACCGTGGTAGAAGTGAATGGCAGACGGGAGAGAATGCAGCAGACTCTCGGCTCTGTAACCTCTGCCTGCCTCTCCATCCACCCCCGCCCCCTCACTCCACAATTACGGAATAGCCCCAGACACTGCAACAGCAGTGCAGCCAAGGATTCATTAAAGAAAACATTCCCTTTCTGAAGACTGTGAAGACTTCCTACCTTGTTATGGCAGAAATGCTAATAAAATTGCAAATGCATTTTAAAATTACACATTTGGTAGATAACCATTGGGGCAACCTTGGCAGGTTCCCACCTGGGCTCTTTGTTACTTCTGGGTGGGTTTCTAGATGTGAGAGTGCCTGTCTGGGAAAGGGGCAGGTGTGGGATATGATGCTGCTTCCTGTGTGACTCGTGTGCATTCCATCCTTCAAAGCTGCTTGAGTGCAGGTGCGCTGGGGGAGCTCTGTCCTGACATCCAGCGGTGGGTCTTAGTTTCCTAGGCTGCCGTAACAAAGTGGCACAAACTGCGGGGCTTAAAACCATGGAAATGTATTGTCTCACAGTTCTGGAGGCCAGAATCTGAAATCAAGGTGTTGGCAGGGCCACGCTCCCTTTGCAATTGTAGGGGAGACCGTTCCTTGCCTCTCTCCCGGCTGCTGGCGGTGGCCTGCGGCAGCCACCCAGACTTCTCGTCTGTGTCTGACTTTGTCGTGTTGGATCAGGGCCCACCCGACTCCAGTTTGGCCTCATCTTAACTAATCACATCTTCGAAGACCCTATTTCCAAATAAGGTTATATTCAGACCGGGGTTAGACTTGAACATGTCTTTTGGGGAGACGCAATTCAACCCATAATCCGATGCTTTCCGTGAGCTCCGATTAACAACCTGAAAGGAGCCCCTTGCCCTGCAGATTAGGGTTTTCATCGCTGGCCCTGCTGTGAAGTGTATGTGGAGAGCCCAGAAATGGCCACCTTTAAGGACAGCATTGCTTGGAGGAGGCAGGGGAGGCAGCTCTACTTGCCCAGTTCATCTCCCTGGTCCCTTAACTCTGGGATGGATGGGTGCAGCCCCTTAAGGGAATGAAAACTGATGACTGACTCCCATCAGAAAAAGAAAGAGAACCTAGAGTTTACATTTTCAGCTGTGCCTTCCTATGTTTGTGATGGGGATGCGATCTAAGGGAGGGAGGGACCCTGGACTGTCACAGATTGGGTTTTATGGGGTCCTGGATATGTAGGGGGGCACACCCCCTGATACCATCCCGTCTATGGGGTGTTTCCTCTCTGAAATGTATGCAATGTCAACTCTCATCTCTTGTCCTTCTCTACACTCATCCTTGCTTTGGCTTTATGCTTCCTCCCAGCACTCATGGGACCTACGATATTATGTTTATTTGCTCACTGACATCCCCCTGCACTTAGAACAGAGCTTGGCACATGCTAGGCACTTGTGGAATAAACGGATAAATGCATGAAGAAGTAGAGCAGAACAGTACCCTGACCAGCTCATCCTGGCTGTGGCAGGTCCTGATGAGGATTTTGCATCTCTCCTTCCCTTCCCCAGTCACTACTAAAGAATAGAGACCCCTGGTTTCCCTCATAGTTAACTACTGCATACGCAGCATATGAAATGACACTTGCTGCTTGTAGGAAAGAGAAGCTATTTCATTTTCTGCAGAAATCTGTAGTCATGGCAGTGGGAGCAGAAGAAATTCTCTCTCCTGCCTTTTGGGTATTAGTTCTTTCAACACCACGGAGAGACTCCCCGGTTGAGTCTGCTATAAATCTCACTAGTGACCCACACATGGGGCTTTCGATGCGTCCTGCTCATTAGGACCAAACCGTCCGACCCCACAGCTCCCTTCCTCCCAGGTCAGGATAAGGTAAGACGTGTCCATTCTGCCCAGCCAGTGAAACCAGTTGCCAATATTTATGTCCTTTACCTTTCTACCTTTTGGAGAGCAGCTTTCTCCTCCCATCCATGTGCAAGGAAAGCAAAGAATACAAGGGGCCCACCCACAGCTGCCAGCTTCAGGTTCTGTGCCCTCTCACAGGGGTGCTGCACATCTGCCTGTGCAGCGGGAAGAGGCTGAGGCTGTTGGGGGGGATGAGGTGTCCAAGTCAGGTCCTACACATCTGGAAGCAGAGAAAAAAAAGCCACCACACATACTTTTTCCCTTTCTCTCCCTCCCTCCCTCGGATGAACCAGGTGGTGGGAACAGCCGGGGGAGTGATTCCTGCCTCTTCCTAGGTTTATAAGCAGGGAGGGGCGGGATCAGTAGTTCTTGGGAGGTTTCCTCCCAGCCTCCTGTCAGCCTGTCTCTGGGGAGTCAAAGCCACAGTGACCCTTAAGTTGGATCAGAAGAGAACCCCCCCTCATGTGACCTCGTTTGAACCTACGGCCAGAAAGCTTTAACGGGAGCCTGGTGAAAGGGTGTGAGGAAGTGAGAGACGCTGGTGTAAGCGGGGAGCCATGGGGATAAGAAGTATCACCATTTGGGAGAAAGGACCCAGCTCCCGCATGGGCTGGAGGGTGGACCAGGAACACCAAGGAGGAAGAGGAGCAGCTCCAGCCATGCCTCAGTCTCCACCAAGGGTGGTAGGTGGAGTGGAGGATGTTTGGACAAGGGAATTCTTTGAAGCTTTTCTCTCGTCCTCCCTACCCTGGCCCGGGCCCCTCCCCTCCATAAAGCCATTAGCTTCTGGTGCCAGCCCTATCTCTGCTCCATCTCTCCTGGTTCCAGTCGGTGCATTCACAGACCTCCTGCCCTGAGGGATGGGGGAGGATTTATTGGGGGGGGGGGGTAAGAAGGGGAGGGGGCATCCTTTAGAAGAGGGGAGGCCGCGTGGGGAACTGTTAGTCCGCAGGCTGGAGGCCGGTCATTTCCGAGCCGCCTCTGCATGACAAAGGGGGCAGGAGCGAGCTTCTGCTTTGATCCGCCCCCCGCCGTCCCCGCACACCTGCCTGTTGGTGCCCCTCGCTCCAGCTGAGCCCTCAAGACAAACCGAAGGGGGGTGGGGGAAAGTCTGCGTTCCAGCTTCCCTGGATCCCGCTCAGGCCACCTTCCTCTCTTGGTGGCCCCAGGACAAAAACATTTCCTAGGCTTATGACCCAAAGCCCCTGCCGCCCCCTCCCGGAGGGCCCGGAGACCCCGAACTGAGTGTCGGGCGCGGTGAGAAGGGGAGCGCGCGGCCGGGGGCGCGGGCGCGTGTGTGTGTGTGTGCAGCCTCGCAGGTGTGAAGGGGGCCTGGGAAGAAGACTCTTTGGGATGCGGGGTCACGCCCTAGATGAAGCTAAGGGAGACATGGGGTGGGGGGGGAGGGGGCGGGTTTTTATGGTCGTGCTCCAAGAGCCAGAAGCCTGGATTTTCCTGTCTTCAGGGACTGGAGGAAAGGTGGTTCTTCGGGGTAAAGGCACAGGCATTAGTTGCGAAAGGGCGGAAGGCGGCGATGTGGGAAGCCCTTGCGCTCCCAGCAGGGGCCTGTGCGTCTGGGAGATGCGTCCTCCGCACAGATGTTTGATGTAAGAGACGGGGACCGGGAGCCGGCGGCCTCCCCGGGGGTTCCTTAGCGGGCAGAGCGGGGAGCCAGGCGCCGAAGCCCTGGGGCAGGCGCTCGTCTGCGTGGCTTCCACACTTCCGGGAGGAGCCGCCCTGAGAAAGGGAAGACCTTGCTCTTCTCCTTACCATTTTTCCTTGCTTACCTAAGAGGGTTGGGATTTGAAAACTTGCTTAGAATGAGAAGGGTACGGATTGAGAGGGCAGACTCCTACTTAGGTGTAGGTCGATCCAGTTCACCGGTTGGTCTCTAACACCACAAAGAAGAGCCTGAGGGTCAGAGAACCCCTCTGTGGGCTGGCGGGAGCGGTAAAGGAAAGGGTGGAAGGCATCGTCCTCATTTCTTTCGCTATTCTGAAAGACGGGCAGGTATGCCTTGCAACAGCCAGAGCATCCCCGTAAATGCTGCATGGCATACACTATTATCAAAATGATTTGTTTTCATTTTTCTTTTCTGGTTTCTCATCTCATAGTTTCTTTTGGAATTAGGTGTCCTGAGCTGGGTTCCCACAGTTTTAGGTAAGGGATATAAACCACCCCCCCAACCCTCCCCACCCCCACCCCCACCCCACCCCACCCTGGTGAGAAGGTAAGAATTAGGAGATGGGGGGTTCGAAAGAGGCTGGATCTCTTTGGGGGTAGCAGGATTTGCCATTACACCCGGCCCAGAGCTCATCGTCCTTTGCACTTCTCCTCCCACCTCACCCCTTTCCGGGTCCTCCCTTATCTGTCATGTTTCCACGCTGATTCCCCCTCCGTTTCTGTTTTCTCCAGGGAGCCCCATCTTGGAAGCGGTCGGTCCCCGGGGCCTTCCCAGGGCCCTGGAGAGGGGGGAGGCCCGCAATGCTGACCCTGCTGCTGCCGCTTGCTGCCGCCCTGCTGTCTGGCCGGGCTCAGCTCCTGGCAGAAGCCAGCTCTTGGTGGTGAGTGACTGGGAGCCCGGGTCCTGCTTCTGCCACCCAAGGCACCCCTTCTTTGGTAAATGAGATTTGGCCCTGTGGAGAAAAGTCACCCTATGTTGTGACCATTCCCTTATTTCTCTCTCAAGCCTGCAGGTGCAAGGCTTCCCTGAGGATAGAGTCAGACACTCATTTGACTTCTCTGATCCTGTCCACATCCCCTCTTTCCCGGACCTTCCCCCATTCCCATGGGTTTTTGGAAATAACCCTTGCCTTGCAATTGGATCAATGAGTACTGGTGTCTGTTTATTTGGTGGTTCTGGTGTTGGAGACAGGGAGAGCAGAATTCCTCTTTTAAAAGTCCAAAGACAGAATGAGATTGGCAGGCCCATGTGCGGTTTTCCTTTTTGTGTTTTTGAGACTTTTGTCATTGCCAAGTCAACAAGGCATTAGCAGATACTCACTGCCTGTTCTGCATGGTCTCTGCCCTGCACATCTTCACTCAGATCCAAATCCACCGCCTCCTCATGCACTAAGGTTTTACTATAGTTGGTGGATGAAGAGCTAAAGGGAGCTCTCCTGAGCTGATAAAAAGTCGGTTTGGGGGTGTGTGGAGTGAGATGTGGAAGTGAAATCATTTGGAATATAATGTGATGGATGTGAATTGGAGTCTCTTTTTTAAAAAGGCATGAAGGGGGTTCTATTTAAAGGAATTTCTTGCTCTCCATCACAACCCCTGCACTTGGGCTAAAGTGAACTAAAATCACTCTGGCTCCTTGCTTTATTGTTGAGGTTTGTCTCTTTTTGCCCTTTGCCTCTGATGCATGTCCTGCCCTCTGTCTCCTTGCCTTGCCCCCCATCCTTTGAGAGCCAAATTCTGGCCATCTACTCGTAAGAGCTTTCTTTCCTTTTCTCCCCAGCTGTAAGAGATCTTTCCCCATCTGATCACTCAGGGTTCAGAAGCTCATGTCTGTCTGAACCCTGATGTCAGATGTCATTTGTCCTTGTGCCTCAGTTTCCCCACAGTGCCCTTTGGAGGCAGGCTCTCTGTCTGACTCATTTTCCTTTCCAGGCGCTTAGTGCAGGGCCTGGAACCCAGAAAGCTCTTGAAGCATGCCTTGAATGAATGACTGGCCTGTGCACACAGGCACACGCTCACTCCTTGGCCTTCCTTTCCCCTTCTGGATCACCCCTGTAGGTCGTTAGCTATGAATCCGGTGCAGAGGCCTGAGATGTTCATCATCGGCGCTCAGCCTGTGTGCAGTCAGCTTCCTGGGCTCTCCCCCGGCCAGAGGAAGCTGTGCCAGTTGTACCAGGAGCACATGGCCTACATAGGGGAGGGAGCCAAGACGGGCATCAAGGAGTGCCAGTACCAATTCCGGCAGAGGCGGTGGAACTGCAGCACGGTGGACAACACGTCCGTCTTTGGGAGAGTCATGCAGATAGGTAAGAGGCCGTCGAGAGGTGGTGTGGCCAAAGGCACTGTGCTCATCCTGCCTGGTGCAGTTTAGCTGTCTCAGGACTGGAGTCTCTCTGGGCTCAGAAACTGCGTGCAAGAAGGGGTAGCAGCACAGAAAGAAGAGGTGGCTCTGCTAACGGATGAAGCATACATTTGGGTGTTCCTCAGGCCTCTTGTTTTCCAGCTTTACCCTGGGTCAGGGATGTGTGACTCACTGGGAGGGGGCAGAACATCTGAATTGAGTTAGCGTGGATTAGGAAACCCGCCCACCACCGTGCCCTTTGTCTCTCAGGACAAGGGGCCTCCCTTTAGAGCCCTGACTGGAGAACTGAAAATTGCAGAAAATTGCAGCCCTGAGCATCTGTAGGATTTTTGCCTTTTCCACTTGGACCCTGGAGAGAGAACTAGAGATGTTGGGCCAAATTGGTGATAGTTGTCATTAACCCTTTAACTGAGATCCAGTCCTGGCTTTTTCATTTGAAAGGGGCTGTGTGTGAAAGTGGGGGACTAAAGGAGAAAGATGAGAGACCCATCTCTTCCTGGATTCCTGTCCCTTCCCCTCTCCCACTGCTGGTCGAGGATTCCTTGGCTACCCTATTGCTTATTTGGAGGTGTGATCTGGGGTCTAATTGTTTTAGGTCCTTTTGAAATGCAATTCTCCCCTCCCTGGCAAGAAATTGAGAAATCCGGCCCTATTCTACTGGGTCTTATTCCTAGGGCCATAAAAGGAAGGTGTTAAAACACTGTAGTCTCCTGTCTCACTTGTTCCCAGAAAGCTTCCCCTCAAAAGGTCACATTCAGAAGTTAGCTGAGGCTGGGGCTTTCCCAAGACATGATTCTGGCACAGGGGAGTTAGGAAGGATACTTGGAAGCCACCCCCTGCCACTTATTCCAGACTCCTTTCCCCTTCCCCCCTTGCCCCATAGTGAGAAGCAAGGATGGGAAGAGGAGAGAACGCTTTGAACCTCATTGCTCTCTGCTTTCAGTTTCAACACTGGATGCATGAAAGCATGTGCATCCCCATGACAGCCTCACTGGGCAACTCCCGAAAAGAACGGACTTGGGGATTAAGTGGGATTGTTGTATTGTCCCTTCTTCCGGGTAAAAGTCCTGGGCACCAGGACTCCCCTGCCCTGTGTGCTGGGTGAGGAAATTAGAGTAGAGAGAGCGCCTCCTCGAATTGCTGCCAGGGAACTAATATTTATTGGGAACCTTAATCTAAGCCTGACACTAGTTAGATCCTTTTCATGCACTATCTTGCTTGAGTAAAGGCCTCAAAAGGGAGGATTTTCTTTAGGAAGAAAAGGGGTTGGCAGCAACAGAAACTCTGGTGGGCTTCGATTTGCACGACAGAATGACTTGTGAAAGCAGATCGTATCAGTCTCTCTGTACCCTTTTTCTTTACAAAATGGAACGTGCACTCCATTTGCCTTATTGTCACCATTCCTTTCCTTAGCTTCCCTGCAGGCTTAAGCTCTCTGGGAAGCTGTCTTCCATTCCTCCCCCTAGCCCAGAGTAGCTCCTCTTGTATGTGATGCTCGGAAGAGCCCTTTCCTCTTTGAAGTGGCTGCAAAAGTCAGCCACCAGAGGGCAGCAGAGCAGCTTGGAGGGGGCCGCTGGGACTTCACGGAGCTGCTGCCGGGCCAGCCTGGTGCACCTTCCTGGTGGCTGTAGTCTGCTGGGGAATGGAGAGGGCCCCTCGTAGGGGAAGACGCGAGGTCTCTAAGTGGCCCCATAGCTGCTGGTTTATTCGCCTTTATCCTCGACATGGTTTCACATATATAAGCCACCCACATCGCTTGTCCATTCTGAAGCCCCGAGTTACCTCGCACTCCCTAGTAGTCTGCACTGGGGGCTTCCTGGGACCCACATGCTGCCCAGCCAGGCAGAGATGCCCACCCTCGGTGCCCCAGCTGCAGCCGCTGCAAGGACAGCTGGTGCATCCAAGGAGAGAGCGGGACCCAGCCCTCGCCACAGGCCGGAGCTGTCAGAGCCCCCAGTCTGTCTGCTGTGTAATGTTCAGCAGCACACACATTATTCTAAAAGGCGTATTGAGAATCTGGGGCCAGTTCTGAGACGGGAGACTCAGTTCTGAAAAGCGCTTGCTGAAGGAATGTAAAAGACAGCAGACATATGTGGCTCAGAAAGGAGACAACATAAAAGACATGTTAGTTGTTTTCAAACACTGGAAGGCTGTCAGATGGAAAAGGGATTAGACAGTGTCGCTCCGACAGAAGTTCCAGGGAGGCATATTTCAGCTTACTACAAGAAGTACATTCTGGTGATTAGTCATTAAGAAATGATGGAAGGGTTCGCCTTGAAAACCCAGCCAGCTTCCGGGAGGAATGTCGTCCAAGGAATGCTTATGGTGGATGGCATGTAGATTGGGCTTAGCTTCCTCCAAGGCTGCATCTTGGGAAGACTTCTTGGGGAGGAGTCCTACACGGTGGGCCCAGCCCCTCCTCCTCCCTAAGTGCCTCTGTGGGTGCTCCTTCTCGTAGGCTGGTTTCCTGACCGGCTCTGTGGTTCAGCACTGACTCAGCTGTCAACCCTGATGGCTGCATCATGAGTGCAACTTCCTGCCATCATCTGGGTTTTTCTTGGGCGCCTCCTATACCACACTTAACCAGAAACTAACTCTTGGTTAATTGAGAAAAATTGACTCACCCAGTATGGTCCAGTGGCAAACTTCACTGTGTCCTGCCTAGAAAACCAAGAAGTGTAGGGTAGGGTGGGAGTTCACTCTAGACTGATCTCATACTGTTTCCTTCTCCAACTGCCAAAAGAGGGTGGTGGAGTGTCTGCTTCCGACCCCAGAGAACCAGGGCGGGAGGACATGGAGGGCTAGAAGCTGCTGCCTGGTTTGATCTCGGAGATGAGGATTGAATGTCATTATCCTGCTAAGAACCACTCCCTTCCCTCTGTTCCGGAGTCCATATGAGTAATATTTATTTCTTATACCGGAGATATGATTCATATATCATACAATTCTCCATTTTAAAGTTTACAGTTCAGTGGTTTTTTAGTATAATTACAAGGTTGTGCCACCACCATACGCATCTAATTCCAGAACATTTTCGTCCCCTCAAAAAGAAACCCCATACCTATTAGCAGTTGCTCCCCATTCTTCTCACCCGACATCCTAGCCCCAGACAACCACTAACTTACTTTCTGTCTCTATGGATTTGCCTATTCTGGACATTTCATATAAATGGAATCATACAGTATGTGGTGGCCTTTGTGTATGGCTTCTTTCCCACTTAGAATAATGCTTTTAATGTTCATCCATATGGCATCAGGATTTCATTCCCTTTTATGGCTGAATAATAGTCTGTTGTATGGATATATCACTTTTTTTGTCCTCAATATCAACATTTGGGTCCCTTCTCTTTTTGGGTAAATGAACAATGCTGCAGTGAACATTCAGGTAAAATTTTTTGCCTGGACCTTGTTTTCATTTCTCTCGGGTATATTTTTAGGAGAGGAATGCCTGGGTCATATGCTAACTCTGTGTTTAACCTCTGAGGAACTGCCAGACTGTTTTCCAAAGCAACCAAACCATTTTATATTCCCACCAGCCCAGCAGTATATGGGGCTCCATCACGCTGTTATCTGAGGTTTTTTTGTGGGGGGAGGGGGTAGTCATCCTAGTGGGAGTGAATTGGTATTTCATTGTGGTTTTGATTTGCATTTCTTGGAAGGCTAATGAGTATTTTTTGTAAACGTGTTTATTGACATAGAACATACATCATATTAGTGTTGAAGTGCTTTACTATGGCAGTAAAGAAGAACATAGTTCGGCTTTTCTGCTGGAAAATGATCTAGGTATTTATAAGGGATGGTGCTGAGTGTCCGAGATTATAGCCGCCCCAAATGCAGTTCTCCGGTGCTCTCGAGTTAGGGGGCAGTGCGGACCCTATGGGAGAGAGAGGGAGACGGCTGGGGTGCCCTGGAAATTGAAATTCTCAACCTCTTTCTAGTCCTGTTCTCCGCCCCATCTAGCTAGATAATGGCAGCAATAAAAGAGACAGATGTCTGGCTCAGAGAGTGGAGAGAAATTGCATCTGTGAGTGAGAAATTTTTGCTTCGGATACAGACTCCAACTTTTGCTCCCATTAGTTCTTGACTCGGTCTCATTCTGTTCATCCCACATGCTCTGTAAATTCCTCCATGCCCACTCTCCCCTCCATTTAGGTCTACCTCCGAGGGACCACTGGTCGTGTAGACATCTCGGAAATGGATGTTAGTGTAGGCCAGGGCTGGAGGGATTCGTTCTGTCCGCTGTGGTGTCACAGGGCAGAAGTAATCGGGAGGCAATTTTCAGAGAGCCCTCTAACCGTTCGGGCTATGGGGAGCCGTGCTGCTCCTGACCTCGATTCCCATCACTGGGACGTTCTTGCAGAGGCCAGGGGAGGAGGGGAGAAGGGAAGGGCCTGTCGGTGTCTTCACTGCCTCTCCTCTCCTCTGGCAGGGAGCCGGGAGGCCGCCTTCACCTACGCGGTGAGCGCGGCCGGGGTGGTCAACGCCATCAGCCGGGCGTGCCGCGAGGGCGAGCTGTCCACCTGCGGCTGCAGCCGCTCGGCGCGCCCCAAGGACTTGCCCCGGGACTGGCTGTGGGGCGGCTGCGGGGACAACGTGGAGTACGGCTACCGCTTCGCCAAGGAGTTCGTGGACGCCCGGGAGCGGGAGAAGAACTTCGCCAAGGGGTCCGAGGAGCAGGGTCGGGTGCTCATGAACCTGCAGAACAACGAGGCCGGCCGCAGGGTAAGACGGACGACACGCACCCACCCGCCCACCCTCCTGCAGCCCGCCGGCCCCTCGCCCCCAACCAGGCCAGGCCTGCACCGGGCGGTGAGCTGTGGCCGGGCCACCGAGGCAGGGGCTGGTCTGACCGTGCAGGTTCCTACCTACAGCTGCAGGCTTAGATGCCCACATCATTGACCAAATCCATTTCCGGATGCCTCGTTTCCCAGTGGGCACGTGTGAACATTATTTTTTTTAACCTGATTTATAATTCTGAGTCTTCACAGGACATTTGTCTCTCTAGATCTTGAGTAGAGTGTCTGAATCAGAATTCCAGATGGGTGGAGTTCTTGCCTTCACCAACCCCCTCCTTTGTAAATTGAACAGGTAGGACAATTTGAGGTGCAGGCTGTTAAGCACACGGGTAAAACCAGAGCTGACTTTTAAGAGCAGTTATCATGCATATCCAGAAACCGCAGCCACCAAAGCACATTATTTACTTCAGTGGAAGCATGGAAGACGCTCATCTTTTTAAGGCTCAGGAAGTCTCACCAATCTCTTAAGCTGTGACCCTGTCTTCTGAGCTTCAATTTCAGAGGAAACTACAATACAGGTTTTGAGGTGAGCTCGGTTTATCCTAGATGCAGGGTATTCCTGGGCAGCAGCGTTGGCTTTCCCTTCCTGGCACGTGGCAGGGCATATCCTTCTCTGCCTGGCTCGTGTTTTTGACGACCACCCCCCCTACCCCCCAATAACTACCCTGGCCTCGCCTTTCCTCTGCTGTCCCTACCTTGTGCTGTCTCTGTCTCGGGGAGCCAGCAAACCTGCTCCAGTTGCAGGCTCCAGCCTGGCTCGGCACATCCAGCATTGCCAGGGGCTGGAGGGCAGTGGGGCATTGGCATGCAGGTTTCCCTTTAGAAAGCTCGGAGTTCTCGGTACTGGGTGGTGGGAGACTCCTTCTCCGGGCATAGGGCCAGGAGAGCCACAGCACTTTCAGGAAATGACACAGACTCTTTCTTGGAGTGTTGTCCCCACCCAACAGGTCTGCATCAAGACAGGTGGCCCTGTGTCCCAGGCCAGGTGTTATAGTGAGACGACAGGTGAATTAATTAAAGAACGAGAACTGCAATTTCTTGACAAGTAATTTATTGACAGAAACTGCAATTTCTTGACAGATGTTTAATTGGTTCACTGGTGATTCAGGTGCAGGATATAGATATATTTCTACAATGTATGTATATATCAATTTTTAAAATATTAATTCATGCTTTGTGGGAGCTCATATCAAATAAATGCAGTTGGAAATGTCTTATGTGTGAGTCGGGATCATTTAATGCTGGCTTGGTAGAACAAGGCACACCTGTGTATACTCAGTATCCTCAACAGTGTGCCATCAAGGAGAATTTAGAATTGGCCATTTGGTCAATGTTGGCCTTATCCTAGTCCACATCCAGAGGCTACTTTTCTTTTGCTGGCTATGGGGGTGGTGGGGGTTGTTAATTTTGGCGATTATGGCA
This sequence comes from Choloepus didactylus, assembly GCF_015220235.1. NCBI lineage: Eukaryota > Metazoa > Chordata > Mammalia > Pilosa > Megalonychidae > Choloepus > Choloepus didactylus. The sequence goes on from NC_051314.1 coordinate 131,513,774, forward strand.
TAAACCAGAACTGGCTTAGGTGAGCTTCGACTCTGAGGGCACCTCTGGAGCTGCCGGGCATCTTGGGGTGCCTAACCCGGAGGAGGCGAGAGAATTTGGGAAACGCAGTTAGGATCTTTGCTTGATCTCCTGAACGCCCAAACTCCATCCAGTTTTCAAGGTCTTAGTTCAGATACCTCCTGTTCCTTAAACCCTTCCCGGTCCTTGTGGTTGGCTGTCCTCCTGGGGTCTGAGCTCCAGCGGAGCATTTTAGACTTTTTGGAGGCACTTCTCACTCTCCCCGATCTCCTTGCTCTCCTTGGCTGCCAGTTCCGAGCCCTCTCTCTCCCCGGCCCTCCCTGTGCCTCCCGGGGGTGGGGGCCTGTGAATATGCAGGAACAGTTCCCCTCACCTCCTGGAAGAGGTCAAATTCACAGAAGGCTGTTTCCTGCCTCTGCCCGCAGCCCTCCCGTGGAATTGGGCAGATGGCAGCTGCCTGGGGGTTCACCTAATCTGGGGCCTTTTGGAGAGGAGGAGACAGCAGTCTCTCCGCGCCTCAGTCACAGTCTTGACCCCACTTCTGCCGCCTCCTCGTTTTATTGCCCTTAATTGTTTGTTTGTTTGCACTGGGCCCTTATCTGGGCAGCGCCTTCCCCTCCATCTGCCGCCTTTCTGGCTCACACACCTCCTGTCTTCCCGTCTTTGCCCTCCTTCCTCCAGGCTCCACACCTCTTGACCACCACCCTTTATCTCTCCCTTTTCCACTCTCTGCTCCAGGTTGGGAATTCTTGTCCCTCCCTATTTATTTTTATTTTTATTTTTTTAATCCCCTCTCCAAGGAACAGGCCTCTGGCCATCCATCACCATCCGAGGCCAGTTCACCTCTCACCTCCTCGCAACTACCCAAAAAGTTCTTCAGGAAGGACTGGATGGTGGCGGGAGGTTGAAAATTCCTGGGACTAGTGTTTTACGACCAGAGTTTTTTCCCCCAGAATATCTAGGAGCTGACGTCTTGATCTCAGAGTAAATCACCGGCATGCTTTGCAAGAACTGCCTCTTGGCTTTCGAGAGTCACTCCGTTTTAGGTACCGATGGCAAGGCCAGTAAGTCGACACTGCAGTTGTCACTCAGGGGGTTCTAAGCATTTTCCAGATAAAAGCTCCCTAATCCTTGTGACATTCCTGTCAGTTTCCAAGCTCGGCCACACCAGTAGAAAGAGTTTCTGTTTGGGGTCATGAAAAAGTCTTGGTAACACGTGATAGTGCTGGTGGTGCAACTTTGTGAATGTAGTAACTACTCCTGCAGTATACACTAAAAACAAAAGGTTAAAATGGGAAAATTTGTGATATATATATCACGGTAAAGCTGCATATAAAATATCTGTATAAAACCACAGTAAAAAGAAAAGAAGACAAAAAGAAAAGGAGAAAAGAGAGAGAAAGGTCTTTGCCAAGGGACACAATGTAGAACTAAAAAAATAAAGCATTTTATTGCTTCTTCAGTTAGCAGGAAGGGCCCAAAATTGGGATTTATTATCAGTGGTAAAATATTTTAAGAATACAAATATCTCTACACCTTCATGTCATGAGGGTTGGGGGCCCTTCTTCTCTGATTTGTTTTACTGAAATTCTTGTCCTGCCTCTATGGACTCTTTGCTTTGCCTCTCCTTCCCCAAACCTCCCCAAGTGTTTACCCCCCGAAGATGCTTATCCTTCCCTCCCTCCCTAAGTGGCAGGGTACACAATTTCAGGTCTTTAGTGCTCCCCTCTCTCAGCAGCACCAGATGCTTGCCATCCTTTTCTAAACCAAGGGCCATTTTCAGAGGAATGTCAGGCCACCGCTCAGGCCCGGGGGATTTGTGCCAGCAGGGTAATTGCAGGCTCGTCTTTGAAGTGCCTGCTGGAATGGGGGGGGGTGGAGGGGGGCCCTTTCTTTATGCGCTGGGCCTGGAGTTCCCCGGCTAAGTGCTGGTGCAGTTAACCTTGGGAAGCAGCCCTGCTGTCTTCTCTTCCCTAAGCCCCTTTTAAGCCCCTAGATTGGAGTGCAGAGGCGATATCACTCTGACTCCCTTCTGGGTGGCCCTGAACAGGTTGTTCAGCCTCTCTAGAGCTTTAACTTCCCTGTCATAAAAAAGAGAGAGAATTGGTCCACACCAGGAAAAAAAATCAGGAAGAGTTTTGACAGTAGTTATATGAGCTGATGATAGTTAAGCTATTTCTTACATCTGCAGTGGTCTCTGCATAGAGCTGAATCAAGGCACATTCTGGGGACTCTTGAAAAGAAATCGAAGAGCGGAACCCTTGAAAAATGAGTCCTGACTCAGTTGGTGACAATGGCTGTGGCATGAGGAAGTGTTCTGCAGCAGGCTTGCATTTCTATGCTGCCATCTGCACTTCTGGGCCTGCTGCCAGGGTTATTTTACACAATGCATCAGCTGCTTTCATTGAAAAGCACTTTGCAAGCAGCTTTCTGGTCTACACCTGCTTTTGCATTTTGATTTGGATAACCCAAGTTCAGATCCACTCTGTGTTGTGGTTCCATGTCTTCCAGGGTGGATTTAATTTTCAGATGAATTGCCCTGGTAGGGAGGGAAGCCCATTCTCTTGCCCTCCCAGTGCCTATGATCTCGCCCCTTTCCCCCCCATACTCACAGCCTCTCACAGGGCGTGTCTGGAGGTGCTGGGGATCAGGAAAATGGTCTTGCGTATAAATAGGATGTGATTTATGATGTGGCTTCCATCTTAGTATCATAGGGCCACCATAACAAGTGCCACAAACTAGGGGGGGTCTTAGAACAACAGAAATTTATCCTCTCACAGTTCTGGAGGTGGGAAATAGCTTGCCACCAATCCATGGTGTTCTCTGCCTCAGTTATCTCATGGACACCAGACCTATTGGATTAAAGGCCCAGCCTACTCCAGTTTGGCCTCATCTTGAAACTAATACCATCTTCAGAGACTCTGTTTCCAAATAAGGTCACATGCATAGCCCCAGGAGTTAAGACTTGAGACATGCCTTTTGGGAGAACACAATTCAAATTACCTTCTGATAACTCTATGGAGTTAATGACCAAATGGCGACCAAAAATAGACCATTTAATTCTTATGGGATTAGGCAAGATTTGGGGAGAGCTTTTGGCTAATCAGGGCCATGCTAGGGGTTTTGGTTACAGGCTTGTGATATGACTGGACTCTCTTTTCTGACTTCTACTCTATATCATATAAAAAAGCTGGACATACTCTATTGGTTTTTGTTTGTTCAAGACTTTGGTCAAGGCAGAAATGTCTTTTTTTTCTGATTGTAAAAATGACACATGTTTATTGTAACAGATTTCTAAGTGATAGAGAAATGCATACAGGGAAAGTGTCCCAAATGCCACCCTTGTAGTTGATAAGAACGCGTCACATTGTCTCCCCAATGTTTTCCTAAGCGGCACCCCTTTAATCTGCTTTCAGTCTGAGTAGCCAAAGATCCTGGAAAAATCTTTACATGCATTAAGGAGAATGTATGTTTTCTTTACTTTACACTGCCCCATATCAGCTGCCCTCGCCACCCTCTCCCCATCTTCCATTGGGGATTCTTCTTCTTATCCCTCTCTCTGTCTCATCTCTCTCCCTCAGGCTGTGTATAAGATGGCAGACGTAGCCTGCAAGTGCCACGGTGTCTCGGGCTCCTGCAGCCTCAAGACCTGCTGGCTGCAGCTGGCTGAGTTCCGCAAGGTGGGGGACCAGCTGAAGGAGAAGTATGACAGCGCGGCTGCCATGCGCATCTCCCGCAAAGGCAAGCTGGAGCTGGTCAACAGCCGCTTCAACCAGCCCACCCCGGAGGACCTGGTCTACGTGGACCCCAGCCCTGACTACTGCCTGCGCAATGAGACCACAGGCTCGCTGGGCACGCAAGGCCGCCTCTGCAACAAGACCTCGGAGGGCATGGATGGCTGCGAGCTCATGTGCTGCGGCCGGGGCTATGACCAGTTCAAGAGCGTCCAGGTGGAGCGCTGCCACTGCAAGTTCCACTGGTGCTGCTTCGTCAAATGCAGGAAGTGCACCCAGACCGTCGATCAGTTTGTCTGCAAATAGCCCGAGGGGCTCCCGGGCCTCGCAAAGTCTATATTATATAAATCTATATAAATATATTTTATATTTGTGTAAATAAATAGATGGATGCTAAATAATTAAAAGAAGAAAATGGAAAGGAAAAGCTTATTTAAGAGACGCTGGAGATCTTTGAGGATTGGACTTTGGTGGGTGGGAGAAAGGACTTTTTTTCCCCTCTCCCTCTTCTGGGGATTCTCAGGATTTGGAAATATTTACTGTCCATCCGAGAAGATGCTTTCGTTGGCATCTGGAGCCTTTGTTCGTAGGCGAGTGCTGCGTCAGCCCAGCCGTTAGCCAAGAGGCCCTGTGAAAAGAAAGTGGGAACTCGGTTTACACTGTGTTGTCTCGAGGGTCTTATTGAGAATATTGATCAGTGCAGTAAGCCACCAAAAAGGTGCTTTCTCACCTTTCACTCGCATGCAGACTTACAGAATCTGCAGTTTCAGGAACGGCTCTGTCCCGTGTCTGCTCTGCCCGGAAGACCTAAACTAAGGAAGGTGCTTGCCCTTCTAGCAAGAATGATTCTCCCTCCACTTTTGAGGAGCTCCTGCCCCAAGTCCCCTGCACCAGAGGGCAAGGGGTCTTCTGGCCTGACATTTTGGGGACGGCACGTACTGGATATTTATGCCTGGGCTGCAGAAATCCATGTGTGTGACTGGACCGTGTGAACACTGCACTGTCCTCTTGCACGGGGAGGGGCACTCGCTGCTGCTGCTGCCACTTCTCCACCCGGGAGGCCTTGGGAGCCAACCGGACGCCCGCAGGGAGGCCCAGCCCGCCTGGCTCCCTCCCTTCATCTCTGTTCCAGATGTCCAGCTCCTCTGTGGCATTAAAGATCCCTCACTGAGGCTTCTCTCCCTTTCCTTGTTTGGAAACACAATTCTCTCTTCATGAGTCTCCTTTTATTTCTGATCTGATCCTTAGAACCTTCCACATGTGTTCGTAGAGAAGAGGTTGTCTGATGATTAAATTAGAGAGAGGGACAGGAGAATATTCTGAGAATTAAATAAGATAGTGCGTTTAAGTCCTCTCTCCCCAAGTCCTGGCATAAAGTTAAATAATAAATGGTAGCCACTAATAGGATTATTATGAAAAAAAAATCAGAGGTTTGAGTGTAAATCGCATGTTCCCTCTTTCTTTCCCTTCTTCCCCCAGGCTCCTCCCCTTGAGTTTGTTTACTGGGTCCTTGGGAAGGCACAGGTGATGGGGATGCATCTCAGGCTTCTCCACGTGGCTTCTCCAGTTTTGAACCCCAGGAAATAAAGTCAAAGCCCCAAATTCAGGAAAGGAGATGCTGTAATCCTAGGAAGGGGCCAGTGAGCCAGGCTGCCCCAGGGAGAGCAGCCTGCACCAGCTTCTGTCCAGAAAAGTTTATTTCTGGGGAAATAATAGAATTAAGGAATTAATTTGGGGTTATAACCAGCCTACAAGCAAATGACAGTGCGAAACAATCCGAAGGAGATTCTGCTGAGGGTGTCGGAGGCCACACTTATTCCTTGTGTATGAGGCGTGCATAAAGGGGAACCTCCCGGCCTGACAATGGAAAACATCAGACGTGGGGTTACTTTACCAATAAACCATTACATTATTACTCCCATTCCTTCGGTCAGCATATTCAAGGTGACCTGTCCGGGCTGTGGCCATGAAAGAATGTGATTGAAGCCTGTTGGCCCACAAAAAGTCAACTCCATGACCTTGGCCTCATTAGTTGGCATGTAACCAGTAGTCTCCATTTAGAGTGAGTCATCGGATGGGGAAGGAGTAAATTGATGTTTTCTGACCTGGGGAGCCAGTCATTGTGTTCAAATACCAAAGCAATTGCTGCATCATCTGACCATCCAGGGTTAGGAAATATTTCATTGGTTTTCACATAGTTTGGGATGAAGTTATTGCCATAGGCTTGTTGAAGTCTGGTCAGTTAGCCATTGTTTGAAGGGACCAGTAACGCTGCAGGAATGTGGCCAGACACTATGGAGACCCAGTCTAAAAAAAGACCCATGGGCTTCTGCTCAGAATCATAGAACGTTGGAGCTGGAAGGGAACACAGCTGTTGGGCCTCCAACTCCTGGGTTTCCAGATAAGGACCTCCAAATCTTGACAGGTCTGAAACCCATGGTGTGTTGGTAATAAAATGCAGAGTCCTAGGCCTCCAGCACCAGGAATTTGTATTCATTTGGTCTGGGGTGGAGACTGGGATTATCTGCACCAGAAGGGGTTCTCTGGTGGACCCAACCTTACCCCTGCGGCCATTAAAATCTTTCCCAGGGTCAACATGAGTTGAGAAGCCAGATCCGGACTCCCAGCCCTTGAGTTCTTGGCAGCCCAGTGCAGGATTCTCCAGAACCTGAAATTTCTTGCAGTCAATAAATAGTCTAAGTGAAATATCAATCCATAGAGCATAATGCCGGAGCAAGCAGGCATTACCATCCCAGGAAATCTTTTGGATGAGCAGGAAAAGGGCAGTCTGGCACAAAGCAGAACTTGACTTGCCCTGGAAGGTTCCACCTTCCTTCTCTGTCTGGGACTGGTAGGAGGAAGCCTGCAGATCCAATCCCTTAATGAAGAGAGGACAGCAACATTTGCTTAATTATTTGCCTGCACGTATACAATCTTGTTTTCAAGATAAAATTAGGAAGAAGGTATTCCTGACTGCTTCCATTTTAAGGAAGGACAACTAGACAATTGGAGGGTAGGACGGCATCACAGTTGGGGGTTAAGATGAGGGCATTCATAAATACATGGTCAACTAGGTCTCAGGGACTTAGAAGTAAGTCCTTAGAATCCTAATTTAGAGAGCTCATTTAATTATCATCTGCCCTCCATTCCCTGAGGTGAGAAACAAGACTTGCGCCTTGTGTTAAAACCCCAAACTGGTGATTGTCTTTGAAATTCTGCCCTGCTTCTCTTTGATCGTTAGGATCTTATTTAAACTTCCTCATACCCGGAGTTCTAGGAGCAAGCAAAATGTCCTGTGGTTGAGATTTCTCCACGAGATAGAGGTCTAACAACCACAGCAGTAGCTTATCAAGAAAGAAGCCTATTTCTTGGGCAGAGAGCCACACCACCCTAAGAGGGTGGAAAAAAAATAACGGTTTCCGTCTTAAAACAGGCTCTGATATGTTGCCAGACGCTGCTGACCCTGGCCACATATGTATTTTGGGAGAACTTCAGTGTGCATGTGTTTGTGCATGTGTGCACAGGAATGAATGTTTTTCAGTAATTTGGGGGAGGAAGTGGGAAGCACTCGAAGCATAGAATATGTAAAAAGTAAAATAACTGTCATCACTTCTGACTATGATGCTGCAGAATGTGGATTGTTCAGCATTGTTGAAATCCCCGTCTTCCGATTGGCTAGTGATGACGAGCTTCATAACTCTAAAAGGAATGCTGGGAAGCCGCGAGGGACTCCGTGAGCCAAGGCTGCAAAGTATTATTGTTATGTAAGAAACTCTCTGTTGTTTTTATATTAAACCAATTAGGAAAGGGTGCTTTAGCTCCTGGTTTTACACAAGAACTATGGATAGTTTGCCTGTATTTACCAAAGGTAAGGAGATGCTGGTGCAGATGTGAGGGTCAGACATCAGCCAATAATGAGAGACCGAGTCCCACCCAGAGTTTTCTAGATGGTTGGAGAGTGTGGACATTCCTCATGTAGACGATCCCATCCTTTGCTTTCTCCCTCCTGCTGCCGGCCATATGGTCATCATTTGCAACTTCACCAGAGGCAGCAACAGAAGATAGAACCCAATCAGTTAATTTAGGCTTCCTAAGTAGTTTTGATAAATAACTGGGTAGGAGAGGAGGTGGCTCAAATGAGATTTAAAAAATTATCTGTGATTTTAGTTTGTCACTTCTGCCTATTATCTGCTGCTCTCCAGGACGACTGAAAACAGACAAAAGCTGTTCACAGCGAAGCAGAAGGAGCTGGCGGGATCAGGAGAAGGAAGCAGACCCCTGTCATTCTGGGCAAAGAGGGTTTGTCAGAGTGCAGAGCCAGGGGCCTCTCCACAGAATACCAGAAGGGGGCTTCACCCAGGCACCAAGAAAAGATGTTATAGAACAGGTGGCCCCTTTTAATCCAATTTTATTTTAAAGCCAAAAGGAATGTATATTATTTCAAGTGGCTCTGACCCTATGGTAAGTTTTCTAAGCCTTGGGACATACGTTCTGTCTGTTGGACAACCAGCTCTTTAGTATGTGATTTTAAGGTTGTGGTGTGTGTTTGCATTGCTTCCAGAGACTTTTAATAATACAGAGGATAGGAGGGCCAGAGCTCTACTCTAGGACCTTACATCATTAGCATCTCTGTCATCGTCACCATCATCATCACCAGCCAGCACCATCACCGTCACCATCATCATCACCAGCCAGCACCATCACCGTCACCACTCCTGTTGCAGCACCTTCATCACCATCACCACCACCATCACCACCATCATCACTGTCATCACCATTACTACCATCATCATCACTAGTGTCACCATTACCGTCACCACCACCACCACCACCATCACTGTCATCACTGTCATCACCATTGCTACCATCATCACTAGTGTCACCATTACCACCACCACCATCGTCATCACCATCATCACTGTCACCATTACCATCACCACCACCACCATCACTATCACCACTGTCATCACCATTGCTACCATCATCATCATCACTAGTGTCACCATTACCATCACCACCACCACCACCACCTTCATCGCTATCATCACCATCATCATCACCATCATCACTATCATCACTATCATACTCTTCCCCAACATCATCATTATCCCACATTGTGTGTGTTTAGTGCCTTACCCTTATACAGTACTTTCTCATTAGCTTTGTCACTTGTCCTCAGGACAAGTCTTTGGGGAATAGAGGGCAATATAGATGGTAAGTTTCATAAAGGAAGGGATTTTTAAAAAATCTTCAATGTTGTGTCTCCTAGAACCTAAAAGTGCCTAACATAGAGAAAGTGCTCAATAAATAATTGCTGAATGAGTGAACAAATGAATGAAGAGATAAGGAAATACTGAGGCATAAGGAGATTAACTGGCCAGGCCACTGTATAGTTTGTTCTCTCAAAGTAACAGAAGTCAATTTGTGCCAGCTTCAAAGGAGAGGGTATCAAGGGTTCAGGAGAGTCTAACTGACCCAGACACCTCTGGATCCCCCTCCCTCCTTTCTGTTCTCTGCGCTCTGCTCCCCCACCCCCACCCCCCAGACCAACTTCCTCTGTTCCTCACAGCAGGAAGAAGGGCAGCTGACAGCTTCCAAACTTACAGTTACAATTCCAGCTATGGCAAGTGACTCTCAATCTCCTAGTCCTTTTTCCAAACTCCCAGGCTCCAGAGCTGGGCTCTTTCCATCATCCCATAACTTTGCAGTGGTCCAAGTCAATGAAGTAGAGGTTTAAGAATTCATCAAGGCAGGAGGAGCAGCTTCCTACATTCTCATTAACTTCTCTAGATCCAGAGAACATGTCATCCAGCTGGTTCGTGTGAATGGAGACCCATAAGTTATTTATTTACTCTGGAAATTCTCATATAAATTCTCGCATGTATTTTTGCTGAGGAATCCTTTATCTTTAAAAATGCATAATTTGGGAGAAGTCCTGAGACTTGTCTGTTTACCTGAGTGCACTAGTGTAAAGAGGAAGATTCCTGTTCGCTAAATAACCTTAAGGATGGGCTAGCACCTGCTCATCTGTCTGATATGGGTGAGGGAGTGGAGTTGCTAAGAAGCAGAAAAGTTGACTAGACCCAATGACAATCCCTGGCCATCATTCTACCCAAAGGACATATTAATTCCTTTGTCCTGAGCTGTAGTATTTGAAGGGCCAATCACACCCGATGATGATTTAAACATATTTTTCCTTTGTCAGCGAAACACTACAGGATCTATGGTATCAGTTGCTTTCTTCATACTTTTCCTAATTCTTTGAAGATTGTGTATGCCAAAAATATCTGAGAGAGATAAGAATTGCTAAGATTTTTCTGTACATCTTCTACAGCTCTTGAGGGGCAACTTTGGACATAAGAAATTTATGTCTACCTCATGGCTAGCCTTCTGTTGTCCTTTCTGATATGCTAGCACAGACCATCCAGCCCTAACAGGAGGGACACATTTGTGAAGCAGGAAAGCAATTCCACTGGTACTTGTAAAGTGCTATACATTTCCATCTTAATTTTATTTTGTAACTGGAAAAAAATTGTAGGTGGACAGAGAGCACGGAGCCAGGAGCTGAGCTGCAGTTCTTCTTCCTGGCCACACAGTGTCGCTGTCTCATTAGTTCTAGCTAAATGCCTCCGTGGCTCACACCTTTGGATGGAAAGTAGAGTCGGGGTGCTGCCACATGGACGAACCCAGAAAACATGACATGAGTGAAAGAGGCCAGACACAAAAAGGACAAATATTACATGAAATATCCAGAACAGGCAATTTCCAGAGCAAGAAAGATTAGAGGTTACCAGGAGCTGGGGGAAGGGAGAATGGGGAGTCATTGCTTATAGATGCGGAGTTTCGGTTTAGGGTGATGGAAAAACACATGGAAATAGACGGTGGTGATGACTGCCCAACATTGCGAATATCACTGATGCCACTGAACTGTACACTTAAAAGTGATTAAAATGGCAAATTTCATCTTACATATTTTACACAATTAAAAAAAATAGTTGGGTGGTGGGTGCTTGTGGTTTGACGGCAGAAGATATAATCAGGACAGCAGTGAAGCTGAGTTCCAGAGCATTCATTTGGGGATGGATTTGGGAAGAATTAGATCAGTGTTATTTTACTTGCTTTTTAAACATGGGAAGTGGAGAGGAGTGCAGTTAGGAAAGAAAGAATGAGGGTGATCCCTGTCCTGCTTGGCTGTGCCACCAGGGCTCGTGGAAAACGGGAGCATCTGAAGGGAAGCAGCCCTGTGCTGGCCACGCACTTACTCATCGTTTTGTTCCTGCTGCTGATTTCCAGGCAGCCAGATACCTTGCATGTTTGAAGGTTATCATTAGGGAAGTGGGTAACAATTATGGCTACCATTTGTTGAGTGTCTATTGTATATGGCTGCTTTGCATATATTGCATCCAATTCTCTCAATTATTCTCAAGGAAGGAATTGTCATCCACGTGTTACAGGTGGGACACCTAAGACTCACACAGCTCATAATTGGTGCTGACTCCAGAGCTTTTTCCGGCTCCTTAGTAGATTTTTGGGTAATTAAACAATCTAGTCATCCTGAACAAGAGCTGCCTGTTTCCTTCTAAATCTCAAGGTGTGTGCAATCATCTCCACCCTGCCACCAGGAATTTTGAATCAGACTCGAGAAATTTGACTTGATAGGGGCACGTGGCAGAGGGAGCTTGGTGATTCCAAATCTAAAGTAAACAGAGAAAGCATACAGGGCTGGTAGAGACAATGATGCTAAAAAGGAAGACTGTATATTGACATCCTTACTGAAGCAAAGAGAAAGCCGGTGGGTGTTGATTCGGGGAGTTAGTGCCCGGGACAGTGGAACCGACTCTCCCAGTACGAATTGTAGCGCACCCTCACTGGGGTTTGCTGACAGGAGGGACGTGGGCCCTCTCTCCTGGGTCTCTTCTCCCAGATTGCACAAAGGGAAACTGTCTTTCCACTGCCTGTTCCCAAGTATTATGAGTCTGAGGATTTGAATAATAGTGCAGTCGTGTTTTTTTTTTTAATTCAGTTTTATTGAGATATATTCACATACCATACAATCATCCATGGTGTACAATGTACTGTTCACAGTACCATCATATAGTTATGCATTCAATCACCCCAGTCTATTTTTGAACATTGTCCTTACACCAGAAAGAATAAAAATAAGAATAAAAAAGAACATCCAAATCATATCCCCCTCCCACCCTATTTTTCATTTAGTTTTTGTCCCCATTTTTGTGCTCATCCATCCATACACTGGATAATGGGAGTGTGATCCACAAGGCTTTCACAATCACACTGTCACTCCATGTAAGCTACATAGTTAAACAATTGTCTTCAAGAGTCAAGGCTACTGGGTTGCAGTTTGATAGTTGCAGATATTTACTTCTAGCTATTCCAATGCATTAAAACCTAAAAAGGGTTATCTGTGTAGTGCATAAGAATGCCCACCAGAGTGACCTCTCGACTTCATTTGGAATCTCTCAGCCACTGAAACTTTATTTCGTTTCATTTCCCATCCCCCTTTTGGTCAAGAAGATGTTCTCAATGCCACAATGCTGGGTCCAGATTCATCCCCAGGAGTCATATCCTGCATTGCCAGAGAGATTTACACCCCTGAGAGTCAGGTTCCATGTAGTGGGGACGGCAGTGAGTTCACCTGCCAAGTTGGCTTAGCTGGAGAGAGAAGAGAGGGCCACGTCTGAGCAACAAAGAGGCACTCAGGGAGAGAGACTGTTAGGCACAATTTTAAGTAGGTTTAGCCTCTCCTTTGCACTAACAAGCATCATAAGGGCAAGCCCCATGATAGAGGGCTCAAGTGCAGTGGTTTTTAAGATTCAGTTTCTGAACTCTCATTGCCAATTTGCAGTTCCAGCCTCTCTGTCTCCATGCCACAGCAGTGCTTAACTCTCCATCACATGTACATAATTTCTATCACAAGAAAAGGAGACAGCCAAAAATGCTTTCAAATCAAGCACCCTGTTTTCAGCCACCTCAAGGCCCCTATCCCTGAGCCCAGTGTAGCCTTGGCACCCAGATGTGCAGCCACCCCCCGGGAGGCACATGTCACCCAGGAACGAGGAATGGCAGCGCTGTTGTGGCAGGAGGACGGAGTGGAGACAGGTCTTGTGAGTGGATTCCAAGTGAGAATGCAGAGCTGGTCTCACTCCCACTTCCCAGGTGCACCCATTTAAGATGCAAGAGCAAGAACAGCCACTCCTGTCTCCACCTGACTCAGGGTCCTCACCTTCTGAGGTTGGAGCAGGGGTGGAGAGGGATGAAGGTGTCAGGTGAGAGGAGGAGTGAGCAGCTCTTGGGGCTCCTTACGCCTCCCCCTCCTCTACCTGCTCCAAGAGGATTGGCCCGGGGCAAAGCAAGATGGCGTTTCTGTATTATGGGACCGGAAGCTTGAAGTGGGCATTGACAGAGCCTGGATATCCCCCTCGCTACTTTGGGCGCAAGTCTGAAGCGTTGCTCGAACGTGTGGACGTGGAAGGTAGTGACTTTGTCCCTTTTGGTGGAGGTGGTGAGGAGGGAGCTCAGGCTCCCCGGGTACTGGATCCTAAGGGCTTGCCCTCGAGCTGGTTAAATTACAATCGCCTGGAGCCCCAGCCTTAGCGATTCTGATTGAGGACGTCTGGGGTGGGACCTGGGAATCTGTGTTTTGAAAAGATGCCCTGGGCAACCCTGATCTGGCTACACCAAGCCTTGAGGTGGCAGTTTGCAGAACTGGATTGAGGGGAGGTGTGGCCAGGGCTTCCAGCTGAGAACAGGGATCTAGGCTATGGTCAGTGTCTACGTGGCAAGGTCAAGGTCCAGCCTGGTGGAAGGAAAGGTAAACTGTCCTGGGTTAGACTGAACTCAGCACAGCCTGTTCTCCAGTCCTCCTACGTGATAAGATCAGAGGACTTCACTTCCTGTTTCTCCTTCACTTTTCTGTTTCTCCTCTGCACTGTGGGACCAGCATTACTTTAATCAGATGAGGAGGGACTTTTTTTTTTTTAAGCAAACCTGAGTCCTAAGCCAGCCTGCATCTTCTCTAGCTTTAGAGAGAGGCACCCCGAGATGCGTCTGTCAAAAGCAGCTTCACACTCTGCCTAAGATAGCACAGCTTGCGGATCTGGACAGACCTGACAGGTAATATCCCAAGGGAAGCCTCCAAAACGTTTCTGGTTTGCACATGGCCTGAGCACGCACTCCGCTGGCCCTGCCCTGGCACCAGCTTGGTGGCAGCCAACTGGGGCTTCATGTTCTTGCAAAACAAAGTCCCTGGGGACCATCTCTGTTTCTGCCCTCAGCTTTCCTGAACTGGGGCTCAGGCCATGTGTTAAGAACTGACCGAAAAGAAAACCCTGTGAATCTGCAAAATCCACATGACTTTTTGATGTGGCAGAGAGGATGGCATTTTAGTCCCGGGTCAGAAGACCTGAATTCTGGTCCTGACTCTTGTTGATTTGTGCAGGGGCCTTACAACAAAATACTTGGCTTCCAGGCTTGGGTTTGCTCATCAGCTCAGGAGCTGATGCCAGCCCTACCTACCCCTCAGGGTTCTTGTAAGGTTCAGCCACCATGGAAGACGGGGAAGTGCTTTGGAAAATGTATATACACTGCGATGCTTGCATTAGTGTTGGTTTCAGTTCTGCTGTGGACTCTTTGAACTGGCCCAATAAGTTAGTCGAGTCTCTTGTTTTCTGAGACCCTTATTGTTTGTTTGTTTTTTCCAACAAAGTAGTGAAAAACATTTTCTCTGCCAAACTTTTTCTTCTTTTTTTTTTTTCTTTCCTTTTCCTTTTTTTTTAACAAAAAGAACCAAGGAGAAAATAAAAGATGGCTTTCTTATTAGAGAGTTGCTATTTGTCAGCAGGACAGGTAACAGAAAAAAATATAGATTTCATTCCCTAGAGAAGTTTAGAAAAATAAGAGGCATCTAAAGGTTTAGGATAATTTAGGTTGAGTCTCGAGACAAGGAGTGAATGGGATATTATTTAGAGACTCATTTGGCTACAGGACCCTGTGAGTCCTGCCTCCCTGCAGGAAATCAACGAACTTCTAAACGACACTAGCAAGGGGTCAGGATTTAGTATAGAAGACCTGACTTCCCAACCAAGTAGTAAAGTGATCTCTGGCAGTTTCCTTAGCAGTAAAAAGGGATAATAAGATCTCTACCTCGAATAAGATAATGGATGTGAGAGCCTTTTGTAAAATATAAACCCTTTAAAAATTGAGGTATAGATGCATCAAGCTTGTATCAAGGCAAAATCAAAGCAACATTTTAAAAAAGAAGATATAGTACAAGATTATAACTTATCAGATCTTGAGAATTAATCTCTTGATTGAGGCCGACAAATGCATAGGATCAAACCTTGATTATCTGGATTTTCCTCACAATATAAGGGGCCTCTTTATTTTGTCTTTTGAATACCCGGAAATCCACTATTGCCTCCCATGTGGACCTTGAAAAATGACCGCCCCCCAAAAAGGGAGACTTTTTTTATTCTAAAATACCCACTCTGTTTACCACTGTTTCTAGAGTACAAAGAGCTTAAGAAACTTCAAAAAAGACCTTAAGAAACTTCAAAAGGGCAAGGAAACTGACTACAGGCAGAAGGAAAACAGACGTATCCCTGGAGCCCTTGGAAGATGGAGACAGGACTTTCTGAACGGAATTCCGGGGGTTCACTGCCCTCCGCAGGGTCCAGCTTCTACCCTCCAGCTCTTCTCCTCTCTGGCTCTGCCCCAAGCCGTTGCAGCCCCTTCGAGGGCCCAGAGCTGGCGACTGTAGGTACCGTCCTTGATTTCAAGGACACAAGAGGCTGTTTGAGGCTGTCCTAAAGAATAAGGACGACATCACCTTGTGTTTTTTCTGGCAAAATGCCTTTGAATTCTAGACAATTGACTTACACACTCTTTCTCTGAGAACAATACTCTTTCGTCGGTTGGGGACACTCTGTCCGGTGACTCCTGGCCAGGCAGTCACAGTTCCCCGGGGAGAGGGTGGGGAGGGCTCCATCCTGGCCGGGGGGGAGCTGTGCTGAGGGGCTGCCGTCCAGCAGGAGCACACGGGGCGGCTGGCCCGAGCCTGCCCGGAGGACACGCCCTGCGCTGCCAGGGCCACATGCCCTGCCACCTGCCACCTGCTTTTCACTCTGAGCCGTGTCCTGTGTCCTTGAGTGAGGTCATGGGACACGCCTCAGAGACCGACCAGGTCAAAATTGTTCAGAAAAACAACTCACCCTCCGGTAGCACGCTGAGCCTCACTCCTGCTTCTCTTTCAACAATACTGGGGAGGGAAATTGTTTGGAAACGAGAACATCAAAATTCTTTCATCCCTCCCAGTGTATAAAGTTTTAGGCGGAGGTAGATAAAAGCTTTTGTGGGGCCAAAAAGTTATGCAATCAGGGGTGCAGGGCAGAGAGTAAGGGGGTGATTTGTTTTTTTAATTAGAAATACAAAAATATGAACAAGGCAGGTGAGAGGCCCTGATGCTTAAGCTTGGTTAACTTCCTGGAAAATCCACCTCTGGTTGTGGGAAGAGAATCCAGAAGATTCCGTCAATATACAATCTAACTAAGCTCGAAATTACTCTTCCTAAATTGCTTCCACTAAATGTCTTAACTGAACCCTCGATTTTCCCTTATGGTCCTTTGGACAGCAAGATGCTCTGCTACAAGCTCTGTCCAGCAAGCTGTGTCCCCATTTATTTCAGCAATTCATCAGGCTGGCCAGATCCTGCAAACCTGTCGTGTCCCGAGATATCTTTCTTATCTGAAAACCTGAATGCCTGGATCTCCTCTCCAACCCCAACCCCAACCCAGCCCTCTGCCCTGCCTTCCCTTCCTCCAAATCTGCTCTTTGGTCTCAACGCAACTCCTTTCCTAGGTTGACTGCTCTGTTTCTGGCTTCATTTCCTTCTCTCTTCTCCGTGGAAGTCATTTCAACCCACCTCGCCAGCTCTCTCCAGTCCCACCTTCCCCTTGACGGCCTTGAGAGAAGCGGCACCCAGCAGCGGGCAAGTTGCAAGGGTAAAGGGGGCAGAACTCAGCCTCTTCAGATATGCACTTGTACTTTCTCTCCCACCGGGGAAGACAGTCTTCTCAGAGCTAGTAAGTGATCTGACCCCTGACTCCCACCGGGTAATGAACATGCCATCTATCCGTACACAGATAAATGGCATGTACACACCACCATCTCGCATGGTCCCTCCCCTCAACCGACTGCTGCCTATGTCTGGCCTCCCGTTTTCTCCTGCTGCAGAGTTTGCTGCAGAACATCGCATTCCTGTGCCAGTCTGCTGCCTTGCAAACTCCCAGGCTCAGCAGTTCCTAGCACTGCTCCCTGGTATTTTTTCCCCTCCCCCTCCTCGCGTTCCCCACACACCTGAGGTCCACTAGGCTCACCGGCTCCTCTCTGCCTCCAGACTTGTCTGTAATGTCACTCCTCCTCCCTGAGAGCCTCCACGGGGGAGCAGAGAGAACTGGAGAACCCTTCTAGTGAGACAACACAGAACCTTCACAGGAGATATTCTCATCACACACAGTAGGTCGTCCATGTATTTGTTTAGCCTCTTCAATCATGAGTCCTTAAGGAGAGGGGCTGTGTCTTCATCTCCCGAGGCCTGGTCTGCCATCTGGCACATGGCAGGTGGCCCAAGTTACTTGTATTCCTCGATGATCCTGGAGAGCACAAAGAACTAGAAGTATCTGCTGAACGTTAAGAGACCGTGCGGAGGGGCGTGCATTTGATCGTCTTTGGAAGCAGGGCCACCACCAGCTTGGCCTCTTGTCCAGGAAGATGGTGCAGGAGGCAGGCAGCCTGGGGAAGGATGGAGGCAGCCGAGAGCTGGGACTGATGGCCTTTAATGGCCCTTCCAGCCCTGACAGCCTCTTCCCCCAGCTCTAGCCGGGCACTAATGTGACCTGTGATCTCAGAGGGTCCCCACTTCTAATCAGTAAAAAGGCAGACAGTGATGGGCTCCCTCTCCCCCTGGGAGCCACTGCTTCTGAAATCACAAAATCTCACTTGTTATTCATATGCCAGAAGCAAGGGGACCAGAGTACTTGATGGGCAACAGTTGACACCTGAAGCTTGCTAGAGGGATCATCTGGGACCTACTCAGCCACAGGGAGAAGCACAGAATTATTTAGTGACTCACTGCATTATTCCCCCTTGATTGCGGAAGGCAGAACTTGCATCTGTCAGACTGTTCACTACCGAATCCCCAGAACCAAGCACAAGGGAGCAACGAAAGAGCGAGGAAGGAGAGGAGAGAGAGGGAGGGAGGAAGGAAGGAAGAAAAAAAGGAGGGAGAGAAGGAGGGGAGAGAGGGAGGAAGGAAGGAAGGAAGGAAGGAAAGAAGGAAGGAAGGGGGGGGGAGGGAGGGAAGCCGCTTAGGGGAGAAGAGGTCACGCTAAGTGCCACTGGAGAACCAGAAGAAAGAAGGAATGCGCCACTCAATCCACAGCAACAAATAATGGTCTTTTTGTTTTGTTTCCTCAGTCTTATTTTTTAACCCCCAATGCTTAAATAATGATATTTTGCATAGACCTTTGGGAAAGGAGCAGGGGAGAGAACACAGGAAGTAGCTGACTGGACCCCTACAAACTAGGGGAGATGACTGGGTGACAACAGTGTATGTGTCGGTGGAACCTTTACAGAACATGCGAAAGCAAATCCAGAGGACCACATACACATTTGCCTCTGAATTCGTTTCTGTATCGATCTCTCTATATTGAAAATCACGGTATTATATGGCACCTCCAGTTCTAACCCAACACCAAAGAGTCCATTCTCGTTTTCTCCCTCTCCCTTCTGGGACGGGGAGACACCTGGCTCCAAAAGGGAGTTTTTTTAAGGAGCTGAAAAGAATGAAAAGAAGCGATAGTGTGCCCTTGTCCTGGCTCTCCAGATGCCACCGGCCCGCGAGGTCTCCGAGGGGTGTGGGCAGGCTGGGGCAGAGGTAATCTCAGACCAGTTTAGCGGGGCACTGCCAGGTGGAAAGGAGTCCCAGAGGTTTCAGTGCCTGGGAGTGATTTATGACAGGTCTAAATAAAGGCGCCCTATAAATACACAGCAGGCAAGGGTGAGACAAGGGTTACCTGGAGCCTCCAGCGTTCCCCTGGATTATCTCTGGGATGGCCTCCAGCTGTTGATTTGACCATAGAGCCAGGAATCTGGGGTATGACTTGGGTTAGAAAGGCATCAGATTAATTTTAGTATTTGGGAAAAATGGGAAGGCAGGAGAGAAAGGAAGGATAAGGAGAGAAAGCAGTTTAACTTATCTCTTTAAAGCATTAATAAAGATTGATGGAGCTAACTGGATAAAAATTTTAAATTTCCATGTGGCAAAAAAAGGCAAAGAAAAATCAAAAGTTCAGCAATAAACTGGGAAAATATTGCAACACATATCATGACCAAGAGTTAATTTCCTTCACATGCAAATACACTTAAAAGTTAGTCATCAGGAGCAGCGTGAAGAGGCGAGAACGATGGCAGGACCGACGAAAACCCACACACTGCTGGCATCCCCGCATCCAGCACCCATGTCCCACCGCCGTTGCCACCTTGACCAATACAAAGGCTGAAGGGGATGCGAAAGGAGATAAAGCCAAGGTAAAAGACGAACCACAGAGAAGATCTGCAAGGTTATCAGCTAAACCTGCTCCTCCAAAGCCAGAACCCAAGCCTAAAAAGGCCCCTGTAAAGAAGGGAGAGAAGGTACCCAAAGGGGAAAAGGGGAAAGCTGATTCTTGCAAGGAAGGGAATAACTGCAGAAAATGGAGATGCCAAAACAGACCAGGCAAAGAAAGCTGGAGGTGATGTCTGTGCATTTTTGATAATTGTGGACTTCTGGTGACTGTACAGTATGAAATACTATTTTTTATCAAGTTTTATAAAAATGCAGAATTTTATTTCACTTTTGTTTTTAAGCTGTGTTGTTAGCACACAGAACGCTTCATTGTTGTTTCTTGGGGGGAGGGGCAAATGTCACTAATAGAATGTCTCTGGAGCTGGATTGATAGAGGAGAAAATACCTTTCCTCTCTAATTCTGAGAGACTTCCTCTTTGCTCCCAGGAGATGGGATTCCCTGACTTTGACATACATTACTCACCTTGGCACAAATGCCTTGTAGTATGGAAAAACTAAAATTCATTTTTATGTCCTCATGTCCTCTTCTCCCTCTCAACCTTCAGCATAGACTTGACTCCCTTAAACCTTTGGGGCCTGACCCAAAAGAATTGGTTACCAGAATGTCAGGGAATCTCAACTTTCCAGTGATGCCCCTGAGAAGGCATCTTACAAAAGAGTAGATAGTCCTCATTTAGGTTGTGGATCTTCAGACTGATAATTCTGCCATTTTGATTTCATTTCCTGAAAGTCAGGGCCAGCTTGAGAAAAGCTGTCAAACAACATGTTAAATGTGAGATGTCAGCCCTCACTCTAAATTTACCCTGTTCAGAGCATCAGTTGAAGACTTCTTCGGGTTTTGTAGTGGCTTTCTGGTTTTGGTAGTTCATTGAAGAAAGGAGTTTGAAAGTTTTGTTGTATACTGTTACCGATTATGTGCTTGAAATACCATGATTGTTTATAAAAAGTATCTTTAATAAAGCTGGATACAGTTTGGCTTGGGAAAAAAGAAGTTAGTCATCAAATCATCAACCCAACAGAAAATGGGGCAGAGGACTTTGAAAAAAACACAAGGGAAGAAATATATAAGGCTTTCAAACACATGAGAAGGAGTTCAACAGCGTTTAGAACAAAAGAAATGTAAATTGAAACCAAAAGGGGTATCATTTTTTTACCTATTAGATGAGAAAAGATTAAAAACTTTTGTAACCCCCTATGTGAGAGGTGATGTGTTGGTGGGAATAAAAAGTACTTTGACTTCTCTGGAAGAATCTATCAAAATGAAAGATGCACAACCTTTATCCAATGAACCCACATCTAGGAAGTTATCCTATAGATACACTCACATGTGTGCACAAAAGCATATGTGCAAGAAATTCCCAGCAGTGTTATCTGGGGAGCAAGAGTCTGAAAGAACCTAAATGTCTGTCTGTAGAGGGGAGGAATATATTAGCCATGGTGGGTTCATCTTATATATAAGTCAAGGAATGAACTAGATCTATAAATAGTGGGGCGGATAGACCTCAAAACAGAATATTGAGGGGAAAAAAAAGCAGGATGTGAAATTTGTATACAATGATAGTTGTGTAAATTGACAAATTGTACAGGATGATACTATATATGGGTACGTGTGTGAAAGGATAAAATGTTACTGAAAGAACATAAAAATACAAACTAGTGGTCATTCCTGGGGTGGGAAGAGAGTTGTTGGACTGACTGTGAAGGCCACAAAACAGATGAGCTTTTCCTGTAACATTTTACTTCTTTTATAAAGGAAAAAAAGAGAAACAGCTATGACTCAATGCTCTTATCAGTTCTGGATAGTGAGAAGCCCATATATCACACTCTTGCCTTTCTGTGTTTCTCAGAAAAGCATGACAGAGGTCAGTGGGTGTGAGATGATAGCTCTTGGGTAAAAAATGGTGCACGCGTGCTTGTTCACATGTAGATTGTGTCTGGAAAGACAGATATAACTCACAGGGGTTGATGCAGGGAAGGGGAAAGGAAGTGGGAATGGGGTGGAAGGGACATTTATTTTTCTCTGTCCATTTTTTTTTTTTTTTACAATTTGAATGTAGTACTGAAAAATAATAGTTATCAAGAGAAAACAAACAAAAAGCACATAGTTAGAGTCTCCTGTGCTTGGTGCCTTGGGGTAAGAAGGGGTTTCTTTCCGCCCTCTTGCACTGGGTAAATGCTGAGGAAGTGGGGGCAGGAGGAACTGCAGGCAGCAGGTGGGCAGCAAGCCCCGGTGCTTGCAAACTCCTGGTGGCCCTTGCAGGGGAGCAGTGCGGGCAGTGCCAAGAGCCGGGAGCTGCTATTAACTCGCTAATGATGTGGTGGACAAGGCAAAGGAGAAACCCTGAATAGTTCAAGGTGGTGGGAAGGGGCTGCAGCCAGGCAAACTGTCAGTCTGCAGTCCTGTTTTCAACATCAGAGTCCTCACCAAGAAAACAAAAACACACGGTCCAAAAAACAAAAAACAAACTAACAGCAACAAAACTAAATGTGGTGGTTTGGAACGGTATGTACCCCAGAAAATCATGTTCTTAAAGCTAATCCATTCCTGTGGGTGTGGAGCTATTATAAGGAGGTTTTCATGAGGTTACTTCAGTTGAGGTATGGCCCAGTGTGGGTCTTAATCTTCTTATTGGAGTTCTTCATAATCAGGATGAATACAGAGAGAGATTAAAAAAGCCACGGAAGCAAGAAGCTGAAAGCAATGAAATCCAGAAGAGAAGGGAGAGACCAGCAGATGCCACCATGTGCCTTGTCATGTGGCAGAGGAGTCGAGGATCACCGGCAACTGGTCTTCAGGAAGAAAGCATCACCCAATGAAGCCTTGATCTGGATGTTTTCACAGCCTCAGAACTGTAAGCTTGCAAGCTAATAAATACCCATTGTTAAAAGCCAACTCATTTCATGGTGTATTGCTTTCAGCAGCCTAGCAAACTAAAACAACAAACTAAAAACAACAAACAACTCTCAATGGATGAAGGCAGTAAGTGTCAGACTTGCTTCATCCAAAGCTGGAAGTGTCCAGTAAATCCATTTCTGTGCTGGCCAAGAGAGGAGAAAAGCTGTGTCTGTGTGATACTACACACCCAGGGACACACAAATATGCACATGTACACACACATACACACAAACCTACAAACACACATGCTCACAAACCCAGATATGCCCGCGGAACACACACACATGAACACACCTGCACATGTGCACACACACAAACAACCTTTGGACAAACTTAACATTTTATAAGTAACACACACTGACAAGAACAAAAGTGACATAAACCAGCCCAACAATTTGAAAACCACAAGGGAAAGCATCACCCAATTCCTTTCATCCAAAGCTACCCAGTGCTAAAGTTCAGGAAAGCCTTCCACTGTTTTTTGACCTTTAACCAGTATCCTAACTGATTTCTTTCCAAAGATATGTCATAGCTTATCAGAGTGAGCATATCTTGAGCTCTGGGGTTCAGAGAGAGTGTACTCATCTCTGAACTTTGCACGGCACTAGGGCAGAGGGAGCCTGGTATCTTGAAGGGATAATGCTATTTCCTTATGCCAGCCAAGTATAGCTTTCGTAACTCTCGTTGCAGTGGCACAATCCCTGCTTGCCTCAGCTCTGATCGGCCATTCTCCTCTGCTCTTACTTTTGAAATATCACATTGGGTGGGAGCCAAGGTGTCCTATGTCCAAGTCACCCTAGGCTGCCTCCACCAGTGAGGACTCCTCTCTCTGCCAGCTGTGGCCTGGCCTCTGGCACCTGAGTTCCTGCCCAGCCCTTGGGCAGGGACCTGGCCTGGAAGGTAACTGCTGTCAGACTTGGGTGGAGAGAGAAATGGAAACACCCCACGTCGATTTGGAAATGGAGCCAAAATAACTATATTTCTAATCTGGCTTTATCCTTTTCTGAAAAGACCTTTTATCACAGTAGTAGTTTATTTAGCTGGTGACCAGGAATTCTGGTTTAGGGAGGAGAATTGGGGAGAGATAGACTATTATAATAATTGGGCATAAGTTTACCCTTGATACCTTGTTTTTTCTGCATCAAACGAATAAATTCACAGAAATGCCATAAGCTGTTGCTGGGATGCTGTCCCTTCACAGACCAAAGAACCCCTAGATGCAGCTTGCCTTCTCTGGTGTTATTAGGGCTCATTCTAGAGTTTTATGTGTTGCCAAAAGCTCAGGCAGGAAAGGGCATTTGGCCTTTTCCACACAAATCTGACCCTCCCGGAGGAAATTGAGGATGTTGGTAAATATCACATCCCCTGCTGAGGGCAAAAATTGAGGGTAGAGGTGGCAGGTCCCTGAGGGAAATCAAATAAACCAGACAGCAAAGGACATGTGGACCTGCTCGGGCCCTTGTAGGTTTACTTGGAGCCCTTGCTTGGAGGCCAAGTCACCATCTTCTCTTCACTGGGTTCCCAGCTCCCACTCCAGTGAATGGTGCCTTAATGTATTTCCAGTATGTGAGTCTACTACTGCCCTCTCGGGCTGGCCCCTGCCTCCTCTCCGATATTCTCCTCTATTTTTACGTTCTCCTCTTTCACAGTAATGGTCCAGGTCTTCCACAAAACCAGTCAATGGAGGAAATCCCAGCAACCCTCTCATTCCTTCAATCACCGTTTATTTACTTAGCACGTAAGAATTTAAAATCACTGAAGGCTTAGACTTCATTGATTTGAGGGCATATATAATTTGTATCTCCCTTGAAAAGACTTTACTCGTCACGTTTAAGCCCCCCTTCATCTAGGTTTAAATTTTTTGTTTTTGTCAATTGCAAGTTGTTGATGTGCCGCCTGCACCTGATGGCTGGTGAAACGGTGTTGGCCGTCATCTCCAATCTTTGCAAGTGCTCATCTGTAAGTGCGCTTCTTGATACACCCTGCAGCTCCTAACTAGCCGTACTGGCTTATTCTTGAAGTTGGAGCAGTGTAGCTTTTCTCTTGAGATTCAAATGAACTTTTTTAGTTTTTAAAAAACCTTCACCTTTTATCAACACAGCTCAACAGACTTAGTCTCTGCTCCCCTCACTTTTTCTTGCTTCTAAAGCTGATGGTTCATAAAGCTCTACATCTCTACATCATAAAGCTTTATGATGATTAAAAAGTTCATCAGAATCTTCAACCCAAGTCCCGTTGCTGTGACTCTGGGGCCCAAGGGCCTGGTTTTCCCTCTCTTCTTCTCTCCCATGCCAGCCCAATCAGACTCTTCCTGGACTTTTTTTAAAAAACTAAACCCAGAAAGGTGGTCTCTGTCCATTAGGGCTGCCAAGCTTGAAGAAAGTGAGACAGGGACAGCTAATACCCATCTTGCCTTTGGCAGCAGAGGCTGCATGCAGGGTGAAATCAAGCAGAAACAAGCAAAGTTCAGAGATGGTGGGGTGGATTGACTTACTGTTCTAGCTCTGCACTCCATCCTCCTGAAATATATAGACTTGCCACAACTTTTGCCATGCAACTTGACAGTGCTTCCCAGAAGAGTGAAAGGAATTTACATCCCTGCCCTTTGACTTGGTTCTTGGCCACATGACTGGTTTTGACAGACAGATTGTAGATGGAAGTGACCCGTGTGCCAGTTCCAAGCTGAGACCATAAGTGTCTCAATATTTTGGACTTTCTGCACTCTGCCTGAGAAGAACACATCCCGGTAGCTGCCGAGCCTTCCACCTCGATCCCAGGATAAAGACAAGGAGCAGATCTGTAACCAGCCTGAAGCCTGGAATTCAGCTGAGCCCAGCCAAGTGCCAGTCAATTTAACCCAATCACAACCAATCTGTGGACCTGGGAGCAAGAGTTACATGTTTATTGTCGTAGGCTATTGAGATTGCGAGATTACTTGTTACCCAGCATTGAAGTTTGTGGTTTATTTGTTATACAGCATTATTATAACAAACCTGACTGACATACATGGCAAGTGAAGAGTTCTGATTATATCATTTGAACCTGGATCCTACTGCATCTGAAGTCAATGCCACCCAGTTCTATGAGTTAAGTTTCTGTTATTAGGAGCCAAATAAGTCCTGGCTAATGCAGAAATGTTTCTTAAGCTCCTAGGATGTAGTCACAATACCTTTACTAGCTGTTACAGCTCTGAACCCCAGAATCTTGGCTCTGTGTACCTGCTAGGGTCCTGCTGTAAAAAGGTTGAATCACCAGCAGTTAAGCTGTTGCCATGCCATCTTGACTGCAAATCACTTCCCTCCACTGGGCTTCAATTGTTTCTATCTAAAATGTTTGGTTGGGCTAGACTCTGTCTAAGATAACAGATATCATACATCTTTTTGTGGCTGCTTTTTTTTTCCTTATTGAAATATAAATCACATAGCATAAAAATCACCATTTAAAAGTGAACAATTCATTGGTTTTTAGTAAATTCACAAGGTTGTATGAACACCAACTCCATGTAATTCTAGAACATTTGCATCTCCTCCAAAAGAAACCCATTGCCCATTAGCAGTCATCCCATTCCCTCCTCTCATTCGCTGGTAATCACTAATCTACTTTCTGCTTCTATGGTTTTGCCTATTCTGGACATTTGATATCAACGGACTTATACAATATGTGACCTTTAGTGTTTTGCTTCTTTCTTTTAGCATAATGTTTCAAGGTTCATCCATTTTGGGGTATAAATCAGTACTTCATTCCTTTTTAGAGTTGAGTAATATTGCATTGAATAAGTATTGCACATTGTGTTTATCTATTTATCAGTTGATGGACATTTGGGTTGTTCTCACATTTGGGCTATTAGGAATAATGCTGCTATGAGCATTCATGTATATGCTTTTATCTGAACATTTATTTAATTTAATTTAATTTTATTTTATTTTTACTGTAAGCAAAGCAATTGTTTGTTTTACTTCTTTATTTCCCCCACAATGCCCACCACAGCCCCTTGCACATAGAAAGTACTCAATTATTGCGGAATAAAAAGGAGATAAAGATATGGATTTCTTCCTAGGCATTTTCTGAACAATGACACATTAACTAGACAAATCTTTTTCTGATCTATAAGAAGGTAGTTTCTTCACCATGATGTAAAAAGGCCTCTTTTAGCATTCATTGTTTAGGGAACTCTTTCCTGGGGTTGGATGGTGATGGCACTCAAGAGTGATTCCATTAGGTAAGTGCAGGGATGATAGACATCCTATGAGCTGGTTAATTGTGATAAAATCTGTACAAAGTTAATAGTTTTGAGGAAACATGTCATACCATTTTGGAATAGGCAGATTTGATCATGTGGCATGAGGGTGCAAAAAAAAAAAAAATAATTGCGTTCTATTAGCAGTGACTTCATACCTATCTATATGTGTGCAAACTATTTGGTCTTCTACAAGACCGAGATTTGAGGATCACAATTCACTTTTTGTGAAATTAAGACTTTGAAAAATATGACTACTAAGGTCTAGTTCAGTACTATGATCTTTATAACTCCATTTCTTGAATTCTTGAATGTAAAAATATATTTTAGTTTTCCAGGGCTCACATGTATGGCATGTTAGCCAATCAACTGGAAGCCCAGGACCCAAAATGAATATCACAAAGTCATGGAGGAGAGTATAATGTGTAAAGAATGGCTTTGGAATTAGTCCAGGCCCAAACACCAGCTTCCACATTCCGGACGTGTGAATTTGGGCAAGTTACTTACCATGCTGAGGCTTAGTTTCCTCCTGTAAAACTACCCC
The DNA here is from genome assembly GCF_015220235.1 of Choloepus didactylus. Classification (NCBI taxonomy): domain Eukaryota; kingdom Metazoa; phylum Chordata; class Mammalia; order Pilosa; family Megalonychidae; genus Choloepus; species Choloepus didactylus. The sequence goes on from NC_051314.1 coordinate 131,540,846, forward strand.
CAGGGATGTTTGTCAGGGCTTGAAATCTAGTAAATGCTGAATAAATTGTAGCTCTCCTCATTGTTTCAAGGACTGTTAGTTGCAAAGAATAGACATGAAATGGATCCAGCTTCACTATGAAAGAGGTTGATTAAATGAAAACTAGGAACTCTGAGGGAACCCAATGATAACAAGGGTGGGCTGGGTCTCCTGGAAATAGGACTAAATACAGAAATTTTTTTTTCCCCCACAATGCCCACCACAGTCCCTTGCACATAGAAAGTACTCAATTTGGGAGGAATAAAAAGGAGATAAAGATATGGATTTCTTCCTAGGCATTTTCTGAACAATGGCACATTAACTAGATAAATCTTATTCTGAACTGTAAGAAGGTAGAGTTAGGGTTAGGGTTAGGGTTTTTCTCTTTCCTGTAGTGTTGAACAGGCTCTTCTTTCTGCTTCTCTTTGAATATCTACTTCATCCTTCTCTTCTCTGTGCAGGCTGGCTTTCCTGATTCTCTCATCCACTTGAGAGGCCATCAGAGCTTTCAAAAAATGGTAGCTTCTGCTCCCAAGTCTATGTTGACCTGCAGCTTGGGATCCCTGCGGCCAATCCAACTACTACTTCTTTTCTCAGAAGCCACTGTTGGTTCCCCTGTGGTCCAGGTCATGACACAGGCCATAATCACCGCTAAAATTTCCACCTTGGTCAGGAGCTCTTGAAACCCAGCAGTATTCTCTGAGGAAAGGCAGCTGGCATTCGGGGTCCCTCTGCCACACAGGAAGGCACGAGGTGGCGTCTGCTAATCTCCCGGATCCTGGTTTCAGAACAGCTCTCTCAGCTCCTATGGGTCCTCCTTGCCTCTCCTGGGAGCAAACTCTGGATAACATCTCTTAGCTTCTCTCCTGGTTCTGGTTTCAATGGCAGTTGCCAAAATGGCTCTTGGCTTCTGTCTCTCTTATCTTCTCTCTGGACATTTATTTTTAATTCTTTTGGATATATACCTAGTAGTAGAATTGCTGGGTCATATGGTAACTCTGTTTATTATTTTTTTTGAGAAACTGACAAACTGTTTTCCACAGTGGCTGCACTGTGTGAGGATTCCAATTTTTCCACATCTTTGCTAACACTTGTTATTTTCCTCTTTGTTTATAGCCATCAAAGAGTGTGAAGTGTTATCTCGTCGTGGTTTTGATTTACATTTCCCTAATGACTTATGATCTTTTCATGTGTTTATTGGCCATTTGTATATCATCTTTGGAGAAATGTCTATTTAGATCCTTTGCCTATATTTCAATTGTGTTGTCTTTTGCATTGAGTTGTAAGAATTCTTTAAATTTTCAGAATATGAGTCCCTTATTGGGTATATGATTTGCAAATATTTTCTCTCTGTGAGTTGTTGTTTCACTTTCTTAATAGTGTCTTTTGGCAACTAAAAGTTTTTCATTGTAAGTTCAATTTATCTATATTTTCTTTCCTTGTAATGTGTCATTTCTAAGAAACTGTCACCTAATCAAAGGTCATGAAGACTTACGACTATGTTTTCTTCTAAGGATTTTATAGTTTTAACTCTTTACACTTAGAGTTTTGATCCAATTGAGTTAATTCTTGTTTATGGTGTGAGGTAAGGACTCATACTCATTCTTTTGCATGTGGATATCCAGTTGTCTCAGAACCATTTGTTGAAAAACCATCCTTTCCCCCATTGGATGGTCTTGGCACCTTCATGGAAAATTACTTGACCATGGACAGGTGGTTTTATTTCTAGACTTTCCATTCCATTCTGTTGATCTATATGTCCTTGTGCCAGTACCTTACTTTCTCAATCACTTTGGTTTTCTGGTGAGTTTTGAAATTGAGAAGTGTGACCCCTCCAACTCTGTTCTTGTTTTTCGAGACTTTTCTGTCTAATCTTTGATCCCTTGCACTTCCATGTGAGCTTTAAGATCAGTGAGTCCATTTGTATATATTTTAAAAAAGGCAGTTGCAATTCACAAACCTTTAATTGTTGAATTTCAAACTCAAAGAGGACTGGCACTTTGGCTAATTTGTTGTATCTCTAGCACCTAGCACAAAGCTCTCAACGTTTAGTGTGCAGTTTAAAGTACAGCAATAAAATGTACTCAGGCCAAGAAAAGGAACATAACTATAGCTCAAAATCCACCTCTGTGCCACTGCCTGATCAAACTCCTTCACCATTCCTTTGCTTGGTTTTTTTAATCCACTACTATGTATCCCTCAGCAACACATTATCTACTTTGCCTGCTTTTTTCATTTTTGTATAAATGCAATCATATTGTATGTATTCTTCTATGAAATTGCAAAAATCATTCTATTTTGGAATTCATTCAGGCTGACACATGTAGCTGTTGTTTATGGTTCATTCATTTTCACTGTCTAGTATTCTAATATATAAATATATAACATCTTATTTATCCATTTCAGTTATTCCAGTTTTTTGCTGTACTGACCATGATGTTATTAGATGTTCCTGCATATGTCACCTAATACAAATATCCAAGAGTTTTTTTATCTAGCAGTGGAATTTCTGGGTGATAGGATATGGGCATATGCAACTGTACTCACTAATTCAAACTGTTTTCCAAAGCAGTTGTACAAATTTACATTCCCACCTACAGTAAGTGAGAGTTCTTAGCATTATTTCTTGTAGTTTTTCCCTTCCTCTGGGTTCAGTTTTCTTCTTTCTGAAGCATATATTTTAGATATTTTTAAAATCTCTCGGTCATTGTTTTATTGAAAATGTTTTTATTTTGCCTACACTCCTGAATGTTAATTTATCTGGATACAGAATTCTAATTGACAATGTTTTTTTTTTTTCCTCAGTACTTTGAAAAACATTATTCCATTGTCTTTGGGCATTTATTATTGCATCTAATTGTAAATCCTTTGTCTTTTGTTTCTGGTAGATTTTAAGATCTTTTCTCTGTGGTGCCTGTAATTTTACTATGATGTGTCCAAGTGTGAATTTCCTTTTGTTTATTGTGCTTCCTGAATCTGAGGATTCATATCAAATTGTGGAAAATTATCAGCGATTATCTCTTTGACTATATTCTCTCCTCCATCCTTTCCCTTTGTTCCTTTTGGATCACCTATTAGACATACATTGGGCATATTGTCCTCTTTGTTTCTAAGTCTCTATTATTCTCTCATTCTGTGCTGTCTTCTGTATAAATACAGACAGTCCATTCATTTTCTCTTCACTTATATGTAATATGCTGTTTAACTTATCCACTAAGTTTTTATTTATAATTTCTAGAAGTTCAATTTATATATTTTGCATTTCTACCTGCTCTTGTTCTTTTCTTACATGTCTTTTTAAAGATATTTTATAAGTATAAACACATTAATTTTTTATACATTTTTTAAAAACTATCTGTAATCATTTATTAATTTACACTGAAGGCATATAGCACCTTTTATCCAAAGAACTAAAGGTGCTTTACAAACATTAGCATTTAAAAAACAATTACATTAAAAAATCTGGATTCCTGAGCTAAATCTCTTCTACTCCAGATACACAATTTTTTGGAAGCTTTTGGAATGTGATTCTATTCCTGAAAATGGAGGGGCTCTGACACAGAGCTGATTTGCTTTCACAGCACAGATATGTTCTCAAACCTGGTGCTGGGCTTACAAAGCAGAAACAAATTAACAATATTTCAAACTTCATTTTAAAAGCAAACTTCAGGGTTTAAGACGTCAAGATCTTTCAACAGTTCTAGGCATCCAAACAGAGTAGGAGCTGATGCAGTTTGCACAATAGATATACTCTTGATCTAGGATTTTTAGGATCACATCTTGATGAACACATATAAAGTAGTGAGTTTTTGTTAGGGAAAAGCAATAACCTATAAAAAGTTAACCAAGAGCACATCAGGGAAATGAGGAAAGGAGTGAATGGCAATTAAAAGTAGACAGTTCTCACTAGAGCCTAGGATACTTTATTAGAACCAAGTATATCATAAGCAAATAAAAGTAATTATCCCCATTCATACAACATAAGAGATTTTACATTCAGCCAGTTTACAGCGAGTACCAGATCCTCCTGCCTACAAACCTGTGCCCTTCAAGTACCTTTCACCACCAGATTATGCTATAGAATACATAACGCCTTTGTATTAGAGGGGTCAAATATTCCTTTTAGGCTTACAATAAATACTTTTTTAATTGCTTGGATTGTTTCCAATTTAAACTCTAAGCTCATCTGAGGCACAGGCCTATGGTAGAGAATTTCATTTTTTTTTCTTTCCCCTGTCCACTGCCTCCAAGGGCAAAAGTAGCTATAGCTCACACATTTACCAAAAAGTGGTGTTAGTTCCCTTTGTGTTCCTGGCACCTGGGAATTTAACATTCTTTCTTGAGCATTCAGCTTTGCGTTTAAAAGAAAGCTTACTGAGTTTATTCAGCAGTTCTAGGGGTTCGTAGTAGTAGAATTTTCAGTTCATCTGGTCTGCCATCTTGTCAAACTTGAAGTGTGTTAGTTGGCTTTTAATTAGGATAGGTAAAGTTGCAAAAAGAGCCCGATTTTCATTGCATTATTAGGAAGGAATTCTTTGGATTTCTAAGGGAATAAAAGACAAAGAGGCAGGAAGCAAAGGACATATTCTGGGAATGCTTAATAGTTGGTACAAGGAATAATGTGAACCAGGTTCTGGAATAGCAAATTAGGGACAGACTGTGGAGGGCCTTAGGATGTCAGTTTAGGGGAATTGGACTTTGAGAGCCTTTGAAGCTTTTGGACTGAGTTCATTTTGGAGGTGAGTCTTGGCAGCAGTGTACAGAATGAATTGGAGGTTGGTGAGATTGATGGCAGGAAGACCAAGTAGGAACTTACTGTGGTAGTCCGAGAAGAAGGTACAGAGGCACATAGCATGGGTAAGGTCTGAGAAAAGCACGTAGCTGTTGAAATGACCGAGTCATGATTGTAGTTATTTACCAAACTGGGGCTTAGAGAAGGTGCCAATGCAGACATTTGACAGTGTTCTCTGGAGCTTAACTTGCTTCCCAGTGGAGTAGCATTATGAAGTCTTAGAGACTTGCTGTTGTCCCCAGTGAAGTCACATGCTATTTATAAAATGTCTGCTCATTAGCCTGTTGAGGCAGAGCTTTACTTTGATCTGAACCCTAGGCTTGAAAAGCATGTATCAGTGAGGTTTGAAAAACAGTATTAAAATAGGGAAAGAAGAATGAAACAGAGCCATAGCTCTGTAGAGTATGAACAAATGGACTTAGCACCAGCAGAGTTTTAAGTTCTCTCCTGTTATTCACTTTTATTATTAACAAGACCTTCTAAAAGCATTGCTCAGAACTTTCAATCTCCAAATTTCTCGACAGGCCAATCTAATCACCCATTCCTACAGGGTCATGTATGCAACTGGCATGGGATAACCCGAATTGTCTTGCTTTGCATTTGTTTTCACTTTACTCAGGTGTGTATGAGCCATCTTTCCCACATTGTTGTGGATTGTATTATAACTTTTTTTTTTTTGGCTAAGTTTAAATGAACACCACCAGCTCTTTAGAAATGCCACAATTAGTATTTAATTGATGAATGAACAGTTGAAAGCAATACAACTATGAAGCTAAGAAGTTTATTGAAGAAGAATTCAAATAACTTGATTCTGAAAATGTATGATCTGGCTGTGGATATGGAGAGAGAGAGTTGGAGAAAACAGAATGTGGAAATGAAAGGCAAATACTGTGGTTCCCTCACCTAATTTCAATATTCATATAGGTTTTGCTTACGTCTATTCTCTCTCTCTGTCTCTCTCTCTCTGTCTCTCTCTCTCTCTATATATTTATATATATACACACATATATACACACACACATATATACATATATATGTATATAGAGAGAGAAAATCTATTCTTATATATCGTCTATCTATGTGTGTATATATGTATTTATTTGTGTCCTTCTCTAATTGCTAGTTTTGTTCATTGTGTGACAACTGGAGTTTCATGTATTTCACATTTTTGGTGCGTTTGTTCCACAGTAACTTTTTTTTTTTAGAGAGAGAATTGTAAGTTTACAGATAAATCATGCAGAGAGTAGAGGGTTCCCATCTCTCTCTCACACACACATAGTTTTCTCTATTATTAATACTTTGCATTAGGGTGGTACCTTTTTATAATTGATGAACCAATATTATTATAATTATATGATTAATTCATAGTCCATTAGTTTACATTTGAGTTTCCTGTTTGTGTTATGAAGTTATATAGCTTTCAGAAATTTTTATTCTGGTAACATATATACAACCTAACATTTCCCATTTTAACTACTTTTAAATAAACAATTCAGTGGTTTTGACTACACTCCCAAAGTTGTGCTACCATCACCACCATCCATTACCAAAACTCTTCCATCTCCCCAAATGGAAACTATGTATCCATTAAGCATAAACTCCCCATTCCCTACCCTCCTGGGTCCCCTGATAATCTATATTCTAGGTTTTTACTCTATAAATTTCCATATTCTAATTATTTCATATCAGTGAGATCATATATTTGTTCTTTTTGTGTCTAGCTTATTTTACTCAGCATGATGTCTTCAAGGTTCATCCATGTTGTTGTAGGCATCAGAACTTAATTTCTTTTTATGGCTGAATAATATTCCATTGTGTTTATATACCACATTTTGTCTACCCATTCATTGGTTGATGGACACTTGGGTGGCTTCTATCTTTTAGCAATTATGAATAATGCTGCTGGGAACATCAGTGTGCAAATATCTGTTTGAGTCCATGCTCTCAATCCTTTGTGTATACACCTAGAAATGGGCTTGCCAGGTCACATGGTAATTCTACATTTAACTTTCTGAAGACCCACCAAACTGTCCTCCACAGCAGCTGTACCATTTTACATTCCCACCAATAATGAATCAATGTTCCTATTTCTTTACATCCTCTCCAACACTTGTTATTTTCCATTTTAAAAAAAATAGTAAACATTCTAGTGGGTGTGAAATGTTATCATTGTGGGTTTGATTTGCATTTCCTGGTGGCTGATGAATGATGTGGAACATCTATTCATGTGCTTTTTGGCCATTTGCATATCTTCTTTGGAGAAATGTCTATTGAAATTGTTTGCATATTTTTTAAATTGGGTTGTTTGTCTTTTTGTGGTTGATTTGTAGGATTTCTTTATTTATTCTGGATAGTAAACAATTCAGATCTGGGATTTCCATATATTTTCTCCCATTCTATAGGTTGTCTTTTTACTTTCAAGTCCTTTAATGCCAAAAGTTTTTAATTTTGATGAAGCCCTATTTATCTATATTTTCTTTTGTTGGTCATGCTTTTGGTATAAAGCCTTAACACAAGGTCCTGAAGAAGCATCTATGTTTTTTTCTAAGAGTTTTATAGATTTTGTTCTTATATTTACGTCCATGATCCGTTTTGAGTAAATTTTTGTATATGGTGTGAGATAGGGGTCCACTTTCATTCTTTTGTATATGGATTTTCAGTTTTCACAGCACCATTTGTTGAAAAGACTATTCTTTCCCTATTAAGTAGACTTGGTATCCTTTTCAAAAATCAATTGACTATAGATGTAAGGGTTGATTTCTAAGCTCTCAATTCAGTTACATTGGTCTATATGTCTGTCCTTGGGCCAGTACCATGCTGTTTTTATTACTGTAGCTTTGCAAAAAGTTTTAAAATTGGAAAGTGTGAGCCCTCCAGCTTTGTTCTTTTTTTCAAGATGGTTTTGGCTGTTTGAGGCCCCTTCACATCAACTTTTTTTTTCACATTAACTTTTAAATTTGTATCTCTGATGTCTTGCTAGTTCTTATTACATACAAAATATTCAACAAATCTTATTTAAAAATGATGTGAATGCTATTAAAAAGGAATTGAATGATATTTTGAAATCACTACTGAAATTCAGGTATTAAGATATCCCTGCCCTCCTTTTTTCTATTCCTTCCCTCCACAAATATTTACTGAGCACTCAGTATAGGCCAGGCACCATGTTACATGCTAGAAGTTACAGTGGTTTACACTGCCATTTTGAAGTAATTTGGCAGTTGACAAAAAGTTTAAGCTTTAAAGTTTGTTATTCAAAAATGGCCATTTCATGGATTTTGATGACATCATACATGTGTAAAGCTTACAATTTTATTATTGTTCTGATATTATTGTTCTGAGTCCACATTTAATAAAGCCATTAGTTTTTTTTTTTTAATTATTATAAATTGTTTTGTCTTTGGTAGTGTTAGCTGTTTCAAAATTCTAAGCTCCTAGTGACTGGGGTAGGAATTCTTACTCTGGAACCCAGCCATAAGGGTAAATATATGGTCTTGGAGGAAGACATCCTCTATGAATTTGGAACTATCTAATGTACATATTTATATTTCTGAGTATTATAGATCCTCAGAGGAGTCTATAACCCCAAAAAAGGTTAAGAGCAACTTTGTTTGCCTTGTTTCATTAAGCGTCCAGCATAGGGCCCTTTGCTACATAGTCTGGTGGATATGTGCTTGGGAATTATGACTACTGTACTTATGTTTGAATTCTGGCTCTGCTATTTAATAGCTGTTTGACCTTAAGCAAGTCACTCAACATTTCTGGGCCTCAGCTTCCTCATTTGTAAAATAGGGATAACCATAGTACTATGTCATGGGGTTGGGGTGAGGCTTGCCCAGAAAATACTTAGCATGTAGTAAATGTTCTATAAATATTAACTTTTGTTATAATTATCACATAGATGTGGCGTGGATGCTGCTGCTAATGAAAACCGTGGTGACTTATACCTTCCTGCAACCACTTAAGAGTGGATGGAAATGAACAGTCACAACAAATGTTGAATAACCAGCTGGTCACTCAGGATAAAGCTAATACAGCCTTTCCTTTCTCATCCAGCTCTATGGCCAGCCAAGTTCTCAAGGCTAGTTACTCTGACTCGTCTGCTGAGATGAGGGTGTTCAAGTTGAGTTATGGTAGCAAAGGAATTTGATTTTAGGTTTAACTAAAATGTATACTACTTCTATGTTTTAGCATGGGAGGGAACTAATTGACATGAGTTTTTTAGCCACCCCCCGGAAGTTTTTACCCCACAGAATGTACATTGTTGAAGCTTATTGTTTTTTTTTTTTTTAACTTTATCAAAAAATTAAAAAAAAAAAAAATTTCAAACAAAACAAAGGAATAAGAAAAACAAATAACCTAAAATAACTACATTGCTTCCAAAGTGTTCCTACCATTCCCAAGAAAATTTACAAACCATAATCATTCCTGTTTGCTCATTGTTTTTGATGCCCATAAATGATGAGTGTGTATATGTGACCTTCTGATTAGCTGTCCTTACGTTTCTCTCTCCCAATACTCCCACAAAATACTACAACAATCTGAGAAATGTTTTCTTCAGGTCTTCTCCATCTGTGGACCCTTGCAGCCAAAAGTGTTAAAATTAGATCAGAATTTGTCCCAAATGTCTTTAACATACTCTAGTTTTTATGACTAAATTTCCTTTAAATAACTGAATTTCAGGGACATCTATTTGCCTTGTTGGGTCAATTTTGCCTCCTCTCAAATGCCTGAGAATGATTTTCTTACTCTATGTATTATTTTGGGGGTCTCTCTTTCTTTTCTTTATTCCTTCCCCGCAAAAAATAATTTCCAGTTCCTGCAGCAAAATCTGCTTCCTATAACAATAGCTACTTCTCTTCCTCAGTGTTCTCTCTGGAAACAAACTCATTCTGGGGACTCCCTGATCCAAGAGTGCCAAGAAGAAATTACATAAAGTGATTTTATTCAGATGTCGTCTGTCAGGCTTCAAATCTGATAGGTCTGTGGCTAATTTCCAGATGTTTTCAGTAGTGGAAAATTGCAGCCTAAGGTCTAATCCTAATTGCAGTGTTCTTCAAAATGTGGTCCATGGAAACAGGATCAGCTTCATAATTTGCAGGGCCAGTTGCAAAATGAAAATGAGGAGCCTCTTTTTCAAAAGTTAACAAGAATTTCAAGACAGTGACAACAGAGCACAAAGCCAACTGTGAAGTCCTTTTGAGTACAGGACCCTCTGCAATTGCACAGGTCACACATTCTTGAAGCTGGCCCTGTGCTGAGTCCACAGCATCAGAATCTCCGCAATCTGGGAAAAATTCAATCTTTGGTGCCTACCAGAGAGCTAATGAACCGAAATCTCTGGGGATGAGGTCTGGGAATAGACATTCTTAGGCTCCCCAGGTGTTGATTTTGGGCAAAAAAGATTGAGAGCTTCTGCACCTACTTTCTTCATTTGCCTGGGAAGTGGAAAAAGCAATTCTATTTTTAAAAAATGTTTGGCTTGTTTGTCTGGATAGCTACCTGAGGCAGCTGATAGCATCTACCTTGCACCAGCCGCAATGTTTCTTTTTGCTCTCTCTCACTCTTTTTTTCCTTCTTTCTCCTGTTTCCTCTTCTATTTTGTGCTTGCTTTGGGTCTGTCTGTGGCCCAGGGGCTGATAACACCCAAACTCATGAAATCATTAGGCAAAGAGAAAATTTGAGGGGAAGGGGTAGACTTTCAATGAATGGTCTGAGCACCTTTCCCATAGGAATTTATGTCCTTTTGCTAGAGCCGCCTTTTCCTACCCAGTTTGGTTTTGCTTCTAATCTAAACCAACAAAAAAGGGGGAAAAAATGAGCTAAACAAAGTTATGAGAAAATCCTCAATCCCCCAGCCCCCTCCCCATCAGTGGCCATTTAGTGACATTCATTGGCATTCAATTCCAGAATTGGTCCTATTTCTTCCACAGTAAACGCCTGCTAGTTCTTAGAATTTATTTCTGCAAATTATCACTTCACTGTGCTGTGATCTCAAGGGCTCAGGAATTCATTCTGAGTAAACTGATGAGAGAAATCTTATCAAACTACCCTGACTAAGCACCTGGTCCCAAGTTTTGAGTTTTGCTGTACATCATCAAGATATTTTAAGGTTAATAAACCTCTTTATATTATGGATTTAAAAATTTAGCACAACAAATAAAATGCTCTTTTTTTGGCTCACGGTTGTCTGTGTGTGGGTGACATGACTGCTTAAACAGTTACTGAGTGGAACAGATGCTGTCTCGAATTTTTCCTTAATAAAAGCTGGCAGATTTTTAACAGGTGCTTCTGAATTACTTATGAAATGATTTTTTTCTTCATTGATTTTCACCTCTATTTCCTGTTTTTCAGCATTTGTAGCTTCCTGACACAGCTTTATTATTCTCTATTTTTAAAGTGCTGAGAAATTTTGTGTTTCTATTTCCATTCTCACAACAAATGGGCAACTAAAATGTAAACAACCCTTTATAACTTTTAAATATTATGTAACACTGGTATTCTTAACATTTTTTTTTTTTTGCTTTCTTTTTGTTTTGACTAAGGATTTGTTTCCAAGAGTATATAAAAAACTCTTGCAACTCAATAATAAGAAGGGAAACAACCCGATTTTTTTTAGATGGGCAAAGGAAGATCTGGAAAGAAAATAAGAGAATGGCCAATAAGCACATGGAAATGTCTCCACATCATTAGTTATCAGGGAAAGGTAAATTAAAATCGCAATGACATACTAACTTGCTTACCCACTAGAAGAGCTAAAATAAAAAATCTGATGGTAGCAAGTGTTGGTGAGGAGGTGGAGCAACTGGAAATCTCAGGTTGGTGAGAGTTTAAAATGGTACAACCATGTTGGAAAACAACTTGGCAGTTTCTCCATAAAGTTAAGCAGACACTTTTCATATGACCCAGCTACTTCACTCCTAGGTATTTAACCCAAAGAAATGAAAACATATATCCTCTTAAAGGCTTCTACATGAATGTTCAATAGCAGCGTTGTTCGTAACAGCCCACACTGGAAAATACCTAAACATTCATCAGTGAGTGAACAGATAAGAAAACTGTGGCACTAAGTTATACTACTTGGCAATAGAAAGGAACGAACCACTGATACATGCAACAACATGAGTGAATCTCAAAAAAATCCTGCTGAGTGCAAGAAGCCAGACACAGAAGACACAGAAGAGTACAAACTGAATGATCCCATCAATTTGAAATTCTAGATGAGACAAAACTAATTGATAGTGACAGAAAGCAGATGGATGGTTGTCTGGCCCAGGGTGAGGGCCTATTGACTCCAGAGAAGCCTGAGGGAACTTTCTGGAGTGTTGGATGTCAGGTTTGGAGCCGTTCAAGAATCCACACAATGCAGCGAGTCAAAGTTGTCAAGGCACAATTGGTTGGATGAATTTTAAGTATAGAGTTTAAGATTTATTGGAGGAAGAAAGCAGGCGGGAGCCAGCAGAAAAGAAGAAAAAGATAATGGCTCCTGCTGTCTATCTGAGAGCAGCATTTTTTTAATGAAAAAAGAAGCCCACGTTGGGTAGGGTGTCTGCTGTGATGGTCTGTGCCTCGATTGGGTAAGTGCTTATCTAGTTTTGGGCTGATTGGTTGGTAGAATTCTGAGACAATATTCTTTTTAGGAAAGCAGCTGCGTTATCTAGCTAGGGAGAGCAGGCCTTTTTGGTTGTTCGTCTTATGGATATATCTGATCTTGCCTTACTCGCCTTTGAGGCGCTATTGTGGCTGGAATGGCCTTGAACAGCCTTCATTCTTTAGTTTATGGGGCACCTGTTTTCTTGTGAGATAAGCTGTGGGGCCCCTGAGTTAGAAACTCCTTCTACATGTTAGTTTCTTCTTCTGGGATCTAACATTGGAAACATTCCATATTTTGATTGAGGTGATGCTTAAATGGGTGTATACATTTGTCAAGACTCCTCTGAACTGTACACTTGAAAAATGGGTACATTTTATTGTATGGAAAGTATACCTCAATATAGCTGATTTTTATAAACTACAAAAACCAATTCAGAGAAGACTGTAATATACATCCATTTTACACACCACCTAGGATTAATAAATGTTAAACATTTAGCCGATTGCTTGATCTTTTTTTCATGAACAAATGAAATATTACAGATCTATTCCCCACCCCCTCCCACTGGCAAGCTCATTCGTGAGCTTGTCCATTTAAAGCAGTATTAAAACAGACAACCTCACTTTATTGATTAGGATACCAAAGCTTAAAATATCTAGCGCATAGGCTTTGTTAACCGCGTCAGTTAACAGCCCAGCCCGTCCTGATGTTCTCAGTCTCTTGCTCACTCCCCAGGGATATGTTATCTAACCTGTGTTTGAGGAGCTGCTAATGTAATTTATGTAATTATGAGTGTTTATACTACTCTTTACCTGCAGTTTTAAACATCACATACAACTTGGCACACATTGGAATTTAGTGTGTTAGGATGTCTCCAAGTGTTTACAATTGACTGTTTATGAACTCTCAAATCCAAGATTAATGTGATTTTTATCAATATGGCTATTTGATACAAGTGATTTGTTTAACTGCAATTAAACCACAATACAGATATTTATGTATTTCTAATTTTACCATATAGATCACCAGACAACTTTCAAAGTTGTCAAGGCACAATCTGTTGGATGAATTTTTACTGTTTATTTTATATATATATGAAGCAATGACACAGATGATTCGACATTCCTTGCCCTTTCTTTTGGTTTATCTTTTTTATGGTCCATCCTCCATATTGCCCAGACTTCCCCTCTAAGTCTACATTTCAAAAGCTGACATATATTAGAGGTGAAATGAAGAGTTAAGATTGGCATTAAGTATTTTGTAATAATGAAGCTTTTAATTTCCTTTTGTAATTTTTTCTTTAAGTCACAGACACAGGCCTCTCACAGAAGGCTACTAATTTTGGTTTTCACAAGCATAACAATTTGTCTTTTTTTTCTTCTTAAAAATATCAATGGTTTTGATTAGAAAAATCATAAAACAACTTTTTTTTTTTTAATATGAGAAGCCACAAAAACAAACCAGTTGCAAACTCCAAGCTTCAACTCACAAGGGGTTTAGAGTATTTTTTTGCCCTTCAGAATTTGAAAGCTGTACCTCCAACTGCTTGTACCTTTGGGTACATCTTCAATTCTTATTGGCTGTTGCCTTGCATATCACAATGGAGGCCAAAGGTCTGCCATTAAGATAAGTCAAATATCATCATATCAGCTACAGATTGTGGTGTCCCTGCAGTCTCTTTCTGAGATGGTCACAACCAGAACAAGAACATTTACCCAGTGATATGCCCTCTTTGTCAACAACAGCAGATAACTGCAGAGATGATGACATCAACTAGTGCCACAGGGCACTGTTGGGTCACTTGGTGACCAGTATAGGATGCAGGTGTGGAAGGGAATCTTTTTTGGCTGCTGCTGAAGATGAAGGACTCCACCTTCCCATGGGAAAGCGAGATACCATAAAAATGGGGAAGACAGGGTTTCTCAAGATCTGCAGCGGACACTGGAGGATACAGAATTTCACTGAATTCCCCTTGGTTTTTTGGACAGCTTATCAAAAGACAATATATCAAGATTAGTAACTGATGTACGGTCAGGGAGGGAAGCCTGAAAAAACCTATTTTGGAACACCTAATGGTGACATTTAGGTAAGGAATATGGGTGTATGTGGCTGTGGATCTGGGGCTCAGTGATAGTGGCAACATCCTTCTTACCCGAGAAGGTGTGAGGCTTTCGAGGAAAAGGTGTGGTTTGTTTCATCACTGTGAACATCAAGAACTGGCAGTGGAATAGGATCAGGGGACAACCCTCAATAGGTACCAAATGTAAAACATTGGCAAAAAGATGGTAAGATGCTCTCTCATGTTTCAGCACAGGATGGGCTATTCCAGAGGTACCTTCTTAGAGGAAAGCCCTTTGTTTTGTCAAAGCAAAATCAGTAAGGGAAAGGGATGTAGGAAAGATATCTTTGAAGAATCTCTTTTTTAAATCCTCTCTCTTAAATACAGCTTTGTTGCTTTTAGCAGATCCCTTAATAAGTGTGAGAATTTTGTTCTCATTCATGACTATGTGAGTTGGTATATGGGTCAACTTTGCTAACCAAGGACACCTGCATTTGTTTCTGATGTGCTATGGAAGTGTATGATTGTCTTCCTTGATTCCAATCTCAAAAAGTTTTAGGCCTTTACTTGGAAACAAAGAAGTCATTATTGCTATGTCTTCCATGAATTCTGTAAACTTTTGGGAAAAAAGTAATATTTTCTATGTAAACTATCCCTTGAAAGGAATTAGTTCCTTTAAATTTAGTTCTTATTATTTTATTTATACTTATTTTACTTCTGTCAAGCTTAAATGAGTGGGCCTTAGTTCTAAAATACTAGTATTAGGGCTATCTTATTCGTACTCTTTGGATCTTAATAACTTTAATCACTTCTTAAAATTTACTTTTCCAGACTAAAGAGTTCTCCATTTGCTTGTTTTTCCTTATATATCAGACTCCAATTCCTCTGATATGAGACCTGGAAAGCTTTTTCAAGCACCTTTTCTCTTGCTGTGGTCCAACAAGAAGGACAATAAACCTAAAGCAATGTTTTCCATGGATTTATGCTTTTTCCATAGCTTATGGATTTCCTTTAATCAATAAGAGACTTCGATAGTTAAGGTGTTTACTCTTTAAGAGTGTGATATATTCCTCCTAGAACTCGATGTGAAGAAAACATTTTTCTACACAGAGCAACTCCTATACTTCCTTTACTATACTATAGAATAAGCTTGTAACCAAACCTGTTCTTGTTCTTGGTTTCTAAGAATTAAGAGCTCAATTTAAAGTGCACTTGTAGAAAGTCACTCGTTCTGGGTAAATGCTTAATTTGTTCTCATCTGCCATTACATACAAACATTTTAAAAGTTTTGAATGATATATTTTCAGAGGGGGCTCACTTCTTTTTAGAAGAAGTAGGACATTCCTCTTAATACGAAGTAAGATAATACAAACTCTAATGTTTTGGGTAAGAGTTGGCTAATGCTTTCGGATTTATTTCCGAAGCCTTCACAGACGACGCTTAGCATTATATTGGCCATTGGCAGAAACACATTCCAGCCCAAATCTCTAAATTCTGGCTTTTTCTCAAGGTATGTAACCCATATCCATAGTGCCTGGGACAAGCGTTCGCACGCCGGAGCGTCAACCCGCCCCGTCCTTCTGCTCTAAACTGCCACCCTTTTTGGTGGGAGGAAAAAAATTAAGGTGATTAGTTTAAGAGCTCGCAGACGGATCTTGCTTTTCTTTCCTCGACGCCCAGTACTGCTTTCGTTGAGTTCCTGGCCGAACTACAACTCCCAAGATGCACCCAGGACCTCGAGCGGTCAGAGGAGTAGCTTCCGGTCCAGGACAGCGCGGCTGCGCACGGAGTGTGCTCTTATTGGCTCGAATCGTCTCGTGCGATAACGTCACGAGGACGTGCGGTCGTGGGGGCGCGGAGAGCGCGGCGGCGTTGGTCGCGGCGGCGAGAGCACGATCTCAGAAGCAGCATCGCGGCGGCGGCAGTGGCGGCGGCTACACCGGGCTGGGCCCCCTCCCTCCTTCGCTCCCCCTCCTTCCCCTCCCCTCCGCCGTGGTTCCGGAAGAGTCCGCGACGTGTGGCGAGGGGCGACGAGTTCCAGGTGAGGGTTGCTGGAGTGCGAGCGCCGTTTCCCGGACGAAGAGGAGAGCCCGGGGTCGAGGGGGGAGGCGAGGACTGAGGGGGAGAGTGTCCCCTGTGCGTTCCGGTCTCCGCCTGCAAGTTGGTCCACTTAACCCTGCCCCGCACAGCGTGCAGCGGCCGGGGCGGCTGGCTGTGAGCGGCCTGGATCCACTCTCCTTTTCCCGCTGTCAGCGGAGCCCGGCGCCCACTGCTAGCCTCGCTCCTTCCCTCAAAGGGGCAGGAATCCCCCGCACCCTCTGTTCTCCTCATTTCCAGGTGCAGTTGCCCTGCCTGACTGCCCACGGAGGGCATATGCCCTCCTTTTTTTCATTTCCATTTCTTTTATCACTTCTAGGAATTTCTTTGGCAGCAGGTTTCTGATGCGTTCTGCTCAGCACCACTTTACAGTGAGCAGGGTAGGAAGGTTCTCTCACCTTGTCTTCGGTGGCGCGTCAGGCAATCTACTTGGGATAGTACCTCGTACCCGGTTTGCCCAAGTCGTGTTTGGTTTTCAGTCCGTCAGTGTTCGCTTGTTTTAAAACTGCTGGTGACAGTGTTATAAATAAATTTTTAGGGCTCCTGGAGAGTTTGAATTGGATACTCATAGATACTTTTTTCCTCCTCCCAGCCTTTGACCTTAATTAAAATTCCTTTGTACTTTGACAACTTCATGAGATCGTCTAATATGAATTTTAGCAAAAGAGTCAGATGTTCAGCTGGAAATTTTGTGGGGTGCGATGACTTCGTTCCAGGTTGTTGGCATGTTTTTAGTAGAATGGTCTTTTAATATTTTGACTCTGGATTTCTCAGCCTTATGTTGTTATCTCCATTATACCGCTTCCAAAAACAGTACCCTGGCCTCCAAGGAAACCCCTTAAAACCCCAAGAAATCTGTTACGCTATTTAAAATTATTTGATCACAAAACTCTTTCCGAGGAAATGTTAAAATAACTTTTATTTTTTGAGGGGAAATCATAAACCTTGTTCAGTCTGTCAGTTCTGAAGTTTGAAGGGTCCACTTACCAAAGGCTACCTTTATCTCTCCTTTCACCACCCTCTGACTCCTAGTAATTGGAAGGCAATTCATAAATGTTTCCAGCCTTTCTAACAAATTTGTTGTCAGAGGACTGATTGTGATCTATAACTAAATCATTTTGTCAGTAGTTGAGATTTTCACATATAGTGGCAGCTGCTGGGTGGCATGTTGTAAAATTTGACACATTTTTTAATTAAATGTGAAAGGCATGTTACTTTTAACCTCCATTTATAATTGCCTACTTGCCATTATAAGTCCCTATCTGGACTTCGAGCTACTTAAAAGCAGATTTCCTCTTCTCACTGGGGCTCTAGGGAAGAGACTAGGATTTCCAGGGCCTAGAAGAGGGTTTGTGTTTTTCTATCCCTAGGCTCATCATACAAACTTCTAAATGGAATGGACTTTTTCCATCTATCACTTTAGCTGATGCACACTCCCTTGGGCATAAATCTCATTTTGTTTTCCGAAATGAAAATAATTTTGTTTTATTCTTTATTTGAGGGGTTGGCAAAACTATGTGGGCCAAGTTCTGCCAGCTGCCTGTTTTTGTAAATAAAGTTTTTATTGGAACATAGCCATATGCATTCTTTTAGGTATTATCTATAATTGCTTCTGTGATACAATGCCACAGTTAAGTAGTTGTGACAGAGACTTATGGACTGCAAAGCTTAAAATATTTACTATGTGGCCTTTAATAGAAAAAGTTCACCAACTCTTCCTTTGTTTTATTAAAAATGATGCATATTCAATGTAGAACATTAGACTGAGACAGTAAAGTATAAGGGATGAAAATAAAAACTATCCAGAATCTCACCACTCATAGGGGTTTATTTTTGTGATTATTCTTATAGACTCTGTTGGTTATTATTTTTATATAAATGGGTTCATATTAAGTGTTGGTTTGTAATATGCTTTTTTTCCTTCATTTTTTAAATTGTAGAATATAACATATATACATAAAAGTGACAACTTTCCAAGTGCAATTTCACAAGTAGTTAGAGAGCAAATTTCAAAGAATATTATAGGTTACATTTCCACAGTTTCGGTTGTTTCCATATTATTAAATATAGCTTACATACAAAAAGGTAATATCTTTCATGACTTAACAGGTAGATATATAGGAAATTTCCAAAGTTATTATGAGTTATAGTACCATAGTTTCAGTGAAATACAACATATATACAAAAAGATATAGCTTTCATATTAGTATTTAACAAGCAATTATAGAACACATTTTAAAGAACATTTCAGTTCTTTCCTTCTAACTATTCTAATCCCGGAGCAACTAAGAAAAAGAAAATTATATAAATGTTCAGTATTCATAATCCTTTGTTAGATTCCATGTTGTCTGTTGCTACCCCTTCCTCTAGTTCAATCACTTTTCTGATCTTCAGGGATGTCTAGGCAGTGACCACCCTAACCTGTTCATGTTGAAAAGGGGTGTTAACTTTATGAGCAAAGGGGACACATCTAGTTGATGTTCTTGAAGAGGCTGTTGCTTTTGGGTTTTGGGACTTGGCTGGCATAGGAGCGCTGTGAAGGATCTAAGTTTCTGACGAATGAACTTAGTGAGTGAAACCTTTATTGTAATGTGCTTTTTATAAAAAGATTATTTTCATTTTGCTTTTGAATGCGTTGGTATTTTTCTTCACTGAAGATCTCACTTGACAAGGCTCATTGATGAATCAGATTTTTCTGATTTGTACTACCAGTGAAGATTTTTTAAAAATTGGGAATGATAGATGCTTGATGATGATGATGATAGTGGTCACTATTTATTGAGCTCTTACTATGTACTAGGCAGTTTTCCAATACTTCATGTATATTAAGTCATTTAAACATCTCAGCAACTCTGTTGGTAGTTAACTATTACCAATGTTATTTTGCAGATGAGGAAACTAAGGCATGGAGTAATTAAGTAACTGCCCACGTTTACCAGCTAGTAAGTGGTGGCATAGGGATTTGGATCCATGCAGTGTGGTTTCAGAACCCAAGCTCTTAACAGTGTGCTAAACAGCCTTTATTCACAAGTGCTGCTTAAATTGGAAGGTTTAGACAGTCCAGAGCTGTATAATGTAAAAATTCCTCCTCTTATTCCTTTCTTTCCAGTTTCACTCTTTGTAGAGAACTGCTGTTAACAATTTGATATAGAGCTTTTCAGCTCTTTCTCTGCATATACAAATACTTGCAAGTTTATCTGTATGTGCAGAAGTTTTTTTTTAAATTTTTATTTTTAATTAATAAGCTTTATGTTTTAGAGCAGTTTTAGGTTTACAGAACATCGAGCAGATAGCACCAAGTTTCCGTATGCCCTCCCCTCATTCTGGCCCCTTATAGTTTCCCTTATTATTTACATCTTGCATTAGTGTGATGCATTTGTTATAATTGATGAGCCAAATACTGATGTATTAATTAAAGGCTGGAATTTACATTAGGGTTCACTCTTGGTGGTGTACAGTTCTGTTGGTTTTCACAAATGCATCGTGTCATGTATCTGTCATTACAGGATCAGAATATTGCAGAGTTTTTAAAACAAATGGGATCGATCCAATCATTATTCAGCAGTGTGCTTTTTGTTTATGGGGGATGTTAAAATAAATTTAGCATTCTTGTGGAATGGAAACTTGCTTAGAAGTTACGTTACTCTTTTTTCTTATTTTCAAAAGTACATTGCATAGTATCAGCTGCTTTTTTTCTGAAGGAATACTTACTTTTTGATTGGACAGTCTGTACTGCATTGTCATAAAATTATTCTGGGTTTTCTTCTCTATTTGTGGAACTGGAAAATAAATTCATTTTGGTTTTCTTCCTTACAAATTATTTTTGTTATGTCTTTTCAGTCATTGTAGTTGCTCATCTTGTCTTCTTATCAGGTGTAGACTTTTTATGAAGGAGTTTGATGTCCTGAAGAGAAGGTGACTTGCCCCTGTACTCCTCATCGCTGCCTGTTTCAATTTATTTCCTTTTTTTTGTACTTTCCCAGGGGTTAGCACTGAACTTATGCCTCAATTTGGTCATGGGGATTTCCTGGAAGTCCTCCATACTTGACTAGTGCTGCAACTTTGGCTTTCTTTTCCTCCATGGAGCCTTTTGGAAATTTCTTGCTGCTCTTCATCAGAAGAGTGGTGCATAGCAACCCATTCTCCATCAGCATCCTCCTCATCACTGAGACTGTACTTTCAGCGTTCTCTTCTTTCTCATCTTCTAGAATGTCTGTACTCTTTAGCATCTAATTTTCCATATTCTTGCACTCTTGCTTCTTTAGAAGCCACTGTAATCTTACCCCAGAATTTCTTGTGCAACAGCTGAAGATTCAGTGTTCAGAAGAGGTGAATCATAGTTCTAGCGGACATCATCACAGTCTCATCTTTGTGTGTTTTATACTGCACCAGGTCTTGGAGAAGTTCTTTATTCATGCTTAGAGGATATGGAGCTGTTATCTGCTTAATAGCATTGATTGCTACTGTCACAACTTACCCAGAGTTCTTGTCAGCAACAAAAATTATTGGCCACATTCATGAATAGTGAGTTGACTTTTCCAGGGGTACCAGGTGATGAGATGCTTTGCAGCAAAGAGAAGAAAGGATCTTTGTTACTTCTCTTTTGTGAGACTGCAGAAACCTTTGTGCAAAGGGATAGAATTTAACAAGAGAGAAATCTCATGAGTCCCCACTAACCTGGAGATAAGGTTCTGGAATATTATCTTCACTTAAACTCCTTAGAGCTCTCTAACTGCTTTGGTATTTTTGTGCAAAACCTTAGGGATCACGAGTCAAGTGAATAGCTGAAAAGTTAAACACTTCTCGGTTTTCTTCTTTTGTTTCTTTAGCACTTTACAGCCTTTTCCAACTTTTTCTTGTGTTTGGAGCTTTTCTTCCCTGTAGTATACTGCACTGTCAGGTCTCTTGCTTTTGATGCTTTGTTGTTGGATTCTTAGTTGCCATCCTGTTTTTCCTTTTCATCTTTCTCTAGGAAGATTGTCAAAGCAGCAACTAATATCTTGGTGATCTTGGAGAACTATGCCGTTGTGATAATGTTGCAGTTCTGCATCATTCTAAATGTTTCTTATGTAGAGTTCCTCATAGCCAAAGCTGTCTTGGCTGTAGTTGCATTGTCTCTCTTACTGTCTCTTAACATGGTGTACATGAAATTCTGCAATATTATTACGTTAACTTTATTGTTCTTGTGTTTTGCTTTTACATTCTTGATATCAGTCAGTGTATGAGTGTATAAAGCCTTCTGCAGAAGCTTATCATGTCAGCACAGAAATTCAAAGAAGACCTCTAACAGACTTGAAGGATTAACGAGATTCTTATTTTTACAGAAGACCAAAGCTTTGGAAAATGTCATCCAGAGATCTGAATCTAAGAGTAATTGTAGGAGAGCAGATCTTTCAGCTCTTGAGGAAAGTTATTTAGATGTTCTGGGTAGCATTGACCAATCTGTGCCATAAACATCACCAGCTCTTCCACTTCTTTAATCAGTTTATCTGGTTGTAGTTTGGAAAACTCGACACTGTACTTGTGTGATTATAGTGTTGTAGAAACTCCTCTGTAGGCCAGCAGGTCCCTCTTCATTAGGTTCTGTAACTGCAGCAGGTTGCTGGCCATCTTGTTATTTCTGCTGGACATGTGGCTGCAGACTGGCTCCACAAGTAGTGATTCTCAGAAAACCCACACCACTGACACCTGCCAGTTGGTCTCAGCTTGGAATCGTGTTTCCACGTGTGCCTGGAAACAGCACATGGGATGCTCAGCAGGCAAAGTCATCTTGGCTCTCAGTGTGCTTTTTAAAATTAATAACTGCATAGTTTCTCATGTCAGTACATCTACATCTATTCTGTTCTTTTTAATAGGTCTTGAATATTTTACTGAACGGATGTGGCATAATTTAAAAATGTACCTATTACCAGATATTTAAATTGTTTGATTTTTTTTTTTTTTTATGTTGTATAGGTATGCATTGCATGTACAATTTTTGCATGCTAATTCTTTCTTTAAGGTAGCTTTCCAATAGTTGAGTTACTGGGTTGAAGGGAATATGTGTTTTTATTTTGATATATATTGCCAGATTGCTGTCTAGAAAGTTCAGCATCGTCTACTATCACCAGAAATGTGGGGGAAGGTTGAGCCATGCCATTGCCAACTTTAAAAAAAAAATCTGATGGGTGGGTAAACATTTCTTGCAATATGTTCTATTGCATTGGCAGATGTATTTTGTTTTGATGGCATTATTTTAAAATTGATTTTTTAATTACTTTAGATGGGGTATACGTTCTGTGGTTCTCCCTCCTCTTACTTCCCTCAGACTGAGCTACTCCACTATTTAGGTTCCTGGCAAAATACCTGGTCCTTGAAAATATATGAACTTGCCACCCCTGTTGAAAAGAATCTTGTAACTGCCCAGTAGACTATATATTTCTTGAGGGTAGGGAACTTAGAGCTTTCTTCATATTTAATTATAATCCTGGTGCATAAATGGTCTTTTTAAAATATAAATTGGATCATGTTCTTTTGGGCTTACTCCTGAGTGAAATGCTTTAACTTTCTTAAAAATAACCTTTTCAAGGTCTTTGTGAAATATAAACTTGAAAAACTGCAGAATAAAAATTGTCATCTTGGTATATGTTTTCTATCTCATACTTTATTTCTAAAATGAGATAAGAACTGATTATTGTAGGCATTTGTTAGGAATAACTAACCTAACATGTTATAAGTATATTTGGCATTCAGAAATTGGAAGTTAGGGAATTGATTTAATAAGAGATTTGTGTCATGTAACCTGTGGTTTTGAATTTTCTGGATTAGAGTGTACCATATGTTAGAAAGGAATGAGGTTGGTTAAGTGATATTTTAGCTTGGCTTTATTAAATATTTTAAGTGTCCAGACAAGGAAAAGGGAAGCTAAATTCAGGGAGCTGTTATTTTATCTTCAGGCATGGGAAAAATTTATGGGAAAGGATAAAGTGTTTTTTTTTTAAGTTTTTATTAGAGAGGTTATAGGTTTACAATATAATCACGCAGAGACTGCAGTGTTCTGCACAGTTTTCTCTATTATTAACACTTGGCATTTGTGTGGTATCTTTGTTACAATTGATGAAACAGTATTATAATTATGCTGTTAACTATAGTCCATAGTTTACATCAGGGTTCACTGTATTGTACGGTCCTATGGTTGTGTTTTTTTTTTGGTTTTGTTTTGTTTTGTTTTAAATTTTTATTCTAGTAACATATATACCAACTTAAAATTTCCCCTTTTAACCATATTCAGATATATAAAGGACAGTTCAAGTTTTTAATGGAATATCATAGGAAAATAAGAATTTTCTTTATAGCTGACTTACAGTGTTACACATTATACATTCTTAATGGACTTTTGTATTTTCTACAGCATACCTTCACTGGAAGTAAAGCACACAAAGCATATTGTCTTAAGGAGCAAAATTAATGAGTATCTAAAATTTTGGCCATCTAGGCTTTTTTTTTGGATGCAGTTTTTGTTAAGAATATTAGCTAATTCTTTTTCATTGGAAGCATATTCACTTTAATAATATGTCTTGAAATTTTAGTTTAGTGAATGTGTATGCATGGTTGTGTCTATATACCCATTCGTTTGGTTAGGTAGGAAGTGGTGGCAGTGGTGGGGGTACATCATGAAAACCATTTAGCAGAATGGAAACAGGAGGGTTACTTTTAATTTTGAAATTTATATCCTATTTCATTCCAGAAAGAATTTCTGAGTGCTTAAAATAAAAAATTCAGATGTATAATAAAATATATATATAAAAAAAGGAGAAATGAGGAAAAGGGAGAAGCATATATTCTCTTCCCAAGTGGTGATGAAGTTCAATGATAAGAATGAAATTTGGGTTTGAGTTTTCTTTGCAGCAAAGGTAAAACAACAGAATATGGTAAAATACATAGCACTAAACTGGAAGAAGGAAGAAGACCACTTTTTCAGGGGTAAATCTTGACAAGAACATTTAAGGAATTATTTAAATTTAGCATTGCTTTAAAAAAAAAAAAAACTTAGGGGCAATAGTTTAAAAAAGGTAAGGGCTAGACATTAATGTTCAAGCCAGTGAAAAAAATTCTATGTGGGAGTTAGTTTGAATTTGGGCTGCAGATGTGTGCTTTATTTGGCTAACACAGATTTTTTTTTTCCCCTTAAAATATTTCAAACATACTGAAAAATAACAGAGACCAGTATAGTTAACATTCATATATCCACCATCCAGCTGTATCAGTTCATATAACATTTCTCGATTTTTTTTTAAGGAAAAAAATTTCACGTATGTTGAAGCACCTTCCTGGATTACATTTCACTTTCTTCTCAGAAGTAACCATTATCCTGAATTTGGTTCTTAGTGCTTGTTTATACATAGGTTTATTTTCATAAACAATTCATAGTATTTGCATATTTTCAAAGTTTATGTAAGTGATCTTCTGCAGCTTACCTTTCATGAAACATGTTTTTTAGATGCATTTGGAATTGCTCACATTTTACCATCTTTAACATATAAAAAGGGTAATTTCATATGATTCAATCTCATAACTATTGTCATCACTTTTATCTGCTGTATAGTATTCTGTTATATGAATATAGCAAACTTTAATTTATTCCCAGATTGATAGGTATTTAGATTTTTTCCAACTTTTCCTGTATTAAAAGCAGTGCTACATTGAACATTTCTGGTTAAGAATTCTTGTGCATATATTTTAGAACCTTTTTTGGCAGGTTTTTCAAACTGCATGTAGTAGCCCATTAATGGGTTGTGAGATCATTGTTGAGGATATACGTTGATGAGGAAACAGATCGCTGGTTTTCTGCATTCTGGATAATAGTATAGCCACAGGCTTTGGAAACTAGATAAGCAGATGGTCGATGGACATTTTGTTCTAAAAGTAGATGAGACTTACATGTATTTAGTCATTATCCAGTTTCTGTCATCATTTATGTGTGTTCTGAAGTTTGATGCTTTTAATTTTGATTTCAGGAGAATTATGTAAGTAAATTGGAGTCTGAACTTTCTAAAATGTTTAATGAAATTGCTGTAAATCACTTAACAATGTGCATTTTTTTCATGTACTTATTGGCTATTTGTACACCTCTTTAGGGGGATGAAGTATCTGTCCAATTCTTACATTTATTTTTTAAGTTAAATTGTTTTTCTTATTGTGTTAAAAAGTTCTTTATGTATTTAGTATACAAGTACTTTGTCAGTTATTTGTATTTTGAATATATTCTTCCATCCTATTTATAATAGACTTGCCTTTAATTTCAAGTCTTTTGAAGAGCAGAGTTTTAAAATCAGATGAAAAGCCAGTTTATTACTTTTTTCTCTGATGAGTAGTGCTTTTTGTGTCTTAAGAAGTATTTAGCTATCCCAAGGTCCTGAAGATTTTCTCATCCAAACCACGCTCTTGACAGTATTTCTGTTAGCCTGCCCAGAAGATTGTGTCCTCACCCAGAGTTTTCTGTTGGTTGTTGCCAAAAAATGTACAAAAGTAAGGAAAATTGTTCTCCAGGCTTTGGAGACTTGACTGCGTGCATTTAGCTTTAGAGAGCCTACATTGTGTCAGGGGTGGTGATCTGAGAGCAGTGTAATTCTGATGATACATATAGGCATTTGTCTATTATAAACAGGATGAAATTGAAGGTTAGATTGCTTATTACCCTTTGCATCAACCTTTAGATTTATGAAAACTGAGGAGAAACCTTAAGTATATTTATAGTTATTAATGTGACAGGAGACTGGAGCTGTTTCAATTTGGCATGGCAGAGAATTAATATTATTGCTCTTAGTCATTATGTAGGAGATGCTAGTACCCTTGGATTTAAACTTTGAGTCTTTGTAATGTTACATATCTAGTTTGTGACTAAAAGGCTTGCGAATAAAAAAATTGATGTTATGATATTTACTAAAACTATGTTGCAGAAGAGTATGAAATTTCAAGTTTAGAAAAATACCCTGCTTTAAAAATTTTTCTTAATGCTTTCAGTATTCTAGATGTGTGATGGGGTTGATGCATACAGAAGATGCTTCTGGTTTGCTCAGGTGTATAGTGGAGCTGAGTTAAATTATCAGTATATATCAAGTCTTTGTTTTCTAAAGATTAATTTTCTTTAAAGCCTCAGTAATTTTTCTCTTAGTGCTGGTCATATTATGATCACTTGCATATGTGTTTTTATCACAAACTATTCAACCTGGTAGTATTAATGAACAGTATATTTGATTCTTTGCTGGCTAATTGGGACAATGCCAGAGTCTTTTTCTTAAAAGAGGATATGTGGAGAAAGTTGATCCCTGACCAAATTCAACAAGTTCTTTCTGTCTGTAAATCTTAAGTAGGCAACAGAGGTTGATATTATCATTCGGACTTTGGCTGCAGATACTCAAACAAGCTCTGCTATTGGAAAGTGAAAAATAAAGTTAGTTTTAAGATGACATGAGTCAACTTGTTGATTTTCTGCCTATCCTACTGTGGTAGGAATGGTTAAGACGGGATTTTCAGTTGTCCAAAGTTGGTAAGTATTTGAGCGGAAAGAGAGAGGCATATTAGTCTTGGAGTTGTTCTCGCTGGAATTTTTGGACTGTTGAAAGACCTCTACAGTTTTTGGAGTCACTTTTTTATTTTCTAAGGTGCTTAGATTAGGAAAAGTATTGTCTTTGTATCCTTTAAAATATATACCCTTACCTTTAGTGATAGTCCCTGCTTAGGTTTTATTGCTTAGAATATAATGTTTGGGTTTGGTTAAAATTCCTCTGAGTCTCTGAAGACCCTGGGGGCTAAATGATTTAACTTTGTGGACTTTTATTATAAGATTTATATGTTTGTATTATAAAGGAAACACTTTTTTAGTAAATAGAATGTATTTTGTTTGTTTTCTTTAGCTCATCCCTGGAGCTTCTGTCCCTAGAACAGTGCTTAGCACAGAGTATGTAATAAATATTTATTAAATGATGAATGTCTTAGTTTGCCAGGCTGCTGTGACAAATACCACACAGTGGATTGGCTTAAACAATGGGAATTTATTGGCTTATGGTTTTGAGGCTAAAGAAGTCTGAAATCAAGATACTGGCAAGGCTTGCTTTCTGCTGGAGTTAGTAGTGTTCTGGTGCTGGCCACTGGCAATCCCTGGGCTTCCTTGGCTTGTATCTCTGCCTCCCATCACATGGCAATATCCTCTTCTTCCATCGAGTCTTCTGGTTTCTGCTAGCTCTTCTGGTTTCCACTGATTTCCAGCTCCTTGTTGTGTGGCCTTCTCTGACTTCTGGCTTTTGGTTTCTTCTCTTTATAAGGCCTTCACACATAAGGATTAAGACTCGCCTTCATTTGGGCCACACCTTAACTTAGAACAGCATCTTCAAGAGGTCCTGTTTACATCGGATTCATACTCCACAAGAATGCGGATTAAGTACATGTCTAAATTAGGGTATATAATTCATTCCACAATAGTGAGTTTAATTTTATTACACCATCTTGATTGAAACTGAGACTTGACAGTTTCATATAGTGAAAGTTAAAAGTGTAGTCAATTCTTGGACTGACTGCAGATAAATTTTAACAAATCTGCACTTACTGCAATAGGACCATTTTACTGGTATACCCACTTTTCAGAGAATTGATTTATAACTCAGGTGGTTTAAGTTTGGGGCATTTGATTTGATGTGGTTTCTGATGTTGAATGGTAAAATTTAGGCTTTTTTTTCTGCTTCAGAATTTTATATTGCCATTTATATACAGCCCATCTTTCATGATGACACTTGATTGACTATGATGGTATAGAGTGGCTGTTATTTTGAGCTAAATGCAGTTATATTGTTTCAATTTCTTGAAAAACAAGTTTGTTATGCTTCTTGGGATGGCCACATCATACTTTTAAACTAGGAATCTTAAAACTTAAAAAACTCAGAGAAAAGCCTAGTGTCCCCCTCACCCCCGCCCCTCTTGTTTCTTAAGAGTCTTAGAACTTGACTTTTACTTTGGGGGGAGGTGACAATGGAAACAAATCCAGATGTTTTTCATTTCTGCTGAAGGATTTGTTTTTCTTTAAGTTTTATGGTATTTGTCAATTTTTAAAGGTCAGATTTTTTGAGGTATAGTTACACTCAATAAAATTCACCCCTTTTTTAGATGTATAGTTATTATGAATTTTGATAAACATTGTTGAAGGCTTTTGGACCGTTATCTAGTGAAAAGGTCTATCGTAGCAGCTCAGGAAATAACACTTGGCATCTTTTTATCACTTTGGAAATCATATGGAAAGATTTTCAGTGGGTATTGTCCAGTGGTACAACAAGAGAGCAGCAACGTGGTAGCCTTTCACTTGTTATTTCCTCAACTCTATATAACAAGTAAGATTTGCCTGGTTTCCTCTCAGGAAAGTTGGCCAGTGGGTGGGGCAAAATGGTAGAGCAGAATCCATACGACTTTATTTAAAGATTTGGCCTATTTAATGCTAGAGAAAAAAATAGTATAAAAAATGCCATGGGTTGCCTATGTCTTTATATCTTCAAAATAAAGTTAAGCTGCTGTTTGATTTAAAATGTTTTTCCACACTTGTAGCAGTTAAGCTTTTGTGAGCATGGAGACTTGAGAATACCTGTCTTAAAAATCTAATTGTTGACTCTTCTGTTATCAACTGTGCCTTTTTTTTTAAAAGAGCAATATCAGTATGTGAGAAACAAGTACTATTCCTAAAAAGGAATAAACGCTCACCGGATTGTGGAGAAGAAAAGAACTTATTTACGGTCTTGCAAGAACGAGTGCCCAACCAAAATGTGGGAGTTGGCGCCCAGAACAGTAGACTCAGCAGTATTTATTCTCTACCCCTAACCGCAAGTCTGTCCCCTGTTTCTCCATTGGCTGGATACTGTAGAGGTTACATTCTATTTGACAAGCGTAAGTAGCCCGCGCAAATTTGAAAGATGCAGCCCGCCGAAATTGGAAACATTTGAAATACCTTTCCCCGGCAAATTTGCAACATTAGGAACCGTTGGAACAAATCTCCACCCCTGACTATAATGGTTGTGCCCAGGCCTCTTTAGAGCCAGTCTGGGCTAGTTTGGTAACAGGTTATGAGGCTATTTTGGGAACTTCTATTCTGAGTCTCCACCTTGCAAGGATAGTAGATAGTGGGCGGATAAGCAGGGGAACTGACTGTGGATAGTGGGCAGATAAGCAGGGGGACTGATTATGGATTACAGTTTGTCTTTTTAACCTTCTGCCAATTCCTTAACTGCCCCACCCTGCAAGGCAGACCTGTCCTGTGTGAAAGCTAAACTTAACCTCATTCTCACAAGTAGAACAACATACATTGGGAACTTTTCCCATTTTATCAGTTATTTTTTTTTTTTTCCAGGTATCAGTAAAGTGCCTTATTTTCTGTTTTCTACTGCAGAAATGTTCTGAGTATTTGGGAAAAATTAAATTTTAATATTTTTATTGTTTCCAGGATATAGCAAGTATCAATGTGTTTCTCCATTTCTTTACTGTTTCTTGTAAGGTACCATATACTATCTGAGTTGAAGCCCTTAGTTTTGGCATTTAATATCATGTAATTCTTTGAGAACAGTTTATGGCTCATTAACATATAAGGGTTGTGGGTTGTGGATAAAAGCATCAATTTAGGTGTCAGATGAGGTTTAATCCTGAATCTGCCACTTATTAGCTATATGAACCTCAGGCAAGTTACTTATAACCTCTCTGGGTGTTTTCCCATCTGCAAAATGGGGGGAAAATAACAGTACTTACCTCCTAGGATTGTTTAAAGATTAAAGGATAATCCACAGGCAATGTTCCTTGCATGTAGTAAGCTCTCAGTGCATATTAGCTGCTCTTATCGTCTGTTCATCTTCCTCATCCTCCAGCAAAGGTTGTGTTTGTTTTTTTTTTTCCAGCAAAGGTTTTTTAGCTCCTACTTTGCATCTTGAGCCATGCTTGGTGTTGTGGATGCAAAAATGGATTGTAAAGGCTTCCTGATGCTAAGTATTTACACAGTTTAGGAGGAGAAGACAGGCATGTAAAGAGAAAGAGGCAGTAGTTTCTGATAAGCTGTATATAATAGAAACATAATTGAGAGGAGTAAATAAGTTAATGTCATAAGTCTGGGGAGGGGAGGTCAGGGAAATTTCTATCCCTTAGCTTACTGGTGAAGTGTGTAGTAATTGTCATTCATTTATTTGACAAATATTTAGTGAACACACCTACTGTGTATCAGTCACTGTTCTAGGTGCTAGGAATATAGGAGTAAAGAAGATAATCTATCTCTTCTTGGGAGCTTTTGGTCTAGTTAGAAAAAGATCAATAGTTAGCAAAAAATAAAAATAATCAGGAACTCAAAGATTTGAAAATAGGGACTCAGATATTTGTACACTAGTGTTCATAGCAGTATTAGTCACAGTAACCAAAAGGTGGAAGCAACCCACGTCTTCAGCAAATGAACAGATAAACAAAATATGGTGTATACACACACTGGAATATTATTTGGCTGTAAAAAGGAATGAACTACAGCATGCTACAGCATGGATGAATCTTGAAAACACTATGTTGAGTGAAGACATAAAAGGATGACAGATACTGTATGATTCCACTTTTACGATTCCATACCTAGATGATGCAAATTCAGAGAGACAGAAAGTAGATTAGAGTTTACCAGGGGCTGGGAGGATAGGGAATGGGGATTTATTGCTTAATAGGTATAGTTGCTGTTTGGAGTCATAAAAAAAGTATTGACAGTGGATGGAGGTGATGGCAGCACAACATTGTGAATGTAATTAACGCCACTGAATTGAATCCTTGAAAGTGGTAAAAATGGAACATTTTGAGGAAAAAGTTTTTTAAAAAGTCAGAAACATGCCGTGAAAGAAATTAAAAAATACTGTGATAAGGAATAACTTAGGGGTGCTTTAGATTGCATGGTTAGGGAAGGGGCAGGTGACCTTCAAGTTGAGATCTGCATGTTTGGAAAGTGCCAGCCATCGGGGAAGAGCATTCTAGGCATGAGGAACCAGGTGACACAAAGCCATTTGAACTTTTGGAGTTTTTGAGGAGCAGGCAGGAAGTTGAAGTGGCTGGAATGTAGTGGGGCAAGGGGGAGAGCAGTACAAAATGAGGTCAGAGATAATTAGGAGCTAAATCATTTAAGGCTTTAAGCCACAATAAGGGGTTTGGATATTTTTTCCTAGGTACAAAAGAAAGCCATTGGAGGGCTGTAAGATTACTGTGATTGCTGCGTGAGGGATGTGGGTGGGTAGTAGAAGCAAGGAGATGTTAGGAGGCAATTGTATTAGTACAAATGTGAGATGATGGCTTGGGCTAGAGAGTAATAGTAGAGAGTGTGGGTGGATTTGGGCTGTATTTTGAAGACTGAATCAACAGAACTTATTGGTTACGTGTAACCAATGAGAGAAATCCTAGCACTTGAGCAATTAGAGGATGGATAGTAGTTCAATTTACTAAAATGGGTAAGACTTTGAGGGGAGAGCAGGTCTGATGGGATCATAATGAATTCAGTTTTAAGTTTGAGGTGCCAGTTATACATGGGTTATAGCAGTGCTCTGAAGTTTAATGAAGGTTAGGTCCAAAGATAAATATTTGAGTATCATTGACAGGTGTCCTCTAGATTTGGCAATAAGGAGTTTATAGATGACCTTGTCAGGCATGGCCTCAGTGGGAATGGAAGCTAGATTGTAGAGAGGTATGAGGTGGTAGAATGAGAATGTGAGGTGCAGTTGGCAACAGAGACCATAGACTCCTCTGAGAAATTTTCCCGTGGAAAAGGAAACAGAAAAACAGTTATATCCACAAATAAGTCCCAGGTTTAAGTTCTAGTTCTGTACTTGGCTTGGATACAGCTATTATTTGAATGCATTCTGAAGATTAAGAGATTTTATATACCTTACACAATCTTAGCACTATAGTATGGTAGTTAATATTTTTCCTATTTTAAGATGAAAGAGTTAGTCTAGGAAAGTTAAGTGACAGACCAAGGTCACTAGAGCTTATTGTAATGAAAGAAACCTATGTTTGGCCTCACTCACTTTGATATCAGGTACAGAATGCTTTTCCTTACACCAAAAATGTCCCTTAAATGTTTATGACCTTGGTCAAGTCAAGTCTCAACCACCTAAGAATTTTTTGAAAGATTACAAGATGAGGGGTGTAAGCATGCTGTTATTATAGTATAATACAGAGTTTGGGTAGCTTTTTCCCAACCTCCTGGGAAGGTAAACTCTAAACACTTGAAATTTCCTCCTGAGTGAAATTTCCTGACCTCCCCACCCCCACCTCCAAACCAGACACTTTATGCCAACAGATGTGTTAGTCTTAGGATAGGGCTGGCCACACCAGAAAGACCCAACATGTGATTAGAAGGTTCCAGCTTTGAGTCTCATAATATCAGCTGGATCTCTGGTGGTGGTGATGGTGGGGGGGACTGGAGATTGATTCCTTCAATCATGCCTACATAATGAAACCCTAATAAAAACTCTGGACACAAAGTATGGATGAGCTTAAATGGTAGGTAATACACATTGATGTGCCGGGAGGGTGATCTGTCCTGACTTCGTAGGGTGAGGACATGAAAGCTTGGCATTTGATGCCCTCGTAGACCTCGCCTTAGTCGCCTCCTCTTTTGCTCGTTATTTGTATCCTTTTTGTGATGATAAAACTGTAAAAAAGCTGTAATAATGAATATAGCCCTTTCTTTAATTCTGTGAGTCATTTCTAGCAAATTATTGAATCTGAGGAGGTAATGAGAATCCCCTGATTTGTAGCCAGTTGGTGAGAAGTGAGAATGGTCCTAGGAACCTCCTTGAATTTTATAGCTGCAGTGAGGGCAGTTTTGTGGAGCATTGTGCCCTTAACCTGGCCTACCTCCCAGTATTTAGCATCAAAATTGCGTTGCATGTGGAATATGACTCCCTGGGGGAGGAATCTAGACCCGGCATCATGGGATGGAGAACATCTTCTTGACCAAAAGGGGGATGTGAAAGGAAATGAAATAAGCTTCAGTGGCAGAGAGATTCCAAAAGGAGCCGAGAGGTCACTCTGGTGGGCACTCTTTATGCACAATATAGATAACCCTTTTTAGGTTCTAATGAATTGGGATAGCTAGCAGTAAATACCTGAAACTATCAAACTACAACCCAGAACCCTTGAATCTTGAAGAAGATTGTAAAAAAATGTAGCTTATGAGGGGTGACAGTGTAATTGGGAGAGACATATGGACCACACTCCCCTTTGTCCAGTGTATGGATGGATGAGTAGAAAAATGGGGGCAAAAAAAAAAAAAAAAAGGCACCCAGTGTTCTTTTTTACTTTTAATTGTTCTTTTTCACTTCAGTTTTTATTCTTATTATTTTTGTGTGTGTGGTAATGAAAATGTTCAAAAATTAATTTTGGTGATGAATGCACAACTATATAATGGTACTGTGAACAACTGATTGTACACTTTGTATGACTGCATGGTATGTATGGTATGTGAATATATGTCAATAAAATTGAATTAAAAAAATTGTGTTGCCGCTTTGTAAGCTGTAAATAGTCATAAAAATACAGAAATTCCTTAATTTAAAAAGCCCTAAAATTGTATTTTCTTTATGCAGATTCCTTTAAGACAGAGAGTAGGCAAATAACCTTGAAGTTCCTTTTGAATCATAGCCTATCTCAGTAGAGCCCAAAATAATGTAAGATTATTAAAAACCTGAGAACCTGTTGAGGCTATGAATGGTATATAAATTGACCTAGACATGGTTGATTTAACATCCTAACTCTGGTTTGATGATCTTTTCTCCTATACGTGTTCCAGAAGATCTCATAATCCTACCCAACGGAGCTGAAAAGTTCCTTCTTAAAAACATGAGGTTTTACTGACTCTTTCTCTTTTCCAGTATTCATTCATTCATTCAACAAGTATTGATTGAGCACCTCTAATTTACCAGGTACTATTAGGTATCATAACATGTTTTCTTGGTAGGAGACTATTAAGAAACATTCAGTTTCATTTAGTTTATTGTTGAAAAAAAAAAACAAAACAAAACATGGGTAATTTGAGTAGGAAGTGCTGAATGTTCCCATACAACCTTTGCATATAAAAGTTGTATATGCCTTTTTTTCTTTTTTTTTGGTAAGGGCATTCTGCACATTACTGCTCAGTTTACACCAGGTTAATACTTTATTTTGGCGGATCATGTATCAACCTGAAATGTGTCAGCCTTCAGCTAGAAAGCACTTCTCATTTTAGTGCATGTGGACTTGACTTGGGGTGGGAAAGTTGTTTGTCATGAAGAACTGTAGCTACAGCTACCAATTCAGGTGGAAGTCATCATTAGCTATGATATTTTCAAACTCTAGTTTTGTAGTTTAATCCTCTCCAGTGAAGGGAGAGGTTGAGATTTTTAAAGCAATCTGTCAGATGGACCAGCTCTGCCTGGAGCAGAGGAATGGCTTGTTTTGCTTTTGCTACACCAAGGGCTAGTAAGCCAGTCAGCAAAGATTAGTCTTGTTTCTTTAGCTGCCCATAGCTTCAGTAGAAATTTTAGGTAAAAAAAAGGAAAAAAAAGTATGTGTAATGTGTAGATGAGAGTTAGGCATTCCTAAGTAGTTTCTTATTATTTTAAATTTACCTCCTTAATATATATTTTATTTACATGAAAAGGTAAATAGCAATACAGTAAATATATCTATCAGTAACTTACAGTTTCCTTTTTGATCCTGATCAGTGTATATAATAGATGTTTGTTTTTACACCGTTATGTAATTTGACAGATTGACTTATGTGTCTTCACCTTCATAAGTACATTTCAACTAATTAGAAAAGTTGTCTTAGAAATTTATCTTGGATTATCTACTTTATTTTGAGTAAAATTTAGTACAGTGATTTACAAACCTGTCCAATCATCAGAATCACCCAGACAGTTTTAAAAGCAGATTCCTGCCTTTTCCTCATCCTTTCCCCAAAAGAAAAATCAAAACAAAGGCCTAAATGGATCAGAATTTCTGAGGGTAAGATCCAGAAATTTGTATTTCTTAAAAGATTCTTTAACTGTTGATTGGCAGTTTTGGGAGCCATTGATTATGTGTTTTGTTTTTTTTTTTTTTTTTTTTTTTATGGTAAAAAAAAAACAATTGCTTTATTAAAAAATGAATCTTCATAGGGAATTCCAATCAAAGATAAGAAAACGTAGATTATAATTAGGATAAACTCAGTGCTAACAAATATTCAGTCATATTTACACAATACTTTCTTAAAATCAAAATGCAATTTTTTATTTTTACATTTTTAATTTGAATACAATAGATAACATTTTTAATATTGATAGCTATGGGAGATTTTAAATGTAACTTTTATTATTTTTTTTTTTTTTTTTTTTTTTAGCTGTGTACTATACAAGGGCCTTTTCCTTTTTTTTTTTTTTTTTTTTAATCATCATTTTATTGAGATATATTCACATACCAAGCAGTCATACAAAACAAATTGTACTTTCGATTGTTTACAGTACCATTACATAGTTGTACATTCATCACCTAAATCAATCCCTGACACCTTCATTAGCACACACACAAAAATAACAAGAATAATAATTAGAGTGAAAAACAGCAATTGAAGTAAAAAAGAACACTGGGTACCTTTGTCTGTTTGTTTGCTTCCCCTACTTTTCTACACATCCATCCATAAACTAGACAAAGTGGAGTTTGGTCCTTATGGCATTCCCAATCCCACTGTCACCCCTCATAAGCTACATTTTTATACAACTGTCTTCGAGATTCATGGGTTCTGGGTTGTAGTTTAATAGTTTCAGGTATCCACCACCAGCTACCCCAATTCTTTAGAACTTAAAAAAGGTTGTCTAAAGTGTGCGTAAGAGTGCCCACCAGAGTGATCTCTCGGCTCGTTTTGGAATCTCTCTGCCACTGAAGCTTATTTCATTTCCTTTCACATCCCCCTTTTGGTCAAGAAGATGTTCTCCATCCCACGATGCCGGGTCTACATTCCTCCCCGGGAGTCATATTCCACGTTGCCAGGGAGATTCACTTCCCTGGGTGTCTGATCCCACGTAGGGGGGAGGACAGTGATTTCACCTTTCAAGTTGGCTTAGCCAGAGAGAGAGGGCCACATCTGAGCAACAAAGAGGCATTCAGGAGGAGACTCTTAGGCACAAATACAGGGAGGCCTAGCCTCTCCTTTGCAGCAACCGTCTTCCCAAGGGTAAAACTTATGGTAGAGGGCTCAACCCATCAAACCACCAGTCCCCTATGTCTGTGGTCATGTTAGCAACCATGAAGGTGGGGTAGGCAAATACCCCTGCATTCTCCACAGGCTCCTCAAGGGGGCACTACATCTTTTTTTTTTTTTTTTCCTTGTTTGTCTTTTTTCTTTTCTTTTTTTTTTTTTTTAACTTTCCCTTCTTTTTTAAATCAACTGTATGAAAAAAAAAGTTAAAAAGAAAACAAACATACAATAAAAGAACATTTCAAAGAGACCATAACAAGGGAGTAAGAAAAAGACAACTAACCTAAGATAACTGCTTAACTTCCAACATGTTCCTACTTTACCCCAAGAAAGTTACATAATATAGCAACATTTCAGTGAACTTGTTCCTACTACATCCATCAGAAATTAACAGACCATAGTCATTTCTGGGCATCCCCAGAACGTTAAATAGCTTATCTGTTCTTCTTGGATTATTGTTCCCCCTTCCTTAATTGCTCTCTACTGCTAGTTCCCCTACATTCTACATTATAAACCATTTGTTTTTACATTTTTCAAAGTTCAAATTAGTGGTAGCATATAATATTTCTCTTTTTGTGCCTGGCTTATTTCGCTCAGCATTATGTCTTCAAGGTTCATCCATGTTGTCATATGTTTCACCAGATCGTTCCTTCTTACTGCCGCGTAGTATTCCATCGTGTGTATATACCACATTTTATTTATCCACTCATCTGTTGAAGGACATTTGGGTTGTTTCCATCTCTTGGCAATTGTGAATAATGCTGCTATGAACATTGGCGTGCAGATATCTGTTCGTGTCACTGCTTTCCGATCTTCCGGGTATATACCGAGAAGTGCAATCGCTGGATCGAATGGTAGCTCTATATCTAGTTTTCTAAGGAACTGCCAGACTGACTTCCAGAGTGGCTGAACCATTATACAGTCCCACCAACAATGAATAAGAGTTCCAATTTCTCCACATCCCCTCCAGCATTTGTAGTTTCCTGTTTGTTTAATGGCAGCCATTCTAACCGGTGTTAGATGGTATCTCATTGTGGTCTTAATTTGCATCTCTCTAATAGCTAGTGAAGCTGAACATTTTTTCATGTGTTTCTTGGCCATTTGTATTTCCTCTTCAGAGAACTGTCTTTTCATATCTTTTGCCCATTTTATAATTGGGCTGTCTGTACTATTGTCATTGAGTTGTAGGATTTCTTTGTATATGCAAGATATCAGTCTGTTGTCAGATACATGGTTTCCAAAAATTTTTTCCCATTGAGTTGGCTGCCTCTTTACCTTTTTGAGAAATTCCTTTGAGGTGCAGAAACTTCTAAGCTTGAGGAGTTCCCATTTATCTATTTTCTCTTTTGTTGCTTGTGCTTTGGGTGTAAAGTCTAGGAAGTGGCCTCCTAATACAAGGTCTTGAAGATGTTTTCCTACATTATCTTCTAGGAGTTTTATGGTACTTTCTTTTATATTGAGATCTTTGGTCCATTTTGAGTTAATTTTTGTGTAGGGGGTGAGGTAGGGGTCCTCTTTCATTCTTTTGGATATGGATATCCAACTCTCCCAGCCCCATTTGTTGAAAAGACCATTATGGCTCAGTTCAGTGACTTTGGGGGCCTTATCAAAGATCAGTCGGCCATAGATCTGAGGGTCTATCTCTGAATTCTCAATTCGATTCCATTGATCTATATGTCTATCTTTGTGCCAGTACCATGCTGTTTTGGCAACTGTGGCTTTATAATAAGCTTCAAAGTCAGGGAGTGTAAGTCCTCCCACTTTGTTTTTCTTTTTTAGAGTGTCTTTAGCAATTCGAGGCATCTTCCCTTTCCAAATAAATTTGATAACTAGCTTTTCCAAGTCTGCAAAGTAGGTTGTTGGAATTTTGATTGGGATTGCATTGAATCTGTAGATGAGTTTGGGTAGAATTGACATCTTAATGACATTTAGCCTTCCTATCCATGAACATGGAATATTTTTCCATCTTTTAAGGTCCCCTTCTATTTCTTTTAGTAGAGTTATGTAGTTTTCTTTGTATAGGTCTTTTACATCTTTGGTTAAGTTTATTCCTAGGTACTTGATTTTTTTAGTTGCTATTGAAAATGGTATCTTTTTCTTGAGTGTCTCTTCAGTTTGTTCATTTCTAGCATATAGAAACATTACTGACTTATGTGCATTAATCTTGTATCCCGCTACTTTGCTAAATTTGTTTATTAGCTCTAGTAGGTGTATCGTCGATTTCTCAGGGTTTTCTAGATATAAGATCATATCATCTGCAAACAATGACAGTTTTACTTCTTCTTTTCCAATTTGGATGCCTTTTATTTCTTTGTCTTGCCGGATTGCCCTGGCTAGCACTTCCAGCACAATGTTGAATAACAGTGGTGACAGCGGGCATCCTTGTCTTGTTCCTGATCTTAGAGGGAAGGCTTTCAGTCTCTCACCATTGAGTACTATGCTGGCTGTGGGTTTTTCATATATGCTCTTTATCATGTTGAGGAAGTTTCCTTCAATTCCTACCTTTTGAAGTGTTTTTATCAAAAAGGGATGTTGGATTTTGTCAAATGCTTTTTCAGCATCTATTGAGATGATCAATTGATTTTTCCCTTTCGAGTTTTTAATGTGTTGTAATACATTGATTGTTTTTCTTATGTTGAACCATCCTTGCATGCCTGGAATGAACCCCACTTGGTCATGGTGTATGATTTTTTTAATGTGTCTTTGGATTCGATTTGCAAGTATTTTGTTGAGGATTTTTGCATCTATATTCATTAGGGAGATTGGCCGGTAGTTTTCCTTTTTTGTAGCATCTTTGCCTGGTTTTGGTATTAGATTGATGTTAGCTTCATAAAATGAGTTAGGTAGTGTTCCATTTTTTTCAATGTTTTGAAAGAGTTTGAGTAAGATTGGTGTCAGTTCTTTCTGGAAAGTTTGGTAGAATTCCCCTGTGAAGCCATCTGGCCCTGGGCATTTATTTGTGGGAAGATTTTTGATGACTGATTGGATCTCTTTGCTTGTGATGGGTTGGTTGAGGTCTTCTATTTCTTCTCTGGTCAGTCTAGGTTGTTCATATGTTTCCAGGAAATTGTCCATTTCTTCTACATTATCCAGTTTGTTGCCATACAGTTGTTCATAATATCCTCTTATAATTTTTTAATTTCTTCAGGATCTGCAGTTATGTTACCTTTTTCATTCATTATTTTGTTTATATGGGTCTTCTCTCTTTTTGATTTTGTCAGTCTAGCTAGGGGCTTGTCAATCTTGTTGATCTTCTCAAAGAACCAACTTTTGGTGATATTTATCCTTTCTATTGTTTTTTTGTTCTCTATGTCATTTATTTCTGCTTTAATCCTTGTTATTTCTTTTCTTGTACTTGGTTTAGGATTGGTTTGCTGTTCATTTTCTAGCTTCTTCAGTTGATCCATTAGTTCTTTGATTTTGGCTCTTTCTTCCTTTTTAATATATGCGTTTAGTGCTATAAATTTCCCCCTTAGCACTGCTTTTGCTGCATCCCATAGGTTTTGGTATGTTGTGTTCTCATTTTCATTCGTCTCTATATATTTAGCAATTTCTCTTGCTATTTCTTCTTTAACCCACTGATTGTTTAGGAGTGTGTTGTTTAACCTCCAGGTATTTGTGAATTTTCTAAGTCTCTGATGGTTATTGACTTCTAATTGTATTCCATTGTGGTCAGAGAATGTGCTTTGAATAATTTCAATCTTTTTAAATTTATTGAGGCTTGTTTTATGTCCCAGCATATGATCTATTCTGGAGAAAGTTCCGTGAGCACTAGAAAAGTATGTGTATCCTGGTGATTTGGGATGTAATGTCCTGTAGATGTCTGTTAAATCTAATTCATTTATCAGATTGTTTAGGTTTTCAATTTCCTTATTGGTCTTCTGTCTGGTTGATCTATCTATAGGAGAGAGTGATGTGTTGAAGTCTCCCACAATTATTGTGGAAACATCAATTGCTTCCTTTAGTTTTGCCAATGTTTCTCTCATGTATTTTGTGGCACCTTGATTGGGTGCATAGACATTTACGATTGTTATTTCTTCTTGCTGAATTGCCCCTTTTATTAGTATGTAGTGGCCTTCTTTGTCTCTCAAAACATCCCTGCATTTGAAGTCTATTTTATCTGAGATTAATATTGCTACACCTGCTTTCTTTTGGCTGTAGCTTGCATGAAATATTTTTTTCCATCCTTTCACTTTCAGTTTCTTTGTGTCCCTGTGTCTAAGATGAGTCTCTTGTATGCAACATATTGATGGTTCATTTTTTTTGATCCATTCTGCGAATCTATATCTTTTAATTGGGGAGTTTAATCCATTTACATTCAACGTTAAAACCGTGAAGGCATTTCTTGAATCGGCCATCTTATCCTTTGGATTATGTTTGCCATATTTTTCCCTCTCTCTATTAATATCCTTTATTGTACCCATACCGAATCTCTTTAGTACTAAACCTTTCTCCAGGTCTCTCTGTCCTGTCTTTGTTTCTCTGTCTGTAGGGCTCCCTTTAGTATCTCCAGTAGGGCAGGTCTCTTGTTAGCAAATTCCCTCAGCATTTGTTTGTCTGTGAAAAATTTAAGCTCTCCCTCAAATTTGAAGGAGAGCTTTGCTGGATAAAGTATTCTTGGCTGGAAATTCCTCTCACTCAGAATTTTAAATATATCGTGCCACTGCCTTCTTGCCTCCATGGTGGCTGCTGAGTAGTCACTACTTAGTCTTATGCTGTTTCCTTTGTATGTGGTGAATTGCTTTTCTCTTGCTGCTTTCAGAACTTGCTCCTTCTCTTCTATGTTTGACAGTGTGATCAGTATATGTCTCGGAGTGGGTTTTTTTGGATTTATTCTATTTGGAGTTCGCTGAGCATTTATGATTTGTGTATTTATGTTGTTTAGAAGATTTGGGAAGTTTTCCCCAACAATTTCTTTGAATACTCTTCCTAGACCTTTACCCTTTTCTTCCCCTTCTGGGACACCAATGAGTCTTATATTCGGACGTTTCATATTATCTATCATATCCCTGAGGTCCATTTCGAGTTTTTCAATTTTTTTCCCCATTCTTTCTTTTATTCTTTCATTTTCCATTCTGTCATCTTCCAGGTCACTGATTCGTTGTTCAACTTCCTCTAGTCTTGTACTATGAGTGTCCAGAATCTTTTTAATTTGGTCAACAGTTTCTTTAATTTCCATAAGATCATCCATTTTTTTATTTAGTCTTGCAATGTCTTCTTTATGCTCTTCTAGGGTCTTCTTGATTTCCTTCATATCCCGTACTAGGGTCTCATTGTTCATCTTTAGTTCTTTGAGTAGTTGCTCTAGGTGGTGTGTCTCTTCTGGTCTTTTGATTTGGGTGCTTGGGCTTGGGTTATCCATATCGTCTGGTTTTTTCATATGCTTTATAATTTTCTGTTGTTTTTGGCCTCGTGGCATTTGCTGAACTTGATAGGGTTCTTTTAGGGTTTGTAGACCAGTTGAAGTCCTTATCTCTAATTTATCAGATCTACAGCTTCGTGGAGTACACTTTCTCTAAGTAACCAGCAGGTGGCGTCCACGAGCCACCTGTTCTCCACAAGCCAGATCTCCCCTGCTTAGCCTTTTTGGTGAGTGGGGGAGTGAGTCTTGTGGGGCCCAATTGGTGTACCAAGCTTGCGTGTGTAGTTGGTGTTGCCTGCCCTGTATGTGGGGCGTGTTTCTGGGCAGTCGGGGAGGGGGGGTGGCCCTAACAATCAAATCTCCCTGATGATCCTAGAGTTTTAAAGCTGCTGCAATAGTCTAATCCTTCAGTTCAGTCCTGCCACAGTTTGTCTCTGCCACTGACCCACAAGTCTTTGGTATTGGCGTATGGCTCCTGAGACTTGCAAGTGGGCCCCTCTTCCAGGCTGTGCACCCCGGGTCCTCTGTTGAGGGATGACTGTGCTATGTCACAGGTGAGTGCCGTCCCCCCAGGGCAGTTCTGGGCTGCTGGGCTGTGTAGGGAGGCTCCCAGTCTGCTCAAATGATGGCTGAATGGGGCTTTGTTAATTCACACTGCTCCACCTTCCCAGCTCTGGGACCTTCAGCTGAGGTTGCAGGGAAGGCTAATGTCCACGCCCAGTTTTGTGGTGTGTGCCTGTTATTTGAAGCACTTCCGTCACACTGGGTTGTCTGGGGCAGCTCTGGGCTATGGGGCTGGCGATGGGCAGGAGTGTTTCCTGTCCACCAGGATGGTGGCTGTGAGCGGACACCCCCCTTTTCTTGGGAAGTTGTGTTGTTTAGTGAATTTTCTCAGCCACTGGAATATTGCCTTTTGTCTCAGAGCTCTCTTAGTTCTGCTCTTGACTTGACGTGCCCAAATTTCAATTCTTTGAAGCTTTCTGTATTGAGCTTCTTACAGTAATTGTTTTAGAAAAAGCA
Source organism: Choloepus didactylus (assembly GCF_015220235.1). NCBI lineage: Eukaryota > Metazoa > Chordata > Mammalia > Pilosa > Megalonychidae > Choloepus > Choloepus didactylus. The sequence continues at coordinate 131,584,027 of NC_051314.1, forward strand.
AAAAGGATTTAAAAAAAAAAAACAAAAAACAAAAAACGGCCCTCCTCAGAGATCTAATGGGTTATTGAAATGCTAATAGACAAAGCAACCAGGGCCATTAAGGAAAGGTGCACAGGGCAGAGAGATCAGCTTTGCTTCGGGACTTGCATATGCGCCTCAAGGCCTGATCTCCGCCCTTCCCCTTTCTGTGTTCACCAGAACTCGAAAAATCCTCTGCTTTTATTTTGGAGTTTTTCGTGTTGTTTTTTTTCTATGTCTGTCTCCTCTCTGCTGGGCTGGCTGCTCTCAGAGTCTCTGGTGTCTGGTCTCAGTCTATCTATGGTTGGAGTTTGAATCAGTAGAATGAGTTTCCGATAAGAGCAGCCACTGCAATTCTCCCTTCTCCTTCCCGGAGCTGACAGCCCCTCCTCCCCCGGGACTGAGCCTGGCAGGGAGGGGCGCGGGTCCCCTGGCCGCAAAAACTTACAGATTTCGCTGATCTCAGCAGTTCCACGTTTTCATGAGTGTTGTATGAAGTATGCCCAAAGACAGATTGCTCTGTGGTGTCCAGTCCACGCAGTTCCTGGCTTTTTACCTACTTTCCTGGAGGAGTAACTAAAACATACAGCTCACCAGTCTGCCATCTTGCCCCGCCCCCATTGATTATGTTTTTATGCCAAGCTATTACTAAGTGTATGTCTTCTTTGGTTGGGTTTGCTAAATAAATAATAGATGGTCAGTGCTTGTGAAGTCTTGGTGGATATTTTGAGGAGCACCCCAAGTGATTGATATTGGGACTAGCATTGTTCCAAAAAGTATTATTGCTATTTTATATCTAGTTAAGTATTTTGAAATATAGAAGTAGATAAAATAAAAAGTGACCCTTGGCTCATTTGAAACCAGGTCAAAAGCTTGAAATCCAATAAGGACAGATACCTTGAGATACAGGCGATGAGGGGAAGAGTCGTTACTTTTCCTGATTTCCTCTTTTGTAAAACGAGAGACTTGAATAAATAATAGAATACGAATTATGTAGCTAAGTGTCATGCTCTTTAAAACAACAATGCTTACACATTGCAGTTGTTACCCAAAATATAACAAACAACAACTCACAAATTCAGGAGTAATTTTCAGTTATTTCTGCAGAAAACTGCTAAAATAATGTGCTATTCTAGTAAAACCAAGGAATTTCTAATGGAATCTATTCACTCAGCAAATCTTTAGGGCATACTTATGTGACAGACACTGACTGTTCTAGGTATGTATGGTGAACAAGGCAGACTAGGTCTGACACTTGTGGAGCTGATGGTTTAGTGGTGGAAAACAGGCAATGAAAAGCTAAGCAAATAATATAATTTCAGAACTTGGTGCTATTAAGGGAATTAAACAATGTGAAGTGATAAGACTAGTGTGGAAGGTGGAGAGAGGGCCTGCTATTTTAGATAAGGGTCAGGTAAGGGATTCCTGGAAAGGTGACCTTTGACCCAAGAAATAAATGATAAGTGATATAGTCAGGAGCCCAGGTCTGTTCTGGGTTCTGATGCTGATACAAGATTGGTATGGACAAGGATCAAAAGAATAGTGAGCAAGTTGGGGGGCTTTATGAGTTGAAGTTGGAAAGGTAGGCAGGGACCAAATCATGAAGGGCCTTGTGAAGATTATGGTAAAGATTTTGGTTTTCCTTTGCACAAAGAATAGCGTGGAAGTGAATAGAATGATGTATAAAGAGAGAACTGCAGATATGAGTTGGTAGACAGGGAGGCTAGTAAGGAAATTATCACAATATTGTAAGTCAGAGATATTGGTGGCTTAGATAGTGTCAGGAAAGGGGAAAGGAAATGGAAAGAATTTGAGAGAGATTTTGGAGGTAAAATCTACAGAATTTGCTTAATGATGTGGATATGGAGATTTGAGAAGAGGGAGGAATCTAGATGACTTTGGCAATCATGGTGTGTAGTAGGGTCCACCAAGGCAACTAAACCTTGCGTGTTAGCAAATCAGGTGATCACTGCTGCAGCATATTGCAGAATATAAATTTAGGAAGATAAAGCCTTCGACCATTAAATAGGAAAACAAAAGGCAAGTAAACAGTGCCATGCTTTAGTACAGTGTCCAATTGACAGGTTTATAATTACCAGAAAACCTGTAGGGAATTCATAGTTTGCCAGAAAGTGTGCCTTTGGGACAAATAACCTGGTTGGAATTAAGGAAGCTCTGGAGAGTATTATGAAATAATAAATGTCATGTTTAACAGGATAACTCTCCATGCCCATTGAATGATTTTCTTTAGAGTTAGAACATTCCAAGGTAAATGGTTTTTTAACATGGACTAGTCTTTTGGTGAAAATGGACATGATATATAAAATAATGATAGGTTTTCTTTAAAAGATAAATTCGATAGATTAAGACTTGTCTTTTGAACATTTGAGCTCTGTCTGCCAGGGAGAGTGTTTTGGTTGTTGAACTCAATATGGGGAGTCAAAGAGTTGTGAGATCTAGATCTGATTTTTGCTACCTTTTTCTATGGTTAGATTGCTACCTCTGAGCCTCAGGTCCCCCATCTATAAGACAGGTACTAGTGGATGGTTAATTTTAGAAGAGAGAAAGTATTTGGAAATGCCAAGTAATTCTAGGTTCTGAATGGAATGTATAAGAGTAAGGGAAGTATGATAGCAGTCTTTTTTTACTTCAAGATTATTTTTTTTCTTTGTGAAGAATGGGGCAATGAAAGGTTTAGTCATGTTATTTTCTTATTTAGGGAGATAATAGCAATCCTAAAGTCATTTGTAAGATCTAGCTCTTTGCGAACTATATTAAAAATTTGCTTGTATAAAAAATTGTATGGCAGTCCAAAATTCCACATGTTCATCAAATGGTTTTAGCAGGCAGTAGCTCAACATTTTACCGACAATAGCAATCCAGTTTTTCCTTATCCTCGCTAGCATTTATTGTCACTGTTTTTTATTTTAGCCATTCTGATTAGATGTGTAATGATATCTCTTCATGGTTTTAATTTGCATTTTCCTGTTGAATATCCATTTCCCTGATGGCTAATGATGTTGAACATCTTGTCATGTGCTTATTTGCCATATGTCTATTCTCTAAAGTGAAATGTCTTGTTTATATCATTTGCCCATTTTCAAATTGGATTGTTTATTTTTGTACTGTTCAGTTGTGAGAGTTGTTTATATAGTCAAGATACAGTAGTTTAGATACTAGTCCTTTGTTGGGTATGTGATTTGGAAATATTTTCTTCCACTCTGTAACTTGTCTTTTCAGCTTCTTACCAGGGTCTTTCACAGAGCAGTAGTTTCTAATTTTGATGATGTGCCAGTTTATCATTTTTTCCCATTATGAATTGTGCTTTTGGTGTTAAGTCCAAGAACTCTTTGCATAACCTTAGATCCTGAAGCTTCTGTGTTTGTTTTTTTAACAGAAATTTTACAGTTTTTCATGATCTGTTTTGAGTTGATTTTTGTATAAGGTGTGAGATTTAGGTCAAGGTTCATGTATTTGCCTATGGATGTTCAGTTGTTCCAGCACCATTTGTTGAAGAGACTAGCCTCCCCTCATTGATTAGCCTTGGTACCTTTGTAAAAAATCAGCTGGGCTCATTTGTGAGTCTATTTCTGGGTTCTTTATTCCATTCCATCAATCTGTTGGTCTTTTCGTCCTCCACTGCCATACTGTCTTGACTACTGTATAGTAGTCCTTCATACTAGGTAGAGGGATTCTTCCCACTTTATTCTTCTTTTTAAAAATTATTTTAGCTATTTTAGGGGCTGTGCCTCTCCATATAAATTTTGAATAAGTTTGTCTATGTTTATTAAAATCCTTGCTGGCCTGCAATCTTGATAGGAGTTGCATTAATTTGGGGAGAATTGCCATCTTTACTATGTTGAGTCCTCCGATCCGTGAACATGGTATGTTGCTATTTATTTAAATCTTTGATTTTTTTTCTGCATTTTGTATATATTTTGTTAAATGTATACCTAAATATTTCATATTCTTTGGAGCAATTGTAAATGGTATTATATTTTAAATTTCATATTCCACATGTTCAATTTTAGTACATAAAAATGTGATTGATTTTTTTAAACTTTATTGTGGTAAAATATATATTACATAAAATTTGTTTTAACAATTTTAAGTATACAGTTCAATTACATTAATTACGTTTACATGGTTGTGCAGCCATCACTTATGTTTTAGTCTGCTAGGCTGCTGAAATGCAATATACCAGAAATGGATTGGCTTTTAACAATGGAAATTTGTTAGTTTACAAGCTTACATTCTGAGGCTGTGAAAATGTCCAAATCAAAGCATCATCACGACGATACTCATTCCCTGAAGACCAGCTGTTGGTGATCCTGGACATCTCTGAGACATGGCAGGGCACATGGCGGCATCTGCTTGTCTCTCCTTTTTTTTCTGGGTTTTATTGCTTTCGGCTTCTGGCTTCCATGGCTTGCTTTCTGTTTCTGTGCCTTTCTCACCTTCTGTGTCTTTCTGTCTCTCTGTCCGTATTCATCCCTTTTGTAAAGGATTCCAATACACCTGCGGCACACTTCAACTAATAACTTAATCAAAAGGTCCCACCCAGAAAAGGTCTACACTCACAGGAATTGATTAACTTTAAGAAAATGATTTCCTGAGGTCCATTCAGCTTCAACCTACCACAACTTGTATCTAGTTCTAAAACTTTTTCATTGCTTCAAACGGAAACTCCATACCCATTAAACAGTAACTCCCCAATCCTCCGCTCCCCAAGTTCCTGGTAACTGCAGTCCCTACCTTCATGGAATTAGGGTCTAATGGGGGATGAAAACATTAAACTAATAATATAGAGGCGACAAGTTCCAGAAAGGAACAGTAAACAGTGCTAGGAGATAATATTAAAGATCTAACTTAGGTTTGGTGGGATAGTTAGGGTCATATCTTTAAATAAGAAATAGATGTAACATGAGCCAGGTTGGAGAGGAGGTTGGTTGAGGAAGTACAAAACGAATTCAAGCAGAGCGAAAAGCATAGACAAAAGGTCTGATGTCAGAAGAGGCCTGGTATAGTTGAAAAATGTTTCCCGTGACATCGTAAAATTGGAATAATACAAAAAAGTATAAAGTAGAGAACAGCAGTGTGCTCATATACAATCCCCAGATCCTCCCCATCAGACCTTTCTCTATGCATAAATATCAATGTGTAGCTAAATAATGTTACATAAATAGTATCACCAAATTCTATGACATTTTAAAAAATTGTGGTAAAATATACATTACATAACATTTACCATTTTAACCATTTTTAAGTGTACAATTCAGTGGCATTAATTATATTCACAGTGTTGTGCAGCTGTCACCACTGTTACTGCTATTTCCAAAATTTTTACCACCCCGAAAGAAACCTTGTACCCATTAAAAATAACTCCCCGTTCCTCCCTCCCTCCCCACCCCTGATAATCTTTAATTTACTTTCTCTGTGAATTTGCTTATTCTAGATATTTCATAAAAGTGGAATCATACAATGTTTGTCCTTTTGTCTCTGGCTTCACTCAGCATAATGTTTTCAGGATTTATCCATCTTGTAGCATGTGTCAGGACTTTATTCCTTTTGATCTGGGTAACATTCCATTGTATGGAGAATACCACGTTTGTTTATCCGTCCATTCACTGATGGGCTCTTTGGTTCTTTCCACCTTTTGGCTGTTATGAATAATGCTACTCTGAACATTGGTGCATAAGTATCTGTTAGAGTCCCTGTTTTCAATTTTTGGAGCTATGTACCTAGGAGTGGAATTGTCAGGTAATTCTGTTTAACTTTTTGAGGAATTGCCAAACCGTTTTCCACAGCAACTGCACCATATTACATTCCGCCAGCAAACACACTAGGGTTCCAGTTTCCCCACATCCTCACCAAAATTTGTTATTTTCGTTCTTTGGTAATAGCCATTCTAGTGAGTATGAAGGGGTGTCTCACTGTGGTTTAGAAAAGTGGTTGATTTTTGTGTATTGATCTTGTTTCCTGTGACCTTGTTAAAGTCACTTATTAGTTCTTGGAGTGTTTTTGTAGATCCTCAGTAGTATTTTAAGGTTTGTTTGGAAGTGCTTTATCTTTTTTTTTCAGTTGTGATGTACTTTTTCTTTCAAAGTAATGGGTTGCTTTGATGAATGGCTGTTGATTTCCATATATTAATTTTATATGCAGTCACATTGCTGAATTTGCTTATTTGTCGTAGTTTTTTTCAGTTGATTCTCTTGGGTTTTATAGGTAGAGTCATGTTATTTGTAAATAATTACAGTTTGTCTTTCTTGTTTACAATTTTTTTTACCTCATTTTTTTCTCCTGTTTAACTGTGTGTAACCTGTAGGACAAAGTTAAGTTGGGGTGCTAAAGGACAGTTTTGTTTGACTTTAACCTTAGGCTTTGCTTCAGGTTTCAAGGCATTGCATCCTAGTAGGATGCGTTTCATCTTAGGTAGAATGCAAATGTATAGTAAATTTCAGTTCTCTAGATGGTCCAGGAATGGGATGTATTGTTTTGTTAAAAGAAGGGTAAAGGTTGACCTAAATTATTTTCTTTTAACAATTTCGTAGCTGAAACTCCAAAATACATTGGTAGGCCTTCCTCCTTTCTTATATGTAGGGTGGTAAATATAATTAAATTTCTTTGACGGTGTTACAGTCCCTCATTTTCTTCAACCTTTTTTTATTGTACATTTAAATCCAGAAAACATTGTTGAATATATATTGATTTCAGGTCTTTCCTGGCATGTGATTAATCCTTTAAAAAAATTGGAGATAACTTACTTTCTTGTCATTTGCTTTCTTTTTTTTGAGTTGAGGGTTAATTCTAATAGAGAATTCCATTTACATTCTCATAAATGAGCAGCATTCCTCCACATATAGCTAACTCCCGCTTATGAGAGCTTTGATGTGGTCATATTTCAAGGATACTTTTCAGAAAGCTTTATTTCTACAGTTTGAGAATAAAGATCCTGATTTTGTAGTTTATTTACCATGTAAACCAAGTGACTTTGGGGGTTTAAGTTAGCTTTTTTTTTTTCTCCCCCATCTTAATTTTGTTGGATAGTGGAAAGCACATGACTTTCATGAGGGCCAGAAAGACCTCCGGGTATAAACACTAGCTGCTCCTCTTGGTAACTGTAGATGACCTTGGATGAATTAACCTAATCTCTGAGCCTCTATAAATTGTAAATTGTAATGGGGGGACAGTAATATTTCAGAAGGCTATTTTTAAGGGTTATGTGAGGTACTGCATGCAAATTGTTTGATATAGAATTTAAAACATTATCAATTTTCAATAAATTTTAACCTCCTCTTCCCTGAAACAAAATGAAATGGAGGGTGTGAAATGGCTTTGTAAGCAGTAAATAAATGAAAGTAAATCATTAGCATTGTTTCCTCTTCCAGAACAGGGGCCTTGATAGCAGAATTTAAAATCTCAGTAATATAACATGTTTGCTCAGGCCGTTAAGTGATAGATAGGCATATTCCCAGGTTTGTTATCTTTAAAGATTTGTGTTTGTTCTTGCTCCACAAACTTTGAAATCCTGCAGCAAACTCACATGATTTATGAAATTAACAGTTTGCTAATTCTTTGGTAGTCTATCAATATATATGAGTACTAAATATACCTCTTACCTTCTTTTTGTCTTATCTGGGCCCTCTGGCTCTTGCCCCACTCCTCCTTTCCCCCGTATGACCCTTAAATCTCCATGGGATTTATGAGACTGGGCATGTATGCTGGTCTCTTCCTTCTGTAGTATTTCTGGTCAGGTTGGTTGTGACCATTGCCTTACTCAGGTATACAATTAAATGTCTGAAATAAGCTTGTGCACTTCTAAGGACTTGGAAGAATTGGTCTCCTAGGAAACTTGCTGCAATTGTTTGAAGAGATATCGATGATTTCTGAAAGTGTTTTTTACAACTCGAGCATTTAAATATCATCCATCAAATATTGGTTAAACACTTATGTGCATGGCACTTTTTGGGAACGCAGAGGGATATAAAAGGAGTATGCTCTGGTCCTGAGTTCTTTCCTTCCAGGGTAGTCTAGGTAGTGCTGAGAACAACTCAAAAATGTCAAAATGTCAGACATTAAGCATCAATATTATGTGCTATATAAAAATCATCAAAGTATGATGAAACACATGTGTCTACATACATATAAAATTTGCATTTTGGTAAATCATAAAAGAAATATTTGAGACACAACAGAATTAGGGTGTTTTTTCTGGTTTTTGTTTGTGTTTTGTTTGGTGGTGGTAGGGGAGTGTGGTAGTCAAAGAATGTTGAAGTGAACAGGAACCTAGAATGGGTCTGAAGATATTGGGTGAATTAGTTGTGTGCCCTGAGTTTTGGTTTCCTCACCTATGAAGTAGAAATAAAAATACTTACCCTTCAAGATGGCAGAGTGGTGAGGAGCAGAATTTCGTCTCTCCCCTAGAGCAGCTGGCAATTACCCAAGAACTATATGAAACAGTGTTTTCGGGGTCTCCAGTAACCAGTCACACATTGGGCACAAGTTTGGAATTGGAGGAAAAGCTGAGATCGCAGCGAACATTGTAAGTTCCTCGGACCAGGGGTCTGGCGCCCCTCCCCACCCAGACCTCACAGACTGTCTTGCTGCCGGCTCCCTGAAAGGTGGGGGGGACGACCAAAAAACAGCAATCTGCTGAGGGGAAGAAGGGAGGCTCAACCCAGCCTCAACTGCAGAATTAATTAACAAATTAATTAACTAACTTTGGGAGCTGGGGTGCTAAAGAAGGGCTGGGCTCTGAGAAGTGGGGGCACGTAAAAGCGGGCACCCATTCCCAGACTCCAAAAAAGCCAATTTTTTTCCCCTATGTTTTGTCCCTTCTGGCTTCTTACTGATCCCTTATCTTTTTGCATTTCAGTAACCCCCGGCAGGGGTGGAACTGAAGCAGGGGTGGAACTGAAGCAGTTGGAGAGTAATTATCAAACAGTAGCCCAAAACATATCTTTAAATGCTCTATTCTGACAGGGACAAAACTTCCAGGCTGGGGAAAGACTTTTAAAAGAGACTCTTTTTTTTTTTTTTTTTTCCTTTTTTCTTTTTCTTGATTTCTTTTCTACTTTTTTTTTTTTTTTAAATCTAAAAGTAATATATGTGGTTATTTTCTATCGGAAAGTCCAGGTTGAAGGACTAGGCTGGGCTTGGGGGAGACAGAGTACCCACAGTGTCTTTGAATTCCGTATTCACTACTGAAGGCCTCCACCCCCGTCTTTAATTGGCGACTCAGGCTGACCAAGGAATCTACCTGGAGAGGCCCCAAAGAGGAGAGAGGAGAAGGGAACAGTGCCCCTGAGAGACAGCTGGAGTTCTGAGGATTGGGAGAGTGGAGGGAGGTCCAGCTCAACTGGCAGTCCTCCTTCTGGGAATTCAGACCCCAGGGGCTGGAATTCAGATTCCGGCTTCAGTCAGCCATGCCCCTGACAGGATCAGAGTCACTAGAACTAAAGGCTCCATACCTCCTTACACTGGTGGGGGAGCTGTGGGCTGGCCAACGCCACCTGCTGGACAGGAGAGGAAAAGCACCAATTCTGAAGGCCTCATGGGAGGGTCTCATTCTCAGGAAAACTCCATACCCTCCCAATGAGACCTGGGCCTCACTAGACTGGGAAAATCTGACTAGGGTCGACCATATCTGAGGAGACCCACTCACAAAAAGGTTACATAGAGGCAGAGTAAGAAACAGAAAAAACAAGAGGGGAAAAATTCTGATCAACTAAATAGAACCTAAGTTAGAGGTCTAGAATAAGTTGGACTGAATAACAGAGGCCAGAGAACAAAGCCAACCAACAAGAAAACCACTAGGTAAAAGACAGAAAACAAGCTCCAAAATAAACTAATCAAGAAAATCAGATGCCTAGACAACTTAAGATAACAAGCCATACCAGGAAACACGAAAACATGGACCAGCCAAAGGAACAAACTGATAGCTCAGCTGAGACACAGGAGTGGAGGCAACTAATGCTAAATAAATTTGATGAAATGAAGGAAGATATAGCAAAAGAGCTGAAGGATATAAAGAAGACACTGGCTGACCATAAAGAAGAATTCATAAACTTAAAAAAACAAATGGCAGAACTCATGGGAATGAAGGCCACAATGGAGGAGATGAAAAACACAATGGAGGGACACAACAGTAGATTTGAACAAGCAGAAGAAAGGATCAGTGAACTGGAAGATAGGTCATTTGAATTCATACACACAAAAGAACAGATGGTGAAAAAAATGGAAAATTATGAGCAGGGTCTTAGGGAGCTGAGTGACAACATGAAACACACAAATATATGTGTTATGGGTATCCCAGAAGGAGAAGAGAGGGGAAAAGGGGCAGAAAGAGTAATAGAAGATATATTCACTGAAAATTTCCCAACTCTTATAAAAGACAGAAAATTAGAGATTCAATAAGTACAACGTACCCCAAATAGAATAGATCCCAATAGACCTACTCTAAGACACACTGGTCAGATTGTCCAATGTCAAAGACAAAGAGAGGATTCTGAAAGCAGCAAGAGAAAAGCAATCCATCACATACAAGGGAAGGTCAATAAGACTATGTACAGATTTCTCTGCAGAAACCATGGAGGCAAGAAGACAGTGGCATGATATATTTAAGATACTGAAAGAGAAAAACTGCCAACCAAGAATTCTATATCCAGCAAAACTTTCCTTCAGAAATGAGGGAGAGATTAAAACATTTTCAGACAAACAGACACTGAGAGAGTTTGTGAATAAGAGACCGGCACTACAAGAAATACTAAAGGGAATGCTACAGGCTGATAGGAAAAGACAGGAGAGAGAGAGTTGGAGAAGAGTGCAGAAATGAAGATTATCAGGAAAGGTAAAAGGAGAGGAAAAAATAAGATATGACATATAAATTCCAAAAAACAAAATGGTGGTAGAAAGTACTGCCCTTACAGTAATAACACTAAACGTAAATGGATTAAACTCCCCAATAAAAAGACACAGACTGGCAGAATGGATTAAAAAACAGGACCCATCTATATGCTGTCTACAAGAAACTCACTTTAGACACAAGGACAAACATAGACTGAAAGTGAAAGGTTGGAAAAAGATATTTCATGCAAACAACAACCAGAAAAAAGCGGGAGTAGCTATATTAATATCAGACAAGTTAGACTTCAAAAGCAAAACAATTAAAAGAGACAAAGAAGGACACTATATATTAATAAAAGGGTCAATTCATCAAGAAAACATAACAGTCATAAATATTTATGCACCAAACCAGAATGCCCCAAAATTCATGAGGCAAGCACTGCGATCACTGAAAGGAGAAATAGATACCTCTACGATGATAGTTGGAGACTTCAATACACCGCTCTCATCAATGGATAGAACATCTAGACAGAGGATCACTAAAGAAACAGATGTTGAATTGTATGATAAATGAACTAGACTTGACAGACATTTATAGAACACTACATCCAACAACAGCAGGATACACTTTTTTCTCAAGTGCTCATGGAACATTCTCTAGGATAGACCACATGTTGGATCACAAAGCAAGTCTCAACAAATTTTAAAATATGATATTATACAAAACACTTTCTCAGACCACAATGGAATGAAGTTGGAAATAAATAAAAGGCAGAAGGTCATAAAATGCACAAACATGTGGAGGCTAAACAACACCCTCTTAGAAAATCAGTGGGTAAAGGAAGAAATTACAAGAGAAATTAGTAAATACCTCGAGGCAAATGACAGTGAAAACACAACTTATCAAAACTTATGGGATGCAGCAAAGGCGGTGCTGAGAGGGAAATTTATTGCCCTAAATGCCTATTATATTAGAAGAGAGAGCAAAAATTGAAGAGTTAACTGCTCACCTGGAGGAATTAGAGAAAGAACAGCAAACTAACCCCAAAGCAAGCAGAAGGGAAGAAATAACAAAGATTAGAGCAGAAATAAATGCAATTGAGAACAGGAAAACAATAGAGAGAATCAACAAAACCAGAAGTTGGTTCTTTGAGAAAATCAATAAAATCGATGGACCACTGGCTAGGCTAACAAAAAAAAAAAAGAGAGCAGATGCAAATAAACGCAATCAGAAATGGGAAAGGAAATATAACTACCGACCCTGCAGAAATTAAGGAGATAATGAGAAGATACTATGAGCAACTGTATGCTAATAAACTAGACAACTTAGATGAAATGGACAACTTCCTAGAAAAGCATAAACAACTAACATTAACTCAAGAAGAAATAGATGACCTCAACAAACCAATCACAAGTAAAGAGATTGAATCAGTCATCAAAAAGCTCCCAGAAAGGAAAAGCCCAGGACCAGATGGTTTCACATGTGAATTCTACCAAGCATTCAAGAACGAATTAGTACCAATCCTGCTCAATCTCTTCAAAAAAATTGAAGAAGAGGGAAAGCTACCTAACTCTTTCTGTGAAGCCGTCATCACCCTAATACCAAAACCAGGCAAAGATACTACAAAAAAAGAAAATTAGAGACCAATTTCTTTAATGAATATAGACACAAAAATCCTCAACAAGATACTCGCAGATCGAATCCAGCAGCACATTAAAAGAATTATACACCACGACCAGGTGGGATTTATTCCAGGTATGCAAGGCTGGTTCAACACAAGAAAATCAATTAAGGTAATACACCACATCAATAAATCAAAGCAGAAGATCCACATGATCATCTCGATTGATGCAGAAAAGGCATTTGACAAAATTCAACATCCTTTCCTGATGAAAACACTTCAAAGGATAGGAATAGAAGGGAACTTTTTCAATATGATAAGGGCAATATATGAAAAACCCACAGCTAACATCACATTCAATGGGGAGAGACTGAAAGCTTTTCCTCTAAGATCAGGAACAAGACAGGGATGCCCACTATCACCATCGTTATTCAACATTGTGCTGGAAGTTCTAGCTAGAGCAATTAGGCAAGAAAAAGAAATAAAAGGCATCCAAATTGGAGAGGAAGAAGTAAAACTCACTATTTGCAGATGACATGATTCTATATATAGGAAATCCAGAAAAATCTACAGCAAAGCTACTAGAACTAGTCAATGAATACAGCAAAGTAGCAGGCTGCAAGATCAACACGCAAAAATCTGTAGTGTTCCTATACACAAGTAATGTGCAACAAGAGGAGGAAATCAAGAAAAAAAATCCCATTTACAATAGCAACCAAAAGAATCAAGTATTTAGGAATAAACTTAACCAAGGACAAACATAGACCTTTACATAGAAAACTATAAGAAACTGCTAAAAGAAATTGAACAAGACCTGAGAAAATGGAAGAACATACCATGTTCATGGATTGGAAGACTAAATATAGTTAAGTTGGCAATTTTACCTAAACTGATTTACAGATTCAGTGCAATACCAATTCAAATCCCAATAACTTACTTTACAGAAATAGAAAAACCAATAACTAAATTTATTTGGAAGGGTAAGGTGCCCCGAATAGCCAAAAATGTCTTGAGAAAGAGGAATGAAGTGGGAGGTCTCACACTACCTGACTTTGAAGCATATTACAAAGCTACAGTGCTCAAAACAGCATATTACTGGCATAAGGACAGATATACTGATCAATGGAATCGAATTGAGTGTTCAGAAGTAGACCCTTACATCTGTGGACAACTGATCTTTGATAAGGCAGTGAAGCTGAAGCAACTGGGAAAGAGCAGCCTGTTCAATAAATGGTGTTTGGAGAACTGGATATCCATTTCCAAAAGAATGAAAGAGGATGTCCATCTCACACCTTATACCAAAATTAACTCAAAGTGGATCAAAGACCTAAACATTAGCACCAAGACCATAAAACTCTTAGAAGAAAATGTAGGGCAGTATCTTAAAGATCTTGTGAAAGGAGGTGGTTTCTTAGACCTCACACCCAAGGCACGAGCAACCAAAGAACAAATAGACAAATGGGATCTCCTCAACATTAAACACTTTTGTACATCAAAGGACTTTGTCAGAAAATTATAAAGGCAACCTACACAATGGGAGATGATATTTGGAAACCACATATCAGATAAGGGTTTAATATCCCGAATATATAAAGGAATCCTGCATCCCAATAACAGAAAGACAAACAATCCAATTAAAAAATGGGCAAAAGACATGAACAGACATTTTTCTGAAGAGGAAATACAAATGGCTCAAAAGCATATGAAAAAATGCTCAACTTCACTGGCTATTAAGGAAATGCAAATCAAAACCACAATGAGATATCATCTCACACCTACCAGAATGGCCATTATTCCCAAAACAGAAAATGACAAGTGCTGGAGAGGATGTGGAGAAAGAGGCACACTTATTCATTGTTGGTGGGAATGTAGAATGGTGCAACCACTCTGGAAGACAGTATGGAGGTTCCTCAGGAAGCTAAATATAGATTTGCCATATGACCCAGCTATTCCATTGCTGGGTATATACTCAGAGGAACTGAAACTTAAGACGCAAACAGACATTTGTAAACCAATGTTTATTGCAGCATTATTCACAATTGCCAAGAGATGGAAACAGTCCAAATGTCCATCAAAGGACGAGTGGGTAAACAAACTGTGGTATATACACATGATGGAATATTATGCAGCTGTAAGACAGAACAAAGCCATGGATCATGTAATAATGTGGATGAACCTTGAGGACATTATGTTGAGTGAAGTTAGCCAGAAACAAAAGGACAGATTCTGTATGGTCTCACTAATATGAACAGACATTAATGAACAAACTTTGGGAGTTAAAAGCTGACAACACAGGCGACCAGGAGATGGAAAGAGGGCAGAGATCAGCCATTTGATGCTGAAGGACTACAGAATGTTTAGGATTGATTGCATAGATCCAGAAATATAAATAGCATAATACTGTGTGATGGTAGCACGGTATTGTAAGTACACTGAACAAAGATGTCTGTGAGTAAAGCTGAAAGAGGTGGGTTAGGAGAATGTATGACACCAGAGGTAAAGATAGATGATAAAGACTGGGACTGTATAACGTGGCAAAAACTGGAGTGGCCAATGACTGTTACTAAATATACAAATATAAAAATGTTTTTGCATGTGGGAAAGCAAATGAATGTCAGCCATGTAGAAATTTGAAAAAGGGATGGTAGTCATGAAAAAACATAATCAAAGCAAACTGGAGTCTATGGTCAACAGTAAGATTGTAATATACCTCCGTTAAATGTAACAAAGGCAATATGCCAATGCTAAATGTATATGAGAGGGGGATATAGGGGAGTAATTTGGGATTCTTGGTAGTGGTGTTATTTGCTGTCCTTAGTAGTATATTGTATTTAGGACATGTTATCTTTCTTTTTATCATTTTTTCTTATTGCTAAAAAAAAAAAAAACAAAGCAGTTTTTCTTGTAGTAATCACTATGTTCAAGTGCTGATTGTGGTGATAAATGTACAACTTTATGATGATACCATGAACAACTGATTGTACACTGTGGATAAATGTATGGTATGTGAATATAACTCTATAAAATTGTAGGAAAATATATATATAGGAGTAAAAGTGTTGGAGAAAACATGGTGAGAGGGATGATGCCTCACCAATATGGACTAACTACAATGTGTAAACTCAGAATTGAATCTTAGAACATAGCCTAATGTGGACACAATAATTGTAATAGTCCCTAGATTGTAAGCTCTTACAGCAGTTAACTCTATCCCTGAATTGTAAGGCCTATCTCTAAACTCTGAGATGCTGATCTCCTAGCGTATAACCTGATTGGTCTCTGGAACAATGCATATCTCTGAGACACCTGAAACTCAGAGCTAGAGCTCGGCAGATATGAATGTCAGTATTAGTGCATACAGCCACTGTCAAAAAAAAAAAAAAAAAAGCTGAAAAAGAGCCCAGACTTCAATTAGTGATATGAATGAAGCAGGTCTGGTTAAGACCAGGGCAAGCCAGGCCAAAGGATAAAGGTTGATACTGATTGTGTTTTAAAACTTCAACTTTCATATGAGACCAAGGGAATAGATACCTATTTGGTACAGGATCTAAATTTTCTAAACGGTACAACTCTACAGTCGATTTGTTCAAACACCACAATTGCATGGAACTTTGAATAGGAAGTGAGATACGGTAGGTTAGTAGAGGCTGGAGTGAAATAGTGACACATCCTAGAGTAATTTGGGCAGATAATAAAAAATATATTTACAGCCTCCCCCTCCCCAGCCCCGAGGATCTGGGGGAAGGTGTGGATGTGTTGGACATCCTCACCTGGACTGGTGTTGATGTTGTCACAAACATTGGGACTGGCGGTTTGATGTGCTGAGCCCTCGAGCATGGGACTTGCCCTTATGAAGCTCATTACCACAAAGGAGAGTCTAAAGTTGTATGTAATTGTGCCTAAGAGTCTCCCCCTGAGTACCTCTTTGTTGCTCAGATGTGGCCCTCTCTCTCGCTAACTGAGCCATCTCGACAGGTGAACTCGCTGCCCTCCCCCCTACGTGGGACCCGACTCCCAGGGGTGTAAATCTCCCTGGCAACGCAGAGTATGACTCCCGGGGATGAATGTGGACCCGGCATCGTGGGACTGAGAGTATCTTCTTGACCAAAAGGGGGATGCAAAATGAGACGAAATGGTTTCAGTGGCTGAGAGATTCCAAATGGAGTCGAGAGGTCACTCTGGTGGACATTCTTATGCACTATATAGATAACACCTCTTAGGCTTTAATGTATTGGAATAGCTAGAAGTAAATACCTGAAACTACCAAACTCCAACCCAGCAGTCTGGACTCCTGAAGACAATTATATAATAATGTAGATTACAAGGGGTGACAGTGTGATTGTGAAGACCTTGTGGATCACACCCCCTTTATCTAGTGTATGGATGAATGGAGGAATGGGGATAAAAAGTAAAGGACAAATGGGGTGAGATGGGGGGATGATTTGGGTGTTCTTTTTTCACTTTTATTTTTTATTCTTGTTCTGGTTCTTTCTGATGTAAGGAAAATGTTCAGAGATAGATTGTGGTGATGAACGCATAACTATGTTATCATACTGTGGACAGTGGATTGTATATCATGGATGATTGTATGGTGTGAATGTATTTCAATAAAACTGAATTTAATAAAAAATCAAAAAAATAAAAAGAAATACTTACCCTTCATGGTTATTGTGATGTTTTAAGATTAGTATGTAAAACCCAGCTATAATGCATATTATTTTTGTAGTTATTCTTTTAATTGAAAAAGTGGTAAGGTATATGGTAAAAAATGCAAGCAGAACAAAACAGAAAGTATGTTGTCTTCTTACTTCAGACTATAAGTTCTTCCTCTTGTACTTCTGTACCAAGAGCACAGTTTTGAATATTTTTCAGTAATTAATTCTTTGTACATATTCACTGTATATGAGTATATATATTTATAACATAAATGGGAACGTATTATACATGTTTTCTTGCATACTCCTTTTTTCATTTGATAATAGATTTTGCCAATCTTTCCTGTCAGCAAATACAGATTTTTAAATACATTATTCTTTTGTTATTCTTAATGATGCTGAGTGTATAATAATTAATAGAACCAATGTCTTTCCCCAGCACTCATTTAATGCATTTATTAAGAATGTGTTTATTCAAAGCTTTCCTTTCCTTAGGGTCAACTCACTGTCCTGAAAATCTATTCTTCCAAGAAGAAGGAACAGAAAGAAAGACGTCTTTGTAAGAAAGGCTTGTGTATCCCATGAACGAGACAGCAGAACACCGATTGGGGTGCAGCAGGACTCCAGAGCCAGATATAAGGCTCAGAAAAGGGCACCAACTTGATGCTACGAGGAGAGACAATGATAACAACCACCAAGAAGGAGATTTGGAGCCTGCTTTAGAGGCATCTGTTCTTTCTTCCCATCATAAAAAAGTAAGTTAAAGGAGAAGGATAGTAAATAAAACAAAAATTTGTGGGGATGTGGCTAGAGGGACGATGTAAGTTTTCAAAAAATGCATGGGGAGGTTGCTGGAGAGAGGTTGCGGTGTCATTTAGGAGCCTTGAGCACAATTATGCTTTTTTTTGTTGAGGATAACTTGAACTTTTTTATTCTTAAATTAGCTCTGGTATTATCCAATTTCATAGTTGTTCCTTTCTGACACCTAAAATTATAGTTAATCTGTTTCATCTTGTTTAAGGGAGAAGAAATAGGAGGTTTTTGTAGTTACCATATAACTTCTCTTAATTTGACCATACATTAATTATAATATTATCAGGCATACTTTTGGAGAAATTCTAATTGGATGCTGGAACTACTTCTCCATATGCTTTATCTTTAGTATATACCTATGGGGTCAGTATAATTGTGAGAACAGAAGACATATTTTAATCTTCCCTTTCATTTCTGAGAGGAAAGTACAGTGTTTAAATTATTCGAATGAAAATTCCTAGAGAGCAAAGGTATGACTACCTAGGAATATCATCAGAAAATCACTGTAGACATTTTGCTGTGTGCTTTGGAATCTTGGCAATAGTTAGCATCCCATGTTGTGGCTCTAGTATAATAATTTCTCAGACAGTGAATTGTGCTAATTAGTGGGTTAAAATTAATTTTGTTTATTACAATCAGTATTAAAAATATTAGCTACCTGAATAGGATAAAAAATATGAAGGTATACCTATGTAGTAAGTAATACACATTTAAAATATTATGTTCTGTGGTGCAACTTCTGTTTTAAATATATATATATATTTTGCATAATATATAAAATACTTTTATTACTTTGGGTTGTGATTAAAAGCATTTTGAAAGCCTCTACTTGGAACACTAGCCTTACCATCCCTAAGAGATAGGCGTATTGTGTGAGTAACCATGTTGTTGGTTTGTACTCTGGAGGGTCTTGTCTGCTCAGGTTTATTATAAGGATTTTGCCAGAGCGTTGTTATAATACAGGCTGTTGAGGCAATCAGGAAATTTAGGGTTATTTCCTCTATTCTTGCCAACACTTTATAAGGCCATCCTTATACTCTTCACTTGATTGTGCTACAGTGAAAGATTGCATGCATGCACATGTGTGCTCATACACACACAAATACACACACACAGGACAGATTGGTAGCTTAGGGGATTTTAAAAAAACTATGTGCCAACATTAAGTATAGTATAATATGATCTTTAAACCACCATTACTGTTTAAAAAGAAGTTTGAAGGATGACTGAAACCAGACCTTCCTTCCACACTTAAGACTTTGCTTTGTTGTTCTTTCACAGTGTAGCATACTAGCAGGTTAGACTTTCTTATCCAGACTGAGGTGAGCTGAGTTTCCCTCAGTTGCATCCAAGGCCTAAGCAGTTGTTACGCAGTTACCTTTTTTTTTTCAATGCAGTTTTATTGAGATATAGTCACTCTTCCAGTTTGCTAATGCTGCCATTATGTAAAATACCAAAAATGTATTGGCTTTTATAAAGGGGGTTTATTTGGTTTCAAAGTTACAGTCTTAAAGCCATGAAGTGTCCAAGGTAAGGCATCAATAATAGGGTACCTTCACTGGAGAAAGGCCACTGGCATCCAGAAAACCTCTGTTAGCTGGGAAGGCACATGGCTGGCGTCTGCTTGCTCCCAGGTTGTGTTTCAAAATGGCATTCTCCAAAACGTCTGTGTCAGCTTCCAACAGCTGTCTTCAAAATGCCTGTCTCAGCTGCAGCTCTTCTTCAGAATGTCACACTCTGTTGCTCTGAGGGTCTTCTGTCTGTGAACTCCTTTATAGGACTCCAGTGATCCAATTAACACCCCACCCTGAATGGGCGGGGTAACACCTACATGGAAATTATCCAAAGGTCTTGCCTATAGTTAATTGAGTCACATCTCCATGGAAAACACTCAGTCAATAGGTTCCAACCTCATCAACACTAATACATCTGCCCCCACAAGATTGCATCAAAAATAATGGCACTTTGGGGGACATAATACATCCAAACTGGCACATTCAAATACCGTAAAATCATCCAAAGTGTACTATCAGTTGTTCATAGTATCATCATATAGTTGTGCATTCATCACCACAATTTTTTGAACATTTTCATTACTCCAAGAAATAAAAATAAAAGTAAGAATAAAAATAAAAGTAAAAAAGAACACCCAAAACATCTCATAATCCTCCCCCAATTTTTTTTTCACCCTTCTGTCCATATACTGGATAAAGGGAGTGTGGGCCACAAGGTTTTCATAACCATGCAGTCATCATGTATAAGCTATATAGTCATACAATCTCTTCAAGAGTCAAGGATAGTGGATTGCAGTTCAACAGTTTCAGGTTTCCTTCTAGCTATTCTAATACACTAATAACTAAAAAGGGATATCTATATAATGCATAAGAATAACCTCCAGAATTACCTTTGACTCCATTTGAGACCTCTCAGCCACTGAAACTTTATTTTGTTTCATTTCTCTTCCCCCTTTGGTCAGGAAGGCTTTCTCAATCTCATGATGCTGGGTTCAGGCTCATCCCTGGGAGTCATATCCCACACTGCCAGTATAAATCCCAGCAGTATAAATCTCTGCTGGGAGTCATGTCCCACGTAGAGGGGAGGGCAGTGGGTTTATCTGCCGAGTGGGTTTAGAGAGAGATAGACCACATCTGAACAACAAAAGAGGTTTTCTGGGGGTGACTCTTAGGCACAATTATAATTAGGCTTAGCTGCTTCTTTGCAGTAACAAACTTCATAAGGGCAATCACCAAGATTGAGGGTTTGGCCTACTACAATGGTAGTCCCCAATGCTTTGAAAATGTCAGGAATTCCCCAGGTGGGGAAGTTTAATATTTCCACATTTTCCCCAGTCTCTCAAGGGGGCTTGGCAATACTTTTTATTCTCTGTCCAAATTACTCTGGTATGTATCGGGGTTTCATGCTAATCTGTATAAACCAACCAGATCTCACCCTCTATTCAAGGTTCCATGGAATTATGGTGTTTGAGTAAACTAACCATGCAAGTTACATTATATAGCATGCTGTAGAAAATGTAAGATTTTGTATCAGATAAACATCTCTTGTTTTGATCTCACACAGAAGTCGAAGTTTTAAACCACAGTCAATATCATCCTTTTCCCTTTAGTCTGGTTTACCTTAGTCCTAACCAAGTCCGTTTTGTTCATATCTCTAATTAAAGTTTGATCTCTTTTTCAGCTTCTGTAACATTTGCTGTATGGAGTAATGCTTACATTCATAGCCACCGAACTCTGGCTCTGAGTCTCAGGTGTCACACAGATACCTGAAGTTCCAGGGACTGGCCAGGTTATACACAAACAGCTCATCTTAGAATTTAGAAATAACCGTTAACTCATGAATATTGTGATTGCTGTAAGAGCTTACAGTTTAGGAACCTTTACTATAAGCCTTCCCCTGATAACCTGTGCTCCCAGATTCAGTTCTCAGAGTTTGCACATTATAGTTAGTCCATATTAGTGAGGTGTTACAATGTTTGTCTTTTCGATTCTGGCTTATTTCATTGTCCTCAAGGTCCATTCACCTAGTTGCGTACCTCACAACTTTATTTCTTCTTGCTGCTGCTCAGTATTCCATTGTATGTATACACCACAGTTCACCATTCCATTTATTGGTTGATGTACCCTTAGGTGAGCCACATCCATTGCGAATCATGAATACTGCCACCAGAAACACCAGTGTGTAATGTTCATTCATGTCCCTGCTCTCAGTTCTTCCAAGTATATACCCAATAACAGGGTTACAGGACCATATGACAACCCCATAGTTAGCTTCCTGTGAAACCACCATACTGCGCTACAGATGGACTCCCATTCTACTTCCCCACCAATAGTGTATAGGTACATCCCTCTCTCTACATCTTCTCCAGCACTTGTATCCTTCTGTTTATTTTGTATACAGTTTTATTCACACACCATACAATCCATTCCAAATAAACACTCAGTGATTCCCGGTGTAATCACATAATTATGTATTCACCACCACAATCTATATGAGGAAATTTCCATTTCTTCAGAGAAAGAGGAAAAGAAGAAAAAAAAAAAAGAATAAATGTATAAAAGAATACCAAAAATAAAATAAAATACAATGAAAAGGTCAGACAACGTCACCATCAAGAATCCCATATCACTCCCCTATATCCTCCTCTTATAGACATTTAGCCTTGGTATATTGCCTTTGTTACAATTAATGGAAGCATCTTACATTCTTACCATTAACTATAGACCTTAGTTTGCTTTGATTGTATTTTTTCTCTTATACCATCCAGTATTCAACAGCTTGCAATGCTGACATTCATTTGTTCTCCCTCTTTTAAAAACATTCTTATATTTGTGCATTTAATCACCATCATTGACCATTCTAGGTTTTGCTAAGTTATACAGTCCTAGTCTTTATCTTCTATTCCCCCTAGTATCATACATGCCCCTAGCCTTCTGCATTTAACATACTTAACACTCATCTTTGTTCGTAGTATTTACAATATTGTGCTACCATGACACACTATTATGCTATCCATTTCTGGATCGATGCAATCAATCCTGTTGACCCTTACATACTCCTTAATCATGAAGTGCCCATTTTCTAACTTCTTTCTATCTCCTGACAACCTATATTCTCAACTTTAACTCTTAAATTTCGCTCAGCAGTTTTAGTTCATTTAATGAGTCCATAGAGTATCTGTTCTTTTGTTTCTGGCTAATTTCACTCAATGTAATGTCTGGTATCTACCATTTTGTCTTTTGGATTTTATATTTCCTATCTCTCTACCCGCCCGCCCCCCCTTTACTGCTAATCTTCATTTTCTACTCTTCTCCAAACCTCTTTCTCCTGTCTTTTCCTGTCTGCCTGCAGTGCTCCCTTTAGTATTACTTATAGAGAAGGTCTCTTATTCACAAAGTCTCTCAGTGTCTGTCTGAAAATATTTTAAACTCTCCCTCATTTTTGAAGGACAGTTTCGCCGCATATGTAATTCTTGGTTGGCACTTTTCCTCTTTCACTATCTTAAGTATTTCATGCCACTGCCTTCTCACCTCCGTGGTTTCTACTGAGAAATCCACACATAGTCTTACCAAGCTTTCTTTGTATTTGACGGATCGCTTTTCTCTTGCTGCATTCAGAATTCTCTCTGTCTTTGACATTTGATGATCTGATTATGATGTGTCTGGAGTAGGTCTATTTTGATCTGTTCAGTTTGGGGTATTCTGCACTTCTTGGATCTGCAAATTTCCTAACAGTTGGGAAATTTTCAGTGATTATTTCCTCCATTATTCTTCTGCCCCTTTTCCCTACTCTTCTTTTGGGACACCCATGACACGTACATTCATGTGCTTCATGTTGTCATTCAGTTCTCTGAGACCCTGCTCATATTTTTCCATTTTTTCCCCTATCTCTTCTTTTTTGTGTAGGATTTCAGATGATCTGTCCTCGAGTTCCTGAATCCTTTCTTCTGCCTCTTCAAATCTGTTTGTATGTCTCCATTGTGTTTATCTCGTCTATTGTGTCTTTTATTGTCATAAGTTCTGCCAGTTGTTTTTTTCAGGCTTTCAGGTTCTTCCTTATGTTTGCCCAATGTTTTTATATCCTTTATCTCTTTTGCCATATCTTCCCTCAACTTGTTGATTTGATTTTTGAGTTGATTTAGCATATTTGTTTGAAGATCTTTAATTAGTTGTTTCACTCCTGTATCTCATTTGAAGTGTAAGTTTGTTCCTTTTACTGGGCCATATCTTTGTTTTTTTCTAGTATGATTCATAATTTTTTGTTTTCTAAGCATCTCGTTTCCTTGATTACCCCAGTCAGATTTTCCCAGACCAGATGGGCCTAGGTCTTGGGAAGAGGTTGTTGTCAGTATCAGGTTTCCCTGAGGATAAGACCCAGCAAGTTGTCAGACTTTCCTTTGAGTCCTCTAGATGCTGTGCTTTTCCTATCCTGCCCAGCAGTGGCACTTGTCAGCCCACAGCTCCCCACTAGTGTAAAAAGAGGTGTTGCCTTTAATTCTCAGTAGACGCTGTCCCTGCCAGGGGCTGAGAGTGTTGGAAGCCAAGCTTAAGCCGTTTCTGTTTTTTACTCACCCAGGCTTTAGGGTCTGAGTTCTCTGAGGGAGGGTAGCCACTTGAACTGGGTCCCTCTTCCCCCTTTTCTTAGGGAAGATAAGCCCTTTAGATATTTATCTCCTACACTTGATTTCTTCCTTTGACACTCTGACTATCTTAACTCTACCCTTGCCTGTGTCAGCACTGAGAATTGAAGATGCCTGAGGCTTTCTCTAATGAGCTACTTAGACTGAGAGGGAAAAAGAAAAAGAAATCTCCTTTGCAGAGCCAGTCCCCAGCCCCACAGTTAACAGTCAAGAACCAGAGTTGGTGCCCAGTTCTATGTGCCCCTTTTTTTGGGACACCTTTTTCCAGTATTCTGAGCTCAGCCGATTCCAAAAGCCTCTGTTTTTATTTATTTATGTATTTTTTTTTTCCCATTGGCCCCATCTCCTCTCTACTGGGAGGAACCTCTGGGTTCTTTTCCTGTTTGCTCTGAGTTTATCTGTGCTCATAGCTTATATTCAGTAGCCCAGATTTGCTAATTAAAACTGCAGTTGGAGCTTCAGTGAACCACCATCCCTTTCTCCTAGTAGACTGCTTTTTTTTCTGACAGAGATGTCTTCCAGCTCAGCCTGCCTGCCGTGCAGTGGGGAAGGGGTGCCAGCTCTGCAGTTTGGGGCACTTTACTTACAGTTCTATGCTGTGATCTCAGCCATTCCAAACCATTCCAGACTGGTGTTTGTCCGGTCACAGATATCCCCCAACAGATGTTTCAGACTATTTACTAGTAGTTCCTGGCTATATGCTAGTTGTTCCAGAGGACTGACTAAATTCCACACCTCCCTATGCCACCATCTTGTCCCACCTCCTTGCAGTTACTCTTTAGCTAAAGAGAAATATCATTAGTTTTGAATGATTGACTGGGGATGATCTTAAAGGAGATGGAAATGTAATACACAGTATAGGAAGACAGGATATGTAGTATTGTCGGGAGACCTGTGTTCTAGCCTTGTAAAATAGGCTAGTTATTTAATTTCCCTGGATTTGTTTTTGTCATATGTAGTATGAGGACTATAGGTAATCTGTGTTCTTTTCCCATTATGGTAGGAGTTTACATTTTTATCAATTTCTTGATATCAAGAAATATTCTCAAGGGTTTTCAGACTGTACACATTGAACTATTCTGACATATAACCATATCCAATGTAAAGAACTAATGGTGATAATGAAATTCCCCTGACATTTTTTAGAGGGGGCTGTAAATGCTTAGTAAAGGCTGATTGAAAGTGTGAGGAAGGGAAGGGGGTTAGAAAGATGATAGGAAGAAAGGAGGAAGTATGTGTAGGGGCATTTCAAGCAACACGAGTATTAGGCACAAAGGTCCTGAGTCTAGAAAGATCTTGGCATATTTAAGAAGTGTGATAAGGATGGTAAGAGATTAGGTTAAAAAAAAAAAGTAGGTAAGGACCCTTATAGACCATAGTATGGAGAAAATGCACTGGAGGCCATTAGAAGGTTTTAAGTGACAAGAGTTTATTTACATTAAAAAAAATTGCTCTCTAGCTCCTGTGTGAAGAGCATAGATTGTGTGGGCAGTGGGGAAAGGTTAACTTGCAGTTAGGAAGGCTGTTACAGAAATCATGAGAGATTTTTAGTAGTTTAGACTAGTTGATGGTAATGGTGGGGCTAATAAAAGGTGGATAAATTTGTGCTGTTTTGGAGGTAGAATTGGTGGGATTTGTTGGTGGAGTGGATGTGATGGTTGAAGAATAGGGAAGAGACAAGAATGACTTTAAGGTGTGATGTGAGAACTGGACCAGTGAGGGCATGCTACCATATTCTGAGGTGGGGAATACTAGAGAATGTGTTTGGAGGTAGGAGCAGGTCAGGCGGGAGGATCAAGAGTTTGCTTTTGGATATGTTAACCTTGAAATGCCTGTGAGATGTCTTAGTGGATCTGTCAAGAAAGTAGTTGGATATGAGTGAGGAATTCTAAAGAGACATCTGTGCTGGGGATAATCATTTAGGCCTTAGTAGCATATAGATGAAATTCCAAGCAATTGAAATGATTAAGGTTACTTAATAGAGAATGAAGAGAAGGAAAAGAAGGCGGCCCTACAATTCAGCTCAAGGAATGCCAGCATTCACAAGAGAGGAAGCAAGTAGAGGAGGCTAGAAGGAGAAGCCGGTGAGCTAGGAGGAAAAACCCCAAGTGTGTAATATCATTAAAACCAAGAGAAAGAATGTTTCACGAAGAAGGGAAGGGATCAGTGGGTTGTCTAGGGCTGCTTGAGAGTTCAAGGATGACAGGGATGGAAAAGTGACCATTGGATCTGGCAACATGGTGTTCAGTAGTGAACTTGAGTTATTTTGGTGGAGAGGTGGGAACAGAAGCCAGACATTGGAGTAGATCAAATTGTGACTATGGGGTGAGAAGTATCCATGGCATGTGTAGTGAACAGTTTCTTCTCTATCCTGAGAAAAAATGTTTCAAGCAAGTGAAGTCTTTTCCAGAGTCCCTGAGACCAAGCCACGTCATGCATTTGCATTTCAAGTTTCTGCGCATATGTGGTGTTTGTCATATTTGTTTATATTCCATTGGCCAAAGCAGTCATGCTGCCAGGCCCAAAGACAATGGGATGGTGATGTATTCCTCTTTGGGGAAGGAGTGCATGAATGATTGAGAACAATAATACTCAATTTGCCAAAATTCCTAAAGGAAAAAAGCATTCCCTTCCCAGAATCTTTACATAGGTTTTTATATTTCATGTAATAATTCTCACTGTTGAGTCTGAAGCTAGAGAGAGATTTTCTGCTTATACATAGAATATTGGACTGAGAGTAGGAGCATCTAGGTTCTGATATATATTTAGCTCTTGATTATGACTTTGTAAAACTTCAGTGCATCAGTTTCTCTGAAAAAAAGTAGCAATAATACTATATATATTGTGCCTTTTATGTACCCATTATAAAAGTAATGTGAGAGTTTATGTGAAAATTCTTGTTAGATTTGATATTTGCTTTTCTGCTCCTACCTGTTGCCCTGAATCCTAATAATGAGGATTGGGTTAAAACAAAATGAAAAACAAACTTAGCAGTTTTAACTGTCCAGAGTTTTCTTCATATTGTTGTAAAGTAGTGTGTACAGTTAAACTGACCAACTTTGAAAAGACCTGGGGAGAGAGTATTTCCAAGTAGAGGAAACAAGCTAGTATAGAGGTCCAGAGGCAAGAATAAGTTTTTTTTTTTTCTTTTTTCTTTTAAGGATTGAAAGAAGACTAGTGTATTTAGAGAAGGAACAACAGGGCGGAGTAAAATGAAATGAGGTCAGAGGGCCAGGCAAGGACCCAACCATATGTGTATAGAAGGAGTTTGTATTTTACTTCTAGAAAATCCACTGGAAAATGGGCAGCCTTTAGTATGTTTAAGCAGGATGGAGGGATTCATGTTGTATAAAGATCACTCTGGATGTGGAGAATGGATTGTGAGAGGACAAAACTGAAGAAGGGAGACAAGAGCATGTTAAAGAATTTTAGGTGAGAGGTGGTGATGGCTTCTAACAGGGTGGTAGTGGCAGCAGAAATGAAGAGAAGTGGATAGATTCTGGATAAACTTCTGGATAAACTTTGGAGGTCAAGCCAACAGGATTTCTGATAGATTAGATGCGGAGAGTGAAGAAAGGGAAGAATCAGGATGATTCCGGGATTTTTTAGCCTGAGCTAAAACTGAGATTGGTAAGGCTCGAGGGGAGAAGCCAAGGTTAAAGGGGGAAATCAAGATTTCTATTTTGAAAATACGAGGTTTGAGATTCTTATTAGTCATCTTAGAGATATTGAAGAGGCAGTATCACTATATGATTTTAACATACCACTTTTTCTTAACTATGTTTAAAACTGGTCTGTGTACTTAGGGAATCTAAAGCATTTTAAAGCTTTAACGAATTTCAGGCTGGCCAAATTGACTAAAATTAAAAATGGCAACAAAGTTCACATTTTAGCTATGAGATAGTAAAATACATGTTTTAGAGTTAGGAATTTCCCCACCCAGTCCGTTTTGTGTCAGATTTGCATTAATTGATACTCTCTTTGTTGTTATACTATATATTTTTGTTTACCATCTTTACTTGAGAAAGCAGTATCTTCTAAAGAATGACATTTGCGTGTTTTTTTTTTTATTTCACTAACAAATAATCAAATGAATGTGATTTTTAAAATCCTTAGGAATGAACTCATTATATTGTCATGAAAACTTGTATTTGATTTCAAAACCAAAAGCCTGAAAAAAAGCACCACTTTTTTTTTTTCTTCCCATTTTAACAGATTCTCTGTGAGTAGTCAAGGAGTGAGAAGGTCTGATGCATAGATAAGAGAATGTTAGAGCTGAAAAGGCACTCTGAAATCATCTTGTACACCTTCCTCAGTACTGATGTGTTTTGTTCCTGATGAAAATTTGTCCTTTGTGTATTGTTTCTCTTTGGTGGAAGCTCTTTGCTGAAAAAGAGAAGGTGGTATATGGAGACACTGGTCTGGTTGAAAGTACTATCTGTCTTGGGATGTGATTTCAATACAAGGACTATTTGATTTTTTAAGCAACCAGAACTTTTCTTCTCCTCTGGCCTTCCCTTTGCCCATCCTCCCCATTCATTGGAGCTTCCATTTTCTACTTAATCTATGTACAGCACTGTCTCTTGCTGCTCATTTCAGGGTTAGTGTAAAGTAAATATAAGAACTAGAAAAGAAGGGGGAGAAAGATACAAAAAAACTGCAGATTTGAGACTCAAAATCAAACTGTCAACTTAATATCTTTAAGTGACTTGAAGAGATCCATATACTGATTTTTTGTTCATTTTTGGAGAAAAGATTCATTTCTTAAAATTTTATTTTGAAGTTGGGAGTATCTGAACTGTTAGCAAGTAGGGTGAATCCTCCTAAATCTCTTGAATAGTGGCTTATCTTAATGTAGCACTTCCACAGATACTATCCTATTTGCATCTCAACTGTACTCTGAATTCAGAAGAACAGATATGATCTCTTTTTTTTTTACTGACTTATAACATGCTATTTTTTAACTGATCTATAACATGCTCTCTCTATTTTTTTTAACATTTTTATAGTGAAATATATATGCAGAAAAGTGATAACTTTCAAAGTATGATTTAACAAGTAGTTATAGAGCAAATTTCAATGAATGTTAAGGTTACAGTTCTACAGTTTCAGTTATTTCCTTATTGTGAAATATATACACAGAAAGGTGATAACTTTCAAAGTATGATTTATCAAGTAGTTACAGAGCAAATTTCAAAAAACGTTATGGATTACAGTTCTACAATTCCAGTTATTTCCTTCTAGCTGTTCTAACACCCTGGAATCTAAAAAAAAATTATTTATATAAAGAGTCAGTACTCATAATCCTTTGTTAAATGCTGTCTTGTCTGTTGCTACTCTTCCCTCTTGTTTGGTCACTGTCTTAATCTTCAGGGATATCTGGGCAGTGACCACCCTAACATGTTCATTTTAAGGAGGTGTGTTGACATTATGGGGAAGAGATGATCTCTTTTTGAAAGCAGGATTTAGAAAGGTTAGAGTAATTTGCTCAAGGTCACATGACTAAACGAGGGCATGTGGCTAAGTCTTCTGACTGCCCTTTCTGCTGAACAAGGCTGCCTTTGTGAGAACTGGCACCAGATTGACTTAATGTTTCTGAATTCCAAGCCCTGCCCCTAAGTGTTTATCTTAAGCTCAGAGGTTAGATTCAACATTTGGCACTTGTTTTTCTTTCTTTTCTTAAAATTGTTGCTGCACACCTTTCCTCATTTTGTAATTTTGGTAATTTTGTTTCACTGATAGTCTAAACTTTTCAATGGATTTTCTCTTTATTTTGAAAGTAAATAAACCTAGTGTATCATAGAGCAGTCTTTCACATTTCTCATGATTTTGCACCCTTTCTCTTGAGTTTTTTCTTTTCTTTTTTTAAGATACAGAACTTAACTAGATCATTTGAGGCTCTTTTAAAATACTGTGGTAGTCTACTTGAGACTCCCTAGTTTGATCAGATATCAGTCGTGCATAAGGATAAAAGCAAAATAGGAAAGGTCTTTTCAGAATGTTGTATCATTTTAGAAACAGTGGTGTCTTTGTTTTGTGTGTGTGTTTGTTTTTAATAAAACCGTGAAGTAAAATTCTGTTTTTACAGAAATAAGGTTTACAGGTAGTTATGTGCATTATAGAGTGATCTGTCTGTCCTTTGGTGCAGGAGTTTACCACCAGGTTCCTTTAAATCAATTGATCATCAGGAGTGCTCATCTGATCATCTGTGAACCTTTAGAGAAAATAAATACCAATGCTAGGTTTTCATTCTAGACCTCCTGAACCAGAACCGTTGAGTCCTGGATATATGTATTTTTTTAAAAGTGTCACAAGTAATTAAGATGCTCACTACTGTTTAAAACCAGTGCCTAAAGTAATAGTTTTATTTTGTTTAAAATGCTTAAAGTATTAAAAACTTCTCAGGAACATGCTTTGCAAAGAAGGGAATCGCTACTTATTTTCTGAGAAATATTAGGGAAATAAAATTACACTTATTTGCTGTTTTTAAAGGAAATCATCACGTCTCTTCACTCTTTTAAAAAAAAACCATCTTTATTGAGATAGAATTCCCATACTATAAAATTCACCCATTTAAAATATACAGTTCAGTGGTTTGAGTATATTCAGAGTTGTGCACCCATCACCACAGTCTAAATGTAGAACATTCTCATCATCCCAAAAAGAAACCCTGTACCCATTAGCTATCACTCCCCTAGCCCCTCCAACCTTAGGCAGCCTTTAATCTTCCGTTTCTATACACATGCCTCTTCAGGACTTTTCATATAAATGGAATCATATAATATATGGCATTTTATGACTGGCTTCATTCAACTTAGCATATTTTCAAGATACATCCATGGTGTGTGTGGTATGTATCAATATTTCATTCCTTTTTATGCCTGAATGATACTCTGTTGTGTGAATATATCACATTTTATTTATCTGTTAATCAATTGATGGACATCTGGGTTGTTTCTACTTTTTGACTATTAATGAATAATACTGCTGTGAACATTTATGTACAAGTTTTGGTGTGGTGTGGTTGTATGTTTTCATTTTTCTTTGGTATATACCAAGGAGTAGAATTTACTGGGTTATATGGTACTCAGTGTTTAACATTTTGAGGAGCCACATTCCCTCAGCAATGTATGAGGGTTCTAATTTCTCCACATCCTTGCCAACATCCTCTTTTTGATTGCAGCCATCTTAGTGGGAGTAAGTGGTGTCTCATTGTGGTCACCGTTGTGTTTGAGCTTTCATCAGGAGACCAGCCTAGATTAGTTTTGGCTAGGGATTTAAATATTAACCTCTTTGTACAGTTTGCAAATAGAAACTGAATTCATCTCCCACCTGGAATTTTGAGCCAGACCTCCTAACAGGACTTTCTGCTTTGTTTCTCACTTCTGTCCAATATGTTCTTCATGTAGCTGCTAGAGAGCACTCTTAAAAATGCAGAATTGATTATGCATTTCCCCATTAAAAAAATTCTTCATTTGCTTGCCATTGCACTTAAAATAAAATCGCATCTTCTTTCCATAGCCTCTAGGACCCTGTGTGCTCTTGCCACAGCCTCTCTCTCAACTTCATTTCAGTACACTTTCTTCCATGTTCAGTGAGCTGCCACCACAGAGGCCTTATTTCTGTTCTTTAAACAAGCTGGGCTCTTTCCAGCTACAGGCCTTCAGACATGGCTATTTCCTCTCCTGGAGTGGGCTTACACCCAAACTTCTGGCTAACTGCTGCTCATCCTTTAGTTTTCAGGTTAAATATCACTTCCTCAGAAAAACCTTTTTCATATCAGGTTCGCCATTATTATCCTTAATCACACCTTTTATTTTCTATCACAGCATGTATCACAACTTATAATTATATGTTTGTATGATTAGAGGTTTAATCATTATTTTTGCTTGCAGACTTTAAGCTCCGTAGTGGTAAGAACTTTGCCTTTTTTGTTCTTTCCTGTATCCTCAGATTCTAGCCCAGTCTCTGATTCATGGTAGACTTATAACAAATGGTTGTTTTTATCAGCAGCCAGTTTAGAGTTATATGTCTGAACTGTCTCAGGTACTTCCCATAGAAGTTGTACAGAAAGAGAACAGTGTCATATGGTATCTTGATGTTCAGAGAAACTTAATTGACACACTTCTTTCATCTATGATAGAATAAATTTACCCTTATTGCTTATCAGAAGAATAATGTTAGGGCACATTTATTGAGCCCTTACAAAGTATCAGGCATTTTTCTTGCATATGTCATCTCATTCATTCCAGAAATAGCCTTATGAAATAAGTGTTATTAATATCTGTTTTACAGATTCCTCAGCTGAGGCACTATTGGATTTATGTGTATTTTATGTTGGGACTGCTGTCAGGGGAGTGATAACACTTTTTTCTCTTCAGAGGGTCAGGACTTTCTTTTTATTGGTTTATTGTCACAAGAATGGTTTGGCAATTTTAGTGGTTATTTGCTTAATATGTTGTAAAGGACATTTTATTTCCATAGATGGCTGGAATGGTGAAGAAAGAGACCCCATGATGGGTGGTAGTGATCCACTGTAATTGCAGAGTTGGCTTTCAGTTAACATCATGTGGAATACCTTTGTGCACAGTTATATGCAGTTTCTCTCTGCATAAGAGTACTTTATTTGAGGCACTGGAGAGATAGTCTCTTTGGATCCTTTTGAAGCAGAATGATTTTTATTTTATATATATATATATATTTTATTTTTGGCTTTTATAAAGAGGATTTATTAGGTTACAAATTTACTGTTCTAAGGCCATAAAGTGTCCAAACTGAGGCATCAACAAGAGGATACATCCTTCACTTGAAGAAAGGCCAGTGGCGTCCAGAACATCTCCATCATCTGGGAAGACATGTGGCTGGCATCTGCTGGTTCTTTGCTCTTGGGTTCTGGTTTCAAAATGGCTTTCTCCAAAAATGTCTCTGGGCTTCTATCTCTTAGCTTTCTCTCTCAGCTCCTGTGCATCTTTGCTTGTTCTCCCAGGGAATTTTTTTCTTAGCTTCTCCAGGGCAAACTCTGGACGTCATCTCTTAGCTTAGCATCTCCAAGCGTCTAGATTTTGTCAGCCCCTGAGCTCTCTTAAGAACTCCAGTAAACTAATCGAGACCCATCTTGAATGGATGGGGTCACACCTCCAAGGAAATAATCTAATCAAAAGGTCCCACCCACAGTTGGGCGGATCACTTCTCCGTGGAAACAACCTGATCAAAAGATCCCACCTATAATAAGTCTGCAGCAATAAGATTGGATTAAAAGAACATGGCTTTTGTGGGGCACATAATAGATTCAAACCAGCACAAACTTGTTAGGCAAAAGGAAGCAGCAAGTATGAACACCCAGGAACGGGGGCTTCTGGAGGTTTGAGGAATAGCAAGGATACCAGTATGGCCGAGTGAACTGAGAGCTTAATTAATAACATGATTTTTTTTTTTTTTTTTAAAGTTTAGGTTTTACAGTCAGGCAACCCAAGGCTCAATTTTGAAATGCGGTCACTGGTTGTGTCATCTTGACAAGTTATTTATGCCTTTGAGCTTCAGCTTTCTCATCTACAAAATGGGAATACCAATTTGTTTTCAGGAAAAAATGAGAAAGTGTAGTAGTGAAGCACAGGAATGGAAGGCTCAACCCTGGTCTGTCCTGGCTTTGATCATTCTCTTAGAGAGCCTCCACGTTCACCATCCATGGAGATGGGTTTTTGCCCCAACATACGAGCTCATATGCTTCATCATCTCATAGTGCCTGTCTAAACAGTATGCCCTCAGACCTAAACCAGGCAATTCATTTACCTTCTCATTTGCTTTCTTCCTCCTTTTTTAAAACTTTAACAAAAAATTTAAAAAACAAGCAATAAAAAAAAAAAAACATTTCAAACAAAATCAAACAAAGGAATAAGAAAAAAACAACCTGAAATAACTACATTGCTTCCCACATATTCTTACCATACCCCAAGAAAATTAATAAACCATAGCCGAACAAAGGAATAAGAAAAACATGTAACCTAAAATAACTACACAGAATGATTTTTAGAAAGAACTGGACTGGAAGTCAAATACTTCTTGACCTGTTAAGTAAAAATCTCTGGAATAGGAATCTGCATTTTTTTTCTCTCTCTCTCTCTCTCTCACACACACACACACATACTGGTAGTTCTGGGACATACTTGAGTGTTAAGAACGAATGGCACAGCTTTTTTCTTTTCATGATACACATACACAGTCCCAGACTGATGACAGCAGGGTAAAGCTAGGTCCAGAGAAGCAGAGTGTGTTTCTTCTTTTGTGAATGGAATATATAATAGTATGTACTTCCTCTGAGAATGAAATAAGTTAGTACCTGTATAGCAGTGAGAATAGTGCCTGGTGCACAGAAAGTACCTAAAGCACCTAATAAATGTTAGATATAGCACATAATTGGAGGTGTGTATGTGTCGAAAAGAAAAGGCTTGTTTATATGTCATCTTAGAAAGACGGACTGTCTTATCCAAAGGACAAAGTTAATCTGTCAGATTGCTGTTCTTATTTCTTGTTGTTCTTATAATTATCTTAAAAAATACATATTGACTTGGTTATCTATCTCCACTTGCCTTCACACCTAAAACAGTGCAGGAATATTTAAATTAAGAAGTGAATGTATGAATGAACCTGAGTTTTAGTCCTGACCCTACTGCCAGTGAACTGTGTAACTGGCTGTTTTCTTAATTCCTTGGACCTAATCTTTCTTACATTGAAATGATGATGTTGGACAAGGTGATATTTGAAGTTTTCTCAACCTCCAGATTTCTGTGGTCCCCCGACTATGGTTTTCACACTTTCTTGTTAAAGAGTAAAATATGAGTGAGTATCATAATTAATTTTTTCATAGTTCTGCCCAGTTAGGTGTCTCTGCTTAAACAGCTCTGTTTAATGACTACTTTTATCACTTTGGCCATGTTTGGTTTTATTTAGTGAGGCTATTTCTGTTTGTCAGTAGATGATCTAGAAGGAGGCAGTTTTGTGTAAAGGAAAAAAGCAGAGTTTGAGGTTCAGAGAGACCTGAATTTGAATCCCTGGTCTCTTCTACATCATTATTTCCCAACCTTTTTAAGTTAGGAGAACACTTAAAAAAAAACAAACTCAAAATACTTGACTGAAGTATAATATGCATGCATAAAACACATATGTCATAAATACCTAGTTTGATAAATTTTTATAGACTGCACACACTTGTCTAACCAGCACTCCCAGATGTCTCGTTCATGTCCCCTTGGAGTCACTACCCATTCTCCTCCCCCAAAGGTACTAGTACAGTACTGGTGTGTGATTCCAACAAATCCTGGTAAAGAGGTTATCCATGTATCTCAGCCCCTCTTGACTTCAATGATCTTTTCATATAGTTGATTTCTAATTCTCATCTTAGTAGAGACCTCTTTTTATTGGACCATTAACTGTTTCAAATTGAACTAATTTAACCTGCCCCCCTTTCCTTCTAACTTCCTAATTTCTATTAAATAGTGCCCCACTTTCTTTCAGTACTCAAACCTGGCTCTTACAGTGTTAAGAGTCTTAGGGATCTCAAGAGTCATCTGGTTTAATTGACACATGCATGTCTTTATTCTCCTGCACATGTTTTTAGTTACTTTATCATGTTTTGGCACTCTGGTCATATAAAGATGAGACTTGGTTTCTGCCCTTATGCAGCTAACAGTCTAGCTGGAGAGATGAACAAGAAAATCAGTGTATTTGTGATAAGTTCTGCATAGCCGTATATACAGGGTACTCTGAGAGCAACTTCACCTGCAGGTGGGGATTGGAGGAGGTTTAATTTGATTTTCCGAGTTAGCCTTTCAAGAAAGGACTGAAGGACATTCTAGGCAAGGGGAACAGCAGTTGTGATGGTTCAAAAGCAAGACAAAGCATGATGTTTTTAGGAAATAGTGAGAATAATAGCTAGCATTTATTGGATATACACTGACAGAAACCATGTTTGAACCTGAAAAATGTTCAGCATAGCTGGAATGCAGGGTCAAAGGTATAAGGTTGTGAAAGTTAGGAAGGGAGTGGGTGTGTAGGGTGCGGTAGCAAATAAGCCTGAACAGTTAGGGCCTGAAATCCAGATCTCTAGATTTTTGGTCCAATATTCTTTAATTATCCAAAATTCTTTCTGAAATTTGTAATGTTGTGTATTGGTTGAAATGAGTAGACCATTGCCTCTAGGTCTTTGACCCTAAAGCGGGTGCTTTTTAAACTATATTTGCTAAAGTATATAATTCAGAAGCATTTTGTGTGCTTTTAAACAAAAATATAAAGGGGAGATTTCAAACCAGGTTGCCCTGGTCTTCAGTTTAATGGCTTTATTTCATATCTCTGAGTTTTCAAGGTATTGGGTCAAATAAAGAAAGCAGCCTTTATGGTTGTCCTAATTTTCCTTGGCTCCAGATTCTTGTTCGTAAATTGAAGGATTAGGAGACAACTTTAATACATTCAACCTGGGAAGAATTCTTTGAACTGATATACTTTAAACTCATAAGAATGCCACTGTATATAGTTTATTATAGAAAGCTAACTTATTAATGTTCTTCTGTCTACCAATCACTATTTTCTTTTCTTGGAGAAGTCTACCTAGGTCATTCGATTAAGATTAGAGAGTTGCTATGTAGGAATAAAAAGAATTGGATGATCTTTTCCATCAAGCTTTGATAAGCAGTGAATACAGACTACATGTGTGTGTGTGTCTGTGTGAATGCGTCATATAAGCTAGATATTGTGTTTATTTTCTGTTGAATGATATTAGAAACACATTCATAAATGCTTACTCTTCAATATTGTTTTTTGTAAATACCTTAATTTCCACTAACCCATCTGTTTGTATTTAACTGTATCGACTTGAAATATCGAATATTTCAGATTTCTAGATTTAAGGATAGATTTAACCTATCAACTGCCAACTTTCCAAAAAGACCATCAGAATAACCTGTTGATCAAACAAGGACAAGTCTATTACTTACTGCAGTAAGAGTGAACACCACCTAAAGTCTTAGTAGTGTTTTAGAAAGGGGGAGTATGGATGTATATATATAGGGTTTGGGGTCTGGGTTCAGGTGGCTTAAGGCAGGTCTCTCAATATGGGGATTTTTATTGGGATCTGGCACAGTCTGTGATATGGTAGTTTAGGATTAGTGGAACAAGTCTTGATGAGTGAGTGAGTGGTAAAGTGAGCAGGTTTGCCCAGCTGAGCAATTTATTGTTGTGGAAGGGTGATGGTTGAACAATCTGTTGTTGGGTAAAATGAGCTTCTGAGCAGATCCTGAAGACAATAATGAAGTTTTTTTGCTAGTTTGCATCCTTATCATCCTGGGCAAGGATTTCCTGGAACAAATAATAAAGTCATTGATGTAGGAGCCTTCAATCTTAGTCCTCGTAATCAAGTATGAGAATGCAGAAGGTCTCAGTTCTCAAACAAATATATAAAAGCAGATGAATTGTAATCAAAGATTTGCTGTCCCCAGCCCTGTTTTTTTTTTTTTTCCCCTAATAATTGCCCTTACCTTTCTAATTGTGGCTGTTACTATGATTGTGGGTCTCTGTGGCACTGTCTAGTGACTTCAACTAGTATTTTAAAGCTCATGAACCAACCTCTGCTAGCTTTGAAATTTCTTCTGCAGCTTCATCACGTCTCTCAGCCTTCATAGAAGTGAAGAGAGTTAGGGCCTTGCTCTGGAATAGGCTTTGGTTAGAGGTAATGCTGTGGCTGGTTTGATCTTCTATCCAGACCATTCAAACTTTTTTCCTATCAGCAATAAGACTGTTTCACTTTCTTATCATTTGTATGTTCATGGAGTGGCACTTTTAATTTCCTTCAAGAACTTTTCCTTTGCATTCACAGCTTGGCTTACTGGCACAAGGGGCCTTAGCTTTTGGCTTATCTCAGCTTTTGACATGCCTTTCTCACTAAGTTTAATTATTTCTAGTTTTGATTCCAGGCAAGAGATGTGCAACTCTTCCTTTCACTTGAGCACTTACAGGCCACTGTAGGGTATTAATTGCCTAATTTCAATATTGTTGTGTCTCAGGGAGTTGGGAGGCCCGAGGAGAGGGAGAGAGATGGGGGATATCTGGTTGGTGGAGCAGTCAGAACACACACATTTATTGATAAAGCTCAATGTCCTATATGGGCACAGTTTGTGGCATCCCGAAACAATTACAATTACATCAAAGGTCACTGATCACAGATCACCCTAACAGATAATGAAAAAGTTTGAAATACTGTGAAAATTATCAAAATGTGACACAGAGACACAAAGTGAGCATGTGTGGTTGGAAAAATAGTGCTGATAGACTTGTTTGATGCCACAGACCTTCAATTTATAAAACAGAGCAAAGCAAAACACAATATCTGCAAAGTGCAATAAAGTGAAGTACAGTATAATGAGGCATGACTGTGCTGGACTGGATTCAGAATTAGTATTGTTGGTGGTATTTATTAAAAAAAAAAAACAAGCTGGATATAGCTAAATATCTTAG
Organism: Choloepus didactylus; assembly: GCF_015220235.1. Lineage (NCBI taxonomy): Eukaryota > Metazoa > Chordata > Mammalia > Pilosa > Megalonychidae > Choloepus > Choloepus didactylus. The sequence continues at coordinate 131,622,636 of NC_051314.1, forward strand.
AGATGTAATCCACAGTGAAATTCTTGCCTTGTGTATAGGTTGGCATTCTCTTGAATTGGGATTAGCATTTTTTAGAAACACCGTTTTGGATAGAGAGCAGTTGTGAAAGATAAATGGAAAAAATGCATACAGGTAGCCCTTGCTTTGCAGGGTTCCAATATATGTGACTTTTATTTACCACCATTTAGGTAAATAATACCAGTTCTTCAATATGGTTCAAGTTTCAGTTACCATGGTATATTAACTGTGAATAATCGCTGCTAGTTGTTCAGTTCCCAGATCACTGTGTAAGTAGCAGATGCATATCATGATCAGTGACCAGTCACAGCAGTTCTTTCAAAGGCTGACAAGGATTTGATTGGTTATGCACATTTATTAGTCAGTTATTGCACAGTTAGCAAAGCATGTGGTTGTGTTGCTTCATTGTCTTCCAGTGATAAACTCAAGTGACATTTTACAAAAATGGATAATCAAAAAAGGAAATTGCCAACAAAGATAAATGTGAAGCAAAGAAACACTAAGTGATATTGCTGGGAGTGAAAATCAGATCAACCCTATATTAAGTTATGGAAGAAATAGTTGACTGTGGGAGTGCTGACACTGCCACCATTTAAGAGATTCTAAACATGCAGACAGAAGAACTCAGTGAGCTGAACTTAGAACAGAGTGTTTGTGGCAAAAAGGATGAATGTGTCTAGAGGAAGTAATGTTGGCAAAAATGTCCAATTAAAGGAAATTTTAAAGATATTTCATGATATTGAAAATGCAAAGAATAAGAAGTTGAAAGCTGATCCAGACTCAGAGGCATAGAAAAGATGCTCATTTTGTATCCTAAGTTATACAATGAGAAGTACTTACATAGTACTATTCAAACTACTCTTAAGGTTTGTCTTTGTTTTGTTTTGTTTTACAAATAAACACTTTAAGTCCCAATTAAATCACTTAATTTTAGTGATTTTTCCCATAAGGGTTTACCAGAGTGTCACTTCTTCCTCTACAGAAATTAGTCATTTCCTCAAGGATATGGAAAGACAGTGGGTTTTGGACTTTTGACTTTTGTACTTTACCAGCTTTAACCTTGTACAGCTTATTTAACCTCTCTTTGCCTAGTATTCTTTATATGTTAAATGGAAATAAGAATATTTATCTTATATAACCCCTATAAAATGGTTGTAAGGATTAAGTGAGGAGACCTATATAAAGCTCTTTCCTCTGTGCTTGGCATATAAGAATTTAGTAAATGTTCTTCTCTGTTTTCCTTCTTTTTGCTTCCAGAGCATTTACCACATCATATTACAGTTATTTTATATATGCCAGATGGTAGTATTCTTGGAGATTTTCCCCTCAGCAATTGTCCAACTTTATATGGTATTATGTGGTCTGTGAAAATTATTCCTAAAACAAAAAACAAACAAACTAGTAAACCTACTCCATGAATTTGCTACTGGAAAAAAACATAGGGGTGCTATTATAGTAGGTACTTTATTTGCCTGCTTAAGAAGAGTTGGGTAACCATTGTTTATCTTTTAATACTCATAATTCTATAATGCATTGACTTTACTTCCTATGCTGTTGATACTTGCCTGAGGCCTTGTTTTGACCGTAAGAAAATTTCACTATAATTCTGCAGGGAAAGTGTATTGATTGTTTCATTTGTCTCCTGACAAACAGTATGTCCCTGACTGTTTCTGTGATTGTCTTGCAGAGCTCTGAGGAACATGAGTGCAATGATGACGCTTCTCAGGAGGATGAGGGGTTCATGGGTATGTCCCCTCTCTTACAAGCCCATCATGCCATGGAAAAGATGGAAGAGTTTGTTTGTAAGGTAAGATGACAGTTTCTTGTCTTTTCCTTGCTGTATGTTTAGCGCTTCCCAAACAAACCTTTAAGAGAACAGTAGTACCTTAGTCTTTAAAGGTTTGCTTTAGAGATCATCTGTGGTGAAATGCACAGGCAAGAAGAGGAGGCAGGCTCAGGACTTTAGCCTGTTCAAGACGACTTTAGCCTGTTCAAGACGTAATACATTTCTTTGTTTACAGTGGCTGAGATAAAGTTTTGAAAAAACTAAGATATCCAGTTGGAAACAAGTTTTTCCTGATAAAGGTTGACAGAGTAAATGTCTTGTTGATCGTTTAGACAAGACAGAATGAAGCAAAATTGGGGGTGGTTAATGCCTGGATTTAGGAGATATTAAAATGCCATCTCTGAGTTCTTTAGAATTTATTTTACTGTTTATTTGACTCCAATGGCAGATGTGCTGTGCTGTCTAGGGATTTGTGGGGATTCTTTAGACAGAATTTTCCCAGTTTTCATGCACATCTAGTATTTTTTAGTTCAGCCGGGTATATTTTGTGCCTCTAAGGTTTTTTGCCCTATTCCTTGTCTGATTTATCATCAGAACCTATTGTGGTAATATTTCTTTTTTGCCAAAACAGTGATTTAGAATTGAGGTTGCTTGCTTGGAGAAAATAGTCAGGGACAATGGTAAGTTTATAGCCACATGATTAATCTGATCAACAGGGAGAAAAGGGTCCCTGGCAGGTATGATCTAAAGTGAGCATAAGTCAGTCAGTCTGTGTATATATGTGTATATGAAGTCATTTATTGAACATTTCTGGTGAACTCTTGATCATTTAAAGGAAATTTTTTGTGACATTTAGCTTTTCCGTGGACTTTATGAAACCAAGACATTTTTATATGTGTGGTCTTCGATTTTGAATGCTAAATTTAGGTTTTTCTACATCCACAATGATACTAGAAATAATTGCAGCCAGGTAACTTTGAGCCAAGGGAACATTGTGATCTGAACACAGACATTCCTTTCAAACAAGGGTCTGGGGAAGGGTGTATAAAAGTTTGTGGATCTAACACAATGTTCTAGTGATATTTAAAAAAAAAAAAAAAAAAGTTTGTGGATCTGCATAGAACCCAGGAAATTTTAATCAGTGTTTAAAAATTGATGAAGAAAAAGCCAAATGAAATAATAGCTCCATTCCTTCTGATTGCTGTCTCAGGAGAATTAGCACAAAGGGATACAAAAGATGTAGTTCCTTTTTCAAAACGCGTATTTAGTGTTATGAAATCTCTCGAAGTTGTATACTCAGTGCCTGGGCTCTTAGGGATTTTCAGTATTTATATATCAGTTGGGTACTGTAGCTGCCTTTTTGTCTTTCCTTTGTTTACCAAGAGCAAAGAATAAAACAAATAAAACATTCAATTTAACAGCTAATGAGGAATAAATAGGGCATTTGTTTGCTACAGATTGATTTACTGAAGAAAAATGAGTGGGTCACAAAGATTATTACCGTTCCCTTATCTCCTAGCAGTTTGTCTGCGAGCAGAATGAAGCGGTGCCCTGTCACAAGCTGCCCTCCAGCATTGCTCCACCCTGCCATGGCAGTGCAGCTGACTGTATTTGAAAAATAGCCATGGCTAGTAACACAAAGATTCAGTTTCTTGGACTGTAAGCAAGTAAACAGCAGTTTAAAATGAGGTGTGCATGGCCTTGATGATATACCTTCCCTTTTAGAAAAATTTTTCTTTTAAGAATAGGGAAAATAAAATCATTTATCTTTAGAGGTTCCAAGTTTGATCTTGGTCTCTCTTTTTCCAGCCTTCACATTTTGCTGTTTTACCAGCAAAGCCAGGCCCTTTGGGGAATAGGAGGTCTGTTGTGGGTATGTTTAAAAAAATTCTGTGTGTGTGTATTTTATGGCCTAAAACCCAATGGACCATTGCTAAGATGATTTCTTTAGGCAGTGTCTTGATTGAGCTTATAAATAAATATGACTTGAGCTAAGCTGTGACCCTCATCTCTTTCAAGGGGGTTCTAAAAGAAGTTACCTGTTTGTGCTGGCCTTTGGCTGGCTGTATATGACTCTCAGTTGAGAATCAGTGTGCAATGACTCTTGTATATGTATATGTCACTAGTTACAGTGCAATCATGAAAGAACAGCTCCTTGCTTCAGTGTTTAGAGCCTGGAGTGTTAGTTTAGAAAACTGTGGGGAAAGATCACTCTGTAGCTAGTAAGAAACTTAGCACAATTCTTTTGGACTATAAAAAGGGAGCATTTGACTATTTTGGCTGTTTGTGTTAACACAATAGCACTTTTGATACACTCACAGAGGAGTTGTTTGTACATTGTGGACTGCTTTGAGGGTGTAAGGATTGTGTTTCACTTTAGTCTCCTTTTTTTCCCTCTTAGAAAATAATACTCTCTCAGAATACAGAGTAGCAGCATTTTGTAAGGTTAATCTCAACAATAACGATCTTTCCCAAGTTCAGATTGGGTACAAAAAATTCAGTATCATGGTCTCTCTCTCCCTCCAGATAGTCTAGTGGAGGATCTCAGATAGCTGAGTTCACAAGTGGCACTGAGATAGACAATTCACGATCTAGATTAGTCTTTTGACATTATTTTATTTTTTTGTATGTTAGGAGCAAACATGGAAATGACCATAATTAGCCCTAATAACCGTAAACTTCAGGTCTTGATTTGGAAGGTGAGAGAGAGAAGTCTTGATGGGGCATTAGGAGCACCATGCCTGTTTTAAAATTGTTAGTCCTCACTTCATTTGGAGGTGGAGAAGGTGTTACACAGAGGATCAATTCTTTTTATAAATATCTATACGGAAGGATTAAGGAGAGCAGGAAAATATTATGGAGAGAAAGGAATGGGCACAGGAGCTGGTGAGTCCTAGCAGTCTTTCTGCAGAGTAGAGGAGGGAGCCAAGTTTCTGTGGTTTAGCCTGTTTGTCACCAGACCCCTGAGGGATAGGGATGGGGGTGGGAGTCAGTGTCTGAAGCTGAAGCCTACTGATTTAGAGCCTGGATTCTTGCTTTATAGTGTACAAGACTGGAAGGACTGCTGAGACCACATTATTAGCTGGGAGATAGATCATGTGCCTGGCATTTTTCCTTATATCTTCTGGCTAACAGAAGCAAGTTAATTCAGGATTAAATGATCCTTGTGGGTTAGGCTCTCTAGGCTGAGAGACATTTAAAAAATAGCAGAGTGCAGAGATAGATAAACTTTTTAAGGAGGAGGACATCAAGCCCTGATCCCTTTTCCTTTAGAGTCTGATAGGGGAGGGACAATGAGGAAAAGGTAGAAAAGATGGCTAAGGGAACTGAAGGGCAATTAAGGCTGTTTCTCTCCAGCATTGGAAGGGTGGTCCAGTCACTGACTCATAGGCAGATGATAGCCTCTGGGAAAGATCAGGATTTCATACCATCTTTGGGATGGATGCAAGGGCTTGCTAGCGCATTTATGAAGTGCTTTGTGTCATCTCATTTAATCTTCATAACTTCCTTATGAAGTTTTGAAACACTGTTATCATTTTGTAAATGAGGAAACTGAGGCTTGGAGACTGTGATTGTTTAAGCAAAGTTCATACAACTAGTTAATGGCAGGGCCCCAAGATTTTCTGACTCACACACTCTTTCTTTTCTGCTTCATGTTACTAAGGGGGAAAGAGAATAAGGGGGAGGGAGAGGTTTTAGCAAAAGGCACAAAAGTGTGATTCTATATAGTTCTTTTTCCACAAAGAAGATTATTAAATGTGAAAAACAGTCCCATTTGACACCACAGGGTAAAGTGAAGTCTTTTGTGGAGGATGAAGGAGGGGTCTGTATGAGTGGAACCTGTACCCCACCTTCAGCCGGAATGAAACCTTTTTAAAAATAATTTTTTTCCCCATTATAAAGCAGTGTGGTAAGAGACAGTTGTTTGGGGACCAATGTTGTTAAATTGTCAGTTAAAACCATAAAGGCTTTTGTTAATATTCTTCTCTTTCCAGGTATGGGAAGGTCGATGGCGAGTAATTCCTCATGATGTACTACCAGACTGGCTCAAGGATAATGACTTCCTTTTACATGGACATCGGCCCCCTATGCCTTCTTTCCGGGCCTGTTTTAAGAGCATATTCAGAATACACACAGAGACAGGCAACATCTGGACACACCTCTTAGGCACGTAGTATCATTTGTGTAATGGTGATTCGCCTTTTTCTTTTTTCTTTTCATGTATTTGAGGGCAAAACTGTACTTGGGATTTGCTATTTTGCTTTCCAGATTTCTAATGGAAATTCCCATTGGTTTACTCTGGTTATCCTAGTTTGCACTATGCTTTTATTACAGCTAAGTCATATTGTTCCTTACTAGATTTAAGTAACCAGTGGCCTTGAGCCAGGACAAGGAAAAGGTGCTGTATATAAAAATGTGTTATATTTTAATGAGCACTGAAGGAAAGGTAGTTATTTAATAGAAATAAGCTGATTTTCAAAGTCATTACTTGGAATATTCACAGTTAAATTTCAGTTTTACTTCAAGTAGAGTGAGGTCTTTAATATTTTTGTTTCATCATGATTAGATATTACAGTGTATGGATAGGACATTACAAAGAATTCAATGGGGAAAGAACAGTTTTTTCAACAAATGGGACAACTGGATGTCTATATGTGGAAGAATGGATTTGGACCCCTACCTCAAACCATATATGGAAATTAACTAAAAATGGATCAAAGACATAAATATCAGAGCTAAAACTATAGAACTCCTAGAAAAACATAGATATAAATCTTTGTGACCTTGGATTAGGTTATAGTTTCTTAGATGTAACACTTAAAGCACAAGTAACCAATTGATGATATTATTGGACTTCATCAAAATGTAAAGCCTTCATATGTTAAAGGACACCATCAAGCAAGTGAAAAGACATCCCACAGAATGGGGGAAAATATTTGCAAATGATCTATTTGATAATGGTCTAGTATCCAGAAGATACAAGCTCTTATAGTTCAACAAGAAAAAACAACACAGTGGGCAAAGGATCTGAATAGATGTCTCTCCAAAGAGATCTGCAAATGGCCAATAAATTGCACATGAAAAGATGTGCTTCAGTCATTAGTCATTTAAGGAAATGCTATTTAGAACACAATGATATACCATTTCATACCCACTAAGATGACTGTAATCAAAAAATGGAAAAAAACAAGTGTCAGTGAGGATGGAAAGTGAGACCCTGGTATGTTGCTGGTGAGAATGTAAAATGATGCAGCTGCTGTGGAAAACAATTTGGGAGTTCCTCAAAAAGTTAAATATAAAGTTACCATATGACTCAGTGGTTCTATTCCTAGGAATATACCCAAGAGAATTAAAAACCCATGTTCATACCAAAATGTGTTATACAGATGTTCATAGCACCATTATTTATAATAACCAGAAGTGGCAACAACTGAAATGTCCATCGCCTGATGGGTGGATAAACAAAATGTGGTACATCTGTGCAATGGACTGTTATTCAGTCATAAAAAGAAATGAAATGCTGGTTCCTGCTACAACATGATAAACCTTGAAAACATTATGCTCAGTGAAGGAAGTCAGACAAAAAGACCAAGTATTATTTTATTCCATTTATGTGAAATGTCCAGAAGAGGCAAATCCATAGTGAAAGAAAGAAAGTAGATTATTGGTTGCCAGGGACTGGAGGAAGTGGGGAATGGGGAGTAACTGCTAATGGACCTGGAGTTTCTTTTGGGGGTGATGAAAATATTCTAGAATTAGTGGTGAAGGTTGCATAACCTGGTGAATATACTAAGTTTCTGTTCTGACCCCATTTGACTTGCATGTCTTGTCACATATCTGGTTTCCACTGTGGCCCTGAGTTTCTGCCCGCTAGTATAGTGAGAGTAGAATACAGAAGTCAGTTTTGTTGCTGACTTCTAACTCAAGGGCAACTCTTTTATTAAAAATGGATAAAACAGTCACTCAGAAAATGTTTAATTTCTTAATTTCTATACCTTCCTTGTGTTAAATGGTGCTTTCCTAAGCTATAAGAATGTTGTTCTTTACTGTGGAGAAGAAGATTTAAGAACTGGATATGAAATGGCCTGGATAGTTCTTAATAGGTCTTAACTCATCAATTTGTTGGGCCAGCTAGTGAGGACCAGAGAAACACTGCTCCTTGACAGCTGTTGGTAGAAGAAAGCTGTATTTCTTGGCCGGGTTTTGGGGGTACTGGACTTCTTTGCAGAAGCAAAGTGGAATAATAAAAAAAATAATAAAAAGAAAAATAAAATATCATACAATACAATACTAGGGTCAGACAACAACGCCACTACCAAGAATCCCATATCCCTTCCTATATCCCCCTCTTGTACACATTTAATTTTGGTATATTGCCTTTGTTACATTTAATGGAAGCATATTACAATTTTACTGTTGACCATAGACTCCAGTTTGTTTGATTATATTTTTCCCCCCAATACCATCCCCTTTCCAACCCACTGCCTGGTTGACATTCATTTGTTCTCCCACATGCAAGAACAGTTTGATATTTGTACACTTAGTCACAATTGTTGACCACTCCTGAAACTCAGAGCTAGAACTCGGCAGATATGTAATGTCAGTATTAGCACATATAGTAACTGTTAAAAAAACTGAAAAAGAGTCCATACTTCAACTAGAGACATGAATGAAGCAGATGTGGTTAGGACTAGGGCAAATTGGGCCAAAGGGTAAAGGACAATACTGACTGCATTTTAAAACTTCAAATTCCATGTGAGACCAAGGGAAGAGATGTTTAGTTGGTGCAAGATCTATATTTCCTAAACAGTTTAACTCACACAGTTTGTTCAAATACCATAATTACATAGAAATTTTAATAGGAAGTAAGACCTGGTAGGTTTGCATAGATTAGTGTGAAATAGAGACACATCCCAAAGTAATATGGACAGAGAACAAAAATATATATGCAGGGTCCCCCTGAGAAGCTGGGGGAAAATGCAGAGGTGTTGGGTTCCTCACCTGGATTGTTGCTGATGTTCTCACAAACATTGAGGACTGGTTGTTTGATGTGCCAAGCCCTCTATCATGGGGCTTGCACTTATGAAGCTCATTACTGCAAAGGAGAGGCTAAACCTGCTCATAATTGTGCCTAAGAGTCTCCCCCTGAGTACCTCTTTGTTGCTTAGATGTGGCCCTCTCTCTGTCTAGCTAAGCCAACTCAGCAGGTGAACTCACTACCCTCCCCCGTACATGGGATCTGACACCCAGGGGTGTAAATCTTCCTGAATCCTGAGGATGAATCTGGACCTGACATTGTGGGATTGAGAACATCTTCTAGACCAAAAGGGGGGTGCGAAATAAAACAAAATAAAGTTTCAGTGGCTGAGAGATTCCAAATGGAGTTGAGTGGTTACTCTGGTGGGCATTCTTATGCACTATATTTATAACCCTTTTTAGGTTTTAATGCATTGGAATAGCTAGAAGTGAATACCGAAAACTATCAAACTGCAATCCAGTAGCCTGCACTCTTGAATACAGTTGTATGGCAATGTAGCATACAAGGAGTGACAGTGTGATTGTGAAAGCCTTGTGGATTGCACTCCCTTTATCCAATGTATGGATGTATGAGTGGAAAAATGGGAACAAAAACTAAATGAAAAAGGGGGGGGGGATGATTTGGGTGTTCTTTTTTACTTTTATTTTTTATTCTTATTTTTACTTTTCTGGTACAAGGAAAATGTTCAAAAAATAGATTGGGGTGATGAATGCACACCTATATGATGGTACTGTGAACAGTTGTATACTTTGGATGATTGTATGGTATGTGAATATATCTTAATAAAATTGAATAAAAAAAAAGAAGGCAAAGTGGACTTTTGAAAGCTGGACTACAACATTTGTGCCAAAAACTTTGTACATGAAATTTCATACTAGATGTAGAAGTAGAAGTGGATTCATTTGGCCTTCTAAGAAGTAGCAGCACTGTCTTTTTTTTTTTTTGTTTTGCTTTGTTTTTTTTTTTGATTATGCTCTTAAATGAATAGATTGTTATATTCTGTGTACTCAGTTTATGACGCTGGGGTGTATATGATATCAAAAATGTTTCAAGTAAACCAAAATTTTGGGTAAGCTTCAGTTTGGGAAATTTATTTTCATGGAAATTCTGATTCAGTTATCACTGTAATTGTTGAAGAATTGAAAACAATCAATACATAATACTGTCTCTTCATCAAAAGGATGGTCATTTATCTTTGCCCTGTACTCCTTTTCCAGGTTGTGTATTTTTCCTGTGCCTGGGGATTTTTTATATGTTTCGCCCCAACATCTCCTTTGTGGCCCCTCTGCAAGAGAAGGTGGTTTTTGGATTATTCTTCTTGGGGGCCATTCTCTGCCTTTCTTTTTCATGGCTCTTCCACACAGTCTACTGCCACTCAGAAGGGGTCTCCCGGCTCTTCTCCAAGTAAGTATCTGTAAAGTCCCTATTATGATCAGTGATCTAGAGTCAGTGGGTTAAGGAAAAACTTCAGCAGAATTGGCAGAATGCTTGATACCGTCTGATGGGAACACTTAAAAAATTTTTTTTCTTTTAAATCAGAGCAAGTGAACTGGTTTGCCTCTTAGCGGTTGTTATTGATAAGCTCATGTCATGGGTGATTAATTGGAACCTGTAGTGGATGGAGCAGTAATGTTTAGCATTAAATGGATTTTTTTTCCTATTCTAGATTGGATTACTCTGGTATTGCTCTTCTGATTATGGGAAGTTTTGTTCCTTGGCTCTATTACTCTTTCTACTGTAATCCACAGCCTTGCTTCATCTACTTGATTGTCATCTGTGTGCTGGGCATTGCAGCCATTATTGTCTCCCAGTGGGACATGTTTGCCACCCCTCAGTATCGGGGGGTGAGAGCAGGTAAGAGCTTGTGGCCATTTTACACTGGACATTCATTTATTAAAGGTCTATCATTCGCCTTGGCATCACGCATATATTTGTGGTGCAGAGATGAATTAATCAAGTTCCTCTTGAGGGGCTTTTTAGTGTCGCTATGTTCGTTAAGTTGCGTTAAAGCCTTAGAGTTGAGGGGAAGTGGCGAAGCAGTCTTACATATGTTGGATGTATCTTGGGCAGTATAGTTTTATTTGAGTTTATGGCCATTCCCTGTCCAGAAGGCAGTTAAGTAATCTTTGTAAAATAAACAATGATTCCTTTACTCTCAGAACTTGGAGTGTACTTTTTGTAGTTAGTTCTTTTTAGTTGTCATTTTTTTGTTTGGTTTTATATTTTTATTTTAAAATGTGTGATCTGCTTGTATAAATAAGATTTCACCACATACTGATTGTGTTTTTCTGAAGTGGGTGCGATATGTCTCCTCTGATGTAGGGTTAAGGGACTTTTTATGTTTAGGATGATGCCTGTTTAGCCAGAGATTATATGGAAAGCCAAAAGCCCCTTGGCTGAGCCTTTTGAAGGGTATAGAGTTGGAGATACATTGTTTCCCCCCCTGCCTGGGGACTCCTTGTTGGCAGGGCTCTGTCTTCAACTTTATATCCCCAGTGTTAAGTCCAGTGCCTGATGATGGTGAATGGCAGTATTAAAAGGAGTATTTTTTCTTTCAATCTTTTTTTTTTTTTTTTAAACTATTTGGTGGTACTATTTCAGCTTTGGTTTATCTGCCATTATCTAAAAGATTGGAAATAGAATCAGCTTCATTTTATTGACCACTGTCATAACCCTCCATCCTTTTCCTTTTTTTTAAGTGTTCATGTGGGCAAGTGAACAGTGCTCAGGGTTGGAGTTCAGCAGTGCTCAGCTCTGGCCTTAAGTCTGCTTGAGCACATGAGATAAGAACTTGTTTGCCGAGTAGAGCTGAGTATTCTATTTATATACATCAGAAGAACCAAGTTCCTGTGCCTTTAACTTAAGAGAATGATAGGCAAGACCATTAGCAGAGCAGCCTTTGCTTAGCATGTCGAGGAAAAGAACCAGTGGGAGAACAGGAACTCATGATCATTTTTCGTTGGGGTGGAATAGAGGTAGAAGTATTTTTTATTTAACTTGCTTGTCTTTTTTGCAAGATCAGCATTGCCATTTTCCTCTTCTCTTTTAGATTCCCATTTTAATTACGAGTATGCATGTCTGTATGTGTGCATACATGTATTGTGGCATACCAGCAGCTTATTTGGTAATATCCAAAGCAAATAATAGGCCCCTTATCTGTTGAGAAAGCTTACCAAATGACAGCTTGTTGTGCAAGAGTCACTCTTAGCTCTGCATCAATATTATATAGGCGCACTTACTGGCTGCTGTGAGGGGTTTTCTGTTTGCTTTGATTGACATACAGGTTTCAAACTTTTTAGATCATTGGTCTCCAAATATTTTTCGATTGTGACTTTTTCTATTACAACCCCAAATGTGTATATGTACATAAATTCATATACATATAAATTACAAAAGTTTTTATGAAATAGTGATCACTTGTAACACAGTCTGGTATTTTCTATTTTATTTTAAAAAAACCTGCTTGAGATTCACTTAATTGTTCTTACAATATAGGTCATATCTGGAAGTTTGAAAAACTGTTTCAGATGATTTTTGAAGGCTGTAGGACAGTGGCTGAGTTATTCTGACACACTTCTGTATCCAGTTGCTGCTTTTGACCTGGGAATACTGTGCTTTTTGTTCTCTCTCTGTTCATCATCTTAGTACAGAATCTCCCCCACCCCAAAATTAGGTCACTTACTTAAAGCATTTTTTAAAAGTTTAAGTACCCAGTTAAAAGCCATAGATTTAGATTACTGTTAAATTTATGGTATCACCCAGCTCGGCAGGAATCTGATCACTGTCTTCCCCCTTCACCTTCCACCCCAAGTCACTTGCTTCAAAGAGAGGATGAGATATGCAAAATTACTCTGTATTGTAATCTGTGTCTGTAAAGAGGCAGCATTGGAGGAGGTTTAAACAATCTCCTGGAGCTGTCTCTTCCTAAAACATTTAGCAACATGATTCTAAATCCCTTGAGGACTGCTGGCTTGTGAAGCTAAGCCTCCCTTAGCAGGAGGCTCCTTGCATTTGTAAATAGATCTGTTAGAACAGATCTTCTGTCTTCTGCCTCCCAGAGTTTGAAGAACCTTGTTTTTCCTCTCAGACAGGAAGCTAATTATTGCATCCTACTTTGAACTATTCAGTGTATACGGAGTTAATGGCGCTGTGTTGTAATATTTGCTTATCCTTCCCAGTTTCTCTTCTGTATTTTCACTTGGTTCTCTTCTTGTGATTCCTAGGAGTGTTTCTGGGCCTAGGCCTGAGTGGAATCATTCCCACCTTGCACTATGTCATCTCGGAGGGCTTCTTGAAGGCTGCCACTATCGGGCAGATAGGCTGGCTGATGCTGATGGCTGGCCTCTACATCACGGGAGCTGCCCTCTACGCCGCCCGCATCCCTGAGCGCTTCTTTCCTGGCAAGTGTGACATCTGGGTAAGTACCATCAGGGGCTATTCAGTGTGCATACATACCTGTTAGTGGGTTATCGGCAGACTTGGAAGTGATGTCATTGAAAAAGCTTTAGATTCCAAGATGGGAGACTTGTATTCTAGTCCTAACTCCATCCCTAATTAGCTGTTTTCTTTGGACAAGATGTAAAATAGTAACTGACATTTATTGAGCCAGGCACATGTATCCATGTATTTCCTCATTTAATACATTAGCCCTAAAAGATATTATCGTCTTCATTTTACAGACAAGGAAACAGGCCTAGGGAGGTTAGCTAATCTGTCCAAAGGCATATAGCTAGTAAGTGGCAGAAATTTGTATCAGGTCAGTTTAATATCAGCTTACTACACAATACTGGCAAGTCAGTTTGCCATTCTTTACATCACTTCCCTCATTTATGAAACAAGGGTGATAGACCAGATTTTTATCAAAGTCCTTTTTTGGGACCAGATTTTTTATTTTTACCAAGGCCTTTTTTTTATTTTTTTTTAATTTTTTATTTTATTGAGATATATTCACATACCACGCAGTCATACAAAACAAATCGTACTTTCGATTGTTTACAGTACCATTACATAGTTGTACATTCATCACCTAAATCAATCCCTGACACCTTCATTAGCACACACACAAAAATAACAAGAATAATAATTAGAGTGAAAAAGAGCAATTGAAGTAAAAAAGAACACCGGGTACCTTTGTCTGTTTGTTTCCTTCCCCTATTTTTCTACTCATCCATCCATAAACTAGACAAAGTGGAGTGTGGTCCTTATGGCTTTCCCAATCCCATTGTCACCCCTCATAAGCTACATTTTTATACAACTGTCTTCGAGATTCATGGGTTCTGGGTTGTAGTTTGATAGTTTCAGGTATCCACCACCAGCTACCCCAATTCTTTAGAACCTAAAAAGGGTTGTCTAAAGTGTGCGTAAGAGTGCCCACCAGAGTGACCTCTCGGCTCCTTTTGGAATCTCTCTGCCACTGAAGCTTATTTCATTTCCTTTCACATCCCCCTTTTGGTCAAGAAGATGTTCTCCGTCCCACGATGCCGGGTCTACATTCCTCCCCGGGAATCATATTCCACATTGCCAGGGAGATTCACTCCCCTGGGTGTCTGATCCCACGTAGGGGGGAGGGCAGTGATTTCACCTTTCAAGTTGGCTTAGCCAGAGAGAGAGGGCCACATCTGAGCAACAAAGAGGCATTCGGGAGGAGGCTCTTAGGCACAACCATAGGGAGGCCTAGCCTCTCCTTTGCAGCAACCGTCTTCCCAAGGGTAAAACTTATGGTAGAGGGCTCAGCCCATCAAACCACCAGTCCCCTATGTCTGTGGTCATGTTAGCAACCATGGAGGTGGGGTAGGCGAATACCCCTGCATTCTCCACAGGCTTCTCAAGGGGGCACTACATCTTTTTTTTTTCCTTGTTTTTCTTTCTTTCTTTTTTTTTTTAACTTTCCCTTCTTTTTTAAATCAACTGTATGAAAAAAAAGGTTAAAAAGAAAACAAACATACAATAAAAGAACATTTCAAAGAGACCCAAGGCCTTTTTTGTTCCTAAAATTCAGTGTTTGTGATGAAAAATTGAGCGTGTATATGTGTGTGTGTTTAGAAGAGGAAGAAGAGCTAACTGGATTGTGGTTAATAGTAAGAGAGGAGGAAAGAGAAAGTGAAAAGCAAATCTAGAGGAAAGATGGAAAATCTGATAACTGAAGAGGGCATGAGATGTTTTTGTTACTTAATGTGAAATCTGACCTTTTGAATTCTGGTTCTCTATCCATTGCTGAGTAATACAGACTTAGTTGATCATCTGATCTCTTTAATATCTAATTTAGTTATCTGTAAGATGAGGACAATGCTAGACTCAGGCAATTTTATTTTATTTTATTTTATTTTGAAATAAATTCAAAGTTTTAGGAACAGTTGCAAAAACAATACAAACCCTATATACAGAACTCCAGCATACCCTGACCCCACTCCCCCGATACCCCAGTCCACCAACTTTAACATGCTGTCACACCACTGTTTCTTTCCCTCCCTCCCCCCCTCCTCCCTCCCTATCTATCATCCATCATCTATTGCTCTGTCTTCTGAACATATGAGAGCTAGCTGCACACATCTTGAACAAACACTGTAATTCACATATACAGTTGCCATGAACAAGAACATTCTTTTATGCAATCCCATTAAACGCAGCTAAGAAGTACAAGAGATTCAACATTGATACAAAGCTTACATTCTATATTTCCTTTTTTTTTTTTTTTTTTGTCCTTATGTCTCAACTGTGTCCTTTTGAGCCTCCTATCCTCCATCCTCAGATCCCATCCAGGGTGATCCTTGGCATTCAATTGTCATCTATTTAGAACTGTCTTTTTTTTTTTTTTTTTTTTTTTTTCCTCAATTGTGGAAACATATATACAGCCTAAATCTTCCCATTCCACCCCCTCCCTAGCCTTCCATTAGTGGGATTAATCACATTTAGAATGTTGTAATGCTATCTCCTTCCCACCATCCATTACTAGAAATTTCCCTTCACCTCAAACAGGAACCCTACACTCATTTCTTAACTCCCCATTGTCCCTTCCCCCATTTCTCTTAACCCTTCTTCTACTTTTCATGTCCATGGTCATATTCTCTGATGATTTCTTTGTGTTTACTGTGGGGCTTAAAATTAACCTCTTAAATCCATAACAATCTTGTTTTTCTTTGATACTACCTTCACTTCAATAGAACACATAAACTATGTTCCTATACTCCTCCATTCCCCCACCTTTATATAGTTCTTGTCAAAAATTACATATTTTACATTGAGTTCAAAACCACTGATTTGTCATTAGAGTTTGTGTATTTCATGTAGGAAGTAAATAATGGAGTTACAATTCAAAAATTATTGACTTCTATTTGTATTCCATTGTGGTCAGAGAATGTGCTTTGAATATATTCAGTTGTTTTGTTGTTTTTTTTTTTTTTTAATTTATTGAGGCTTGTTTTATGTGCCAGCATATGGTACATTCTGGAGAAAGATCTGTGATCACTAGAGAAAAATGAGTGTGCTGGTGATTTGGGATGTAAGGTTCTGTATATAGATATGTTAAAATTCTCTATATCTCTTTCTCCTTTCTTTGTTTCTCTGTCGGTAGGGCTCCTTTAGTATCTGAAGTAGGCAGGTCTTTTATTGGCAAACTCTGTCAGCATTTGTCTCAAATTTGAAGGAGAGTTTTGCTGGATCAGGTATTCTGGGTTGGAAATTTTTCTCTCTCAGAATTTTAAATATGTCATGCTACTGCCTTCTCGCCTCCATGGTGGCCACTGAGTAGTCCCAACTTAGTCTTATGTTGTTTCCTTTGTATGTGGTGAATTGCTTTTCTCTTGCTGCTTTCAGAACTTGTTCCTTCTCTTCAGTATTTGAGAGTTTGATCAGAATATGTCTTGGGGTGGGTTTATTTGGATTTATTCTATTTGGAGTTCGCTGGGCATTTTATGCTTTGTGTATTTATATTGTGTAGAAGGTTGGGGAAGTTTTCCCCAACAATTTCTTTGGATACTCTTTCTAGAGCTTTACCCTCTCTTCCCCTTCTGGGACACCAGTGAGTCTTCAATTTGGACGTTTTATTTTATCTATCGTATCCCTGAGATCTATTTCGATTTTTTTCTCCCTTCTTTCTTTTTGTTCTTTCATTTTCTGTTCTGTGGACTTCTAGGACACTGAGTCATTGTTCAACTTCCTCTAATCTTGTATTATGAGTATCCAGAGTCTTTTTAATTTGACCAGCAGTTTCTTTTATTTCTATAAGATCTTCTATTTTTTTATTTACTCTTGCAGTTTCTTCTTTATGCTCTTCTAGGGTCTTCTTTATGTCCCTTATATCCTGTGCCATGGTCTTCTTCATGTCCTTTATATCCTTTGCCATGTTTTTGTTCCTTGATTGTAGTTCTTTGATTAATTGTGCCAAGTACTGTGTCTCTTCTGATATTTTGATTTGGGTGTTTGGGATTGGGTTCTCCATATTGTCTGGTTTTATCATATGCATTAAGATTTTCTGTTGTTTTTGGCCTCTTGGCATTTGCTTTGCTTGATAGGGTTCTTTGAATTTGTAAAAAAAAAATACCAATCTAATTTTTCAGAAATACAAGTTGGTGGCGTACACTTTCTCTAACTAACCAGCAGACGGCATCTTCGAGTTACTTATACCCCTCAAGTCAGTTCTCCTCAACTTTGTCTCTGTGGTGTATGGGAAAACGATTCTTGTGGGGTTCAGTTGGTGAACTCAGTTTGGGTTTGTTGTTGGAGCTGTCCGCCCTGAATGTGGGGCATGTGCCTGGGTGGTCAGGGAGGCAGGGCAGCTTTAATATTCAAACCTCCCAGGTGTTCCCGGAGACTCAAGGCTGTTGCAAGAGTCTAAGCCTTCATTTCAGTTTTGCCCCAGATTTTCTCTGTGACTGACCCACAAACCACCAGCATTGATGTAGCATCCCTGGGTTTTCCGAGCAGGCTCCCCTTCTCAGCTGTGATCTTCCAGGACCTCTGCTGAGGGAAGGCTGTGCTACGTCACAAGTGTGCACCGTCCCTCAAGGGAAGCCCCGGGCCGCCGGGCCATGCAGGGGCGCTCTCAGCCTGATGCAAAGATGGCTGAATGGGGTGTCTCAACCCCCCCCCCCTCCCCACACAGTTCCTCCTTCCCAGCTCCGGGACAACTGGCACGGCTCTGGGCTGTGGGCACAGCCCCGGGCAGGAGTGTCTCCAGCTTGCCGGGGAGCCTGCTGCAAGCAGTGGGGTTTCTTTCTCCTTCCGGCTCTCCCTTCTGCTCCCCTGACCCTGAGGGAATCTGCAGCAGGCTATCCTCCACGCCAGACACCGAGAGGCTGGCTCAGTCTGCTCCTGCCATGCTTCACTGCGCGGTTCCCACCGTCGCAACTGCAGCCGCTCCTGGGTTTTTCCTTTTTTTTTTTTTTTTTTTTAAAAAAGGAGCCAGTCCGTCTCCAAATGCCAGCCACCAGCTTCCCCAAACTGCAGCACATCTGCAGGTCTTTCAGTCAGCTTACTCACCCGTTTCAGAATGCAGACTCCCGGTTTCACCAAGTGCATGGCCCCTGTGGTTATAGCAGACCTTGTGCAGCTGGTGCATCGCTGAAACTGGTATTCTGGGTCACCTTCTGGTTTTTACCTAGTATTTTTCATGGAGGTGTTTTTTTGCCCTGTCTCACGTAGCCGCCATCTGAGGTTCTCTCAGGCAGTATTTTGAGTTCAAATTTGCTAAATTATCTTTCTGAGATTGCTTCAAATCATAATTTTCACATTGTTATGAAAGGATTTTTACCCTTTCCCCCTTTGCTGGGAAAATGCATTCCTTTTGGTTTCCTAGAAAATGTCTTTTTGTGTGTGACTTGTAAGTCCTTCTAGTTTACACTGCTAAAATCAGTGTCTTTACTTAATAAACACTGTTTTGGCCCTGCACTTTTTTGTTTTGAGCCTTTAATGAGAGAATTGTGTACTTTTAAAGTGATGTTGGGAGCAGTGATAAGTGATTACCCCTCTTAAGATAATAGCATTCGACAGAACAGGTTAAATCAGAAATAATATCACATGCTTATTGCCCAACTCCTGATCTGAGAAGGAAATAAAAGGCTCTGCTCTCATAGTCTTTTGATAATAGTATGTTATTTGTCATTTCAGAGTCTTAGAACTGAAACTTTTTTGAACAATGTATTTTGACCTTCCACCTAATCCTGGAAATTTCTCTAGTTTTTCTAATAGCACTATTTAAATGACCACAATGCTAGTACTTTTGTCTGTGTAATGGACAGAAGCATCCATCAGCAGTGACTATGAAGAACTCCTGTGTCCAGCCAAAGCCCACTGCTAGTTATCAGAGGATCCTTGGGTCCTTTGTGGTCTGCAGGCAGGAGAGTCGGTTTTATGATGTTAGCGCCTGAGCTCCCTAGATTCTCCACTGTTAAGTGTCCACATTTTCATGGCTGAAGCTTGGCATCAGCACCTTGATTTCTTTGGGGACAGCTTGCTTTCACCTCAGCAGAATATGATACTGCCTAATGGATGTTCCAGGATCTGTGGAGACCTCAAATTTGATCTTTATGACATCCATTCCCTGCCCCCTGCTTAGTATAAACCAGGAATAAATGATCCTAAGAATCTTTAGCAGACTTTTAATAATATATGGGTTTCTTCACCACCACCCCCCCCTTTTTTTTGTCTCCAGTTTCACTCTCATCAGCTGTTTCACATCTTCGTGGTTGCTGGAGCTTTTGTTCACTTCCACGGTGTCTCAAACCTCCAGGAGTTCCGGTTCATGATCGGCGGGGGCTGCAGTGAAGAGGATGCACTGTGATGATCTCCTGGTGGCCAGGGAGTGTGACCCTGCACTGGGGCCTGCAGCAACTGCAGGCCTCCCTTACTGGTCATTGATGCCAGTACCAGAGGAGCCCCCAAACTCTGACAGCCTCACGGGCTTTGTGATGCCCCAGGGGCTCCACATGGTACACGACCAAGAAGAGAAAAACAAAAATAAATCATACCTCAAAGGACAGAGTGCATCAATTTGGAGAACAGGAGAAATGGCCCAAACCCTGACTCACTCCTGGTATCTACAGATTGGGGGCTCTGCAAGACCCTTGGCAGGCTGGCTTCTGATCATATTTATTTGTAGAAGATGGGGGAACAGTTTAGCTGGTGGTTCTTTTTGCTCCCTTTCTCCTTAAAACAATAATACAAGCCAATTTAGGTGAACATTTATATCCTATTAAGGAGTGGGAGTGTGATTTTAGATGCTCTTTTGGGAGAACAAAGAAATTAATGTAAATAAGATTTCTAACTTACTGTTTAAGAATTTATATAAATGTTTAAAACATCGGGGTAGGGAGGGAGGGAAGATTTTTGCATAGAATGAAACATGCAAGTACCACACACTGTTTCCATTTGCACAAAGTGACTGTAGGAGGAGCAGGTGGTAGCCCCAGAGTGTGTAGAGTATAATGCCTTGGTGTACCAGGGTGCCTTCCAAAGGCCGACATACCTTGGGCCCTAGTGGCGCAGAGGGGCCAGCCCCAGGCCAGTGATGACCTTCCACCTGAGAGACGAGACCTTTGGGAGTGTTGAGGTAGAAGGAAGTGGTATGTGTTTTCTCAGTGGAGGCAGCATGTGAGTGGCTAATAAGATGTGAAATGGTAAAGGCTCTAGTTACTGTGCTGTTGGAGAGAGCCATTTGTTTTCTAGGCTGATAGTGACCCTTTCTAAGGAGTGGAGCCATCTACTTGGGCAAGTCAGTTGTGCTGGCATAATTTAAGGGGGTGGAGGCACTGGAGGAACCTTGAATACATTGGCACAAGGACTGATTACTTCCGGCACCCTGTTTAGTTTTGTGGTAATTCTGATTTCTAATTGGAGAGGTGGACATTTTTCCATATCCTTGCTGTGAAGCTCTGGAACCCTGTAAATTTAGTTCCCTCTGTTAAAATCAACTGCCCTTAACTACACTTTCTTCTCCTGGGAATAGAAATTGGTTTCTCCCTGGCATCATGGTTCTTGGCATGGAGCCAGCCATAAAAGAGAGTCTGCCTTGTCCAGGTGCCTCCTGAGCTCGTTTGCATGGATTAGGAGACCCTTTCCTTTGGATTAGGGACGAGTTTCTCCTTGGCATACTGTCTCAGTAAGCCTAGGTGTGAGAAATGAGCTCTCCTTGAACAAGGAAACCAGCACAACTGTTGTCAAGCAGAGTTCATTTTCCACTATGGAATTGTCGTCATTCACTGAACCTCATTCTGCAGGGATAGTGTGGTAGAAAGTTGAAAAATTGGTTGTGTTACTGACAGGGAATTTGGTAGAATCCTTAAGGCCATGTCTCTGAATTGCTGCTAGGAGTGAAAAAGGACTGCTCATGTCCCACAGGGTAGGGTGCCCTGTTATGGTATCTGGGAGAGTATGAGGGAAGGATCTGGTTCGTAGAATTCTGGCCTTTGCTCACAGGTGAACCACCAAAATAGCACTTGAGTCTTAGGTTACTATCACTCGAGACTTTATATGGTTAAATTACATTCTGGGGTTTGTGGGTTTGAAGTAAGTATTGAGACTCCTAGCATGGGAGCCGGCATCCTCAAATGGGTGTTTGGGGCTGTGGGAAGGGTCTTCTGTTTATTCAGTATAGAGTTGTCTGGGTTCTTTTTCTCCTTTCTCTCCCCTCCCAACCTCCAGCAAAAGCTAGGAACCAGGAAGAAAGAATTCAGAGTAGAACTTGGGAAGAATTTAAGAGTATTTTGGTTCTGGATAAAGTCACTGCCCTGGGTGCTAGAGTACTGAGCAAAATATTCAGTGGGTGAACTGGTGCAGTGCCTCACAGAATAAAGAACAGTATTAATCCCTTTGAGGAAACAAAGTCCAGCAGGACAGTGGCCACCTGGAAGGAAGCTCGCTTGGTTCCATGGGAGCAACAGCACATATCAGAAGCCAGACTTGCTCCTCAGGCATGCACTTTGGGATACAGGGCGTAAGACACAGCCTTGTAGCACCACCAAGAGAAGTAGCAATCTCTGGCCCCAGTCACCCCACACCCCAAAGGAGGAGCTTAATCTGGTTCAACATAGCACAAACCCTTAGGAAAAATGAAATCAACATCACCGTTGTGTAATCCAGTGAAAATCTCCCTCTTCAGGGTGGGTATATGTGTGGGCCTGTGGGCGCCCATTTGTGTGTGTGTGTGTCCATTTATATGTGTATCTACATGCAACTCACTACCAACAGCCTCACTGTGCACTTGGTCTTGCAGTGCTAGCTGAGAACTCTCACCAGGTTGGCGCCTGAATGCCTTACTCTCAGCAGTCAGAGGCTTGCTTGTTCTGTGCAGATTTTTAAATTTTCTTTCTTGGCCCTAGGCTGGTTAGGACCTCTACAGCTTCATTCTCTTCACCATTAAATAGTGGCCTTTTCAGTATTTCCCTCTTCCCCTTAATAAATTGCTGAAGCCACAAAGCACATTTTTGGCGCTCAGAGAAGATTGGGGTTCCAGAAAGGCATCTGTGATGGTTCCATTCACCATGGGATTTCCCTACTTGCTGTATTCTCAACTTCTAATAAAAAGAACCAAATGCAGTATAAACTTTTGTTGTGTATTTTTTCCTCCCTCAGCTTCCCAATACCCTTAGTCTTTGGGCTCTTCTTTTGAAACCCTATTTTAGACACTGAAGCTTATGAAACATTTGAATCTGGGAATGCACACAGGTCAAAGTGCTTATGCCCAACTCACTTTCCTGAGTCTTTCTTACGCTTTCATTGTAACTGGAACCAGGTTTGTAATGGAAGAGAGAGAACTCTAAGGACCATTTCTAAATTTATTACTAAAGTTTATAAAAATAATTCCTAACGTAATGAACACTTTATGCCAGGGACTGTGTTAAAGGACTCTTGATACCTCATATCATCATAACAGTAGCCTTATCAGCCCGTGTTATGTTCACTCTCACGTTACATAGATGAAGAAACAAGCTTAGAAAGGTTATGTCTGACTTCAGTGCCTACTGAGAGGGAAATGGCTTTCTCTCTGTACTTGAGTTTATTATTGTGATTGAACAGTTAATTGGATGTATATTGACTTAAAAAAAAAAGGTCTGGGGGTTTGTTAACCTAGTTCCTTGTATGTAATTTAAGAAAGAGGAAATCTCAACCCTTTTCCTTAGTTTTTGCAGGGGAATTTCCAGTATTTGGATAATAATGCCCAGTCTGTATTCTTGTTTTTAAATATAGATAGAATTTTAGGGTTTCCTCATATTATCCTGGTATAGAAGACTGGATCACATTCTATTCTTGATGAAAGATAAGCTGAGGCCTGCAAATAACCTGCTTTCTTTTCCCTAGTCTCTTGCTAAAAGCGGCAAATATGCTGTGGATATTGTAGAGGGAATAGATAAGAACAAGTTTGAATTTCAACAGAATCATCCCAGAGAAAATATCCTTTTCTCTGAAATATTTTTCTTTGGATATAGCATGGGCCATATTGTTCTTCTTTCACTGAGCATGAATTGCTCACCATTCTGTGTCCTATCTAACCTATGAATTTGTTCTGCCTTCAACTGTTTGACTTGGTGAAAGCAAGGCCAGGTTGGCTCTTGTAGCTGTTGCTTATGGTGCCATGCGTGCATCGGGAAGAGGGTACAACATTATGTGTTTTACCAATAATTGGAGCAGGGGAAGTAAGCCACCTGCTTGTAGAGCCTTCCTCACTGCCGCCTTAGCCCATCCCTCCTCTGCTGTGCTAGCCTAGGAACTGAAAGATGGTTTCAGATCTCAATTCTGCCAAATGCCCTGTAACCTGAGCAATATGTCCTTCACATCCTTCACTGCAATGCGGTGTCTATTCCAGATCACCATGTCTCAAACTTCCTCTAGTGACTGGCTGGCTTTTCTGCCAAACCCTTGCTCTAATCTTTTGTGGTCTGTGGTCTATCTGCCCACATTTACTTTTCTGACCCTAAGATATGTCCCTTCCCCTGCCTTCCTGAACCAGAGCTTCACTTAGGATTATGAAGTGGTTGTTGAAGCACTTTACCTGAGAGCACTTCTGCTGAAACACCCAGAATTACTGAGTGGACTTAGTGGTTAATAAACTGAAGGAGAAGGATCTGATAGCAGCCTTGAGTTCTTGGTCATTCCAAAGGTGTACGTAACCTGTCCCCCAGTTTATCAGATGACTTAGTTCCCAACTTGGCTTCTCTGAAATCAAGGTGATGGCTCTAGTTTGAGCCAGGCTGCCACCTGGTATCCTTTAATGGTTCTGGTAAAAGTAGAGAAAGAATCATTCTGGCCTCCAGAGGCAAAACAGGAGAATAGTCTGTTTTCCCAGGTAAAGAAGAGTGGGGTTAGTTTGGGTAGTGTTTTTTCCTCCCATTGTTTCTGTAAGGAATTTCCAGGTCTTGTGGTCCATCCTTGGCTGTGCAGAGGCGTAGAGCCCCAGTGGGGTGGACAGAGCAAGGCCAGGAGCTGTCCCGGCTCTTCCGAAGCATGGCTTTTTAATTATATGGCCAGGATAGTTGATAGATTTGCCTCAGAATGCTCTCCCCTGGCTGGTGAGGATGAGAAGCCTTCCAAAGGACAGCCCTGTGGTGTTCCCTAGAGTGCGAGGTAGTGGGCAGTGGCCGTCAGTGGTTGGATGCACATGGGTGGTCATGGGCAATCAGGAGGGGCTCCTTCTGCCATGCCATCACGCTTAGGGCCCATGACACGAAGAAGGAGACGCCCTGAGCTCGGATGCCCGGCATCCAAACTCAAGTTCTTCCTGCTCATCTCCGTGAAACGAGGTAACGTAATAGTGGTTCGCATGTATTTCTTGCTTACTATATGCCAGGCAGTTTTAGGCACATTTTATATGAACACCCCATTCGATCCTCATATTCCAATAATCCAGTTTTAAACTCTCTAGGCTTTGATTTCTTCATCTATAATATGAGGCTGATAGTAGTACCTACTTGAGGCGAGGATTAAATGAGTTAATTCAGATTGTTTACCTGGTACATGTAAACAGCTACTCCTAGCGTTATTGTGCACTGGCTGAGTGAGTGGTTTAAGTAAACCCCTCATCTTCTCTGAGCCTCAATTTCTTCAGCCGCAAATGGGGTTATCAATACCCACCCCAGAGGATGGTTGTGAGGACTTAATCTATAATGTGAGGTTTTTTTCAAGTACTGTCATGAATGTGTCCTATGGCGCGGGCGTACCCAGGGTGAAGTGTGGAGGGTGCTGGAGGATGGGGGAGAAAGGGCCCCTGAGCTCCTGCGCTGTCCACGGCCCCTGGACTCTGCTGGCCTCCCCACTGGAGGTTGGTTCTGCCCTTTTGTTGCGTTCACCTTGGAGACTGCCATGTCCCGGGGGGAGCCAGGTCTCTCTGCTCCAGTCAAAGGGAGGGAAGCAGAAGCCCCAGGACTGCCTCATCCTAGACTGGGCAATTCCCAGACAGCTCCCTTCCCAGAGGGCTCTGCTTCGCAAATTGGAGTATCCCCCAGAGTTCCAACCCTAAGGACTTCTCCGCAGGGACAGAGTGAAGTGGTCCCACTGGCCAGAAAAAGGCCACGATGGGACCTGTATGTCAGGGCCAGTGTCTGACCAAGCTGGAGCTGGGCCTCAGGAGATCCCTGCCCACACCACCAAACAGGACTGCTCTTTGCCGGGCCCCCTCTGCTTGGCTGCAGCAATTCTTGCCACCTTCCCTGAACTCACTTCGTAGTCCAATACAGCAGCTCCATCTCAGTATATCAGCTTTTTATTAGATCAGTGCAAAATTCCCTTTAAGTTAGGGCTTTGTAAAGAAGGTTCTAGAAGTTCTTTAATAGCAACACTTTGTGGTCATCAGGTGCAGCCATGGTGATGCTTCCTAAAAGGATTTATTACCTGTTCCTCTTTCTCGGTCTTTCCAATTACTGCTTACTCCCCTGTCCCCCCCACGCCCCCTCCCCCTACTCAGAACTTCTAGCAGCAGCTGGGAAATGGAGCCACCCGTCCCTGTGAAGAAGCTGCTGTAGCTGGGACATGTTGCCCTCGTGTCATCTCTGCCTTTCCCAGCCCCTGTAGGCCCTTAGATTCTCCTGAAAGCCAACGTCGTTCATTACAAACAGGTGGCCCTTTCTTGGGTCAGGTCCAGACTTCTGGAGAATAGGTAGGACTAACCGGTCCAAGTCGAGCCCATCTGAACTCCTGACGCAGGGGTAGGAAGGATGGCAGGACGTCTGCTGGGGAGGGCTGCTCCAGGCACCCTGGAGGGGTGGCCTTTTGGACACTGGACTTGGTTTCTTGTTCCATCTGGCAACCTCAGGAGGCAGGGACCAGCAGTTGCCGACCCTTTAGGATGTCTCTGGAAGGAGCACCTCACCAGCACACAGGGTCAGGCGGGGTGGGTGTCACAGCAGCAGCTGAGGCGGAAGCACCCAGGCACACAGGGGCAGCAGGAGCAGGGGCAGCGAGGCCGGGCTGTCTGAGGCACCACCACAGTCCTGGGCGTTCTCCTGGGAACCCCAGACCAGAGGTGAGAGGGCTGCTTTCTGAGGGAGCAGGGCATAGGGAGGGGGCTCTCTGGGACTAATGGGGCCAGGCCCCTAAGAAAAGATGGAAGTTCCAGAAAGTGGAGGAAGCACTGCCCCCTTTCTTAGACCCCCGACCTCTCAGGAGAAATCGAGCCTGCACATGGGCCTGAGAGCTGGGCTCAGGCCTTCCCTGCTTGCCCCTAGTCTTGGCGTGGCTGTGGGGTTGGCCTTTTAGAAGAACTTCAAAGAATCCCTGCATGTCTGGGAGCATCTTTGGTGTGGAGTATTTGTGGCAGCCACACCCTGTAAAGACTATGATCATGGCAAGCCCCTGACCTGATACAGGGGGGTGCAGCATGAACCGTCACTCTGTAAAGACTATGATCACAGCAAGCCCTTGACCTGATACAGGGGGGTGCACCATGAACCGTCACTGGCATTACTGTGCAGAGTGGTTTCTCCCATGAGCTCAGCTCACTTGGAGTTCAGTGTAGCAGGAATGAGGAAACCACGGGAAAGCTGTTTTAATTCACCTAGGGCCCAACCCCAGGAAGGGTGGCTGTCTCTGTAGCCTGGCTGACTTAGTCCTTAGTGTTTCCACGACTTGGGGAGCCCAAGGGTGCAGGCTCGGGTATGGTTGCCTGCCCCAGAGCTGGAGCACATTTCTAGTCACTAGTGTACAGAGACACTCCATCTGCAAGTGCACAGCTGCAGCCTCGCAGCCGAGAAAGGCCCTCTAGGTGGAGAATCTGGGCACAAAGTCTCTCCCGCCCCGCACCCCCTGCTCCCCAGCCCCGCACCTCAGGATGGAAGGCATGGCAGGAACCCGGTCGCCGGCGGAGCTTCTGGGAGCGCATCCTGTCACACTTGACAGAGGCATTGTGTGCACAGCTCACTGTTAAGGTCAATAGATTAGGGCTGGAGAAGACTCTGGAGACTCAGGTCTGGAAGAACTTGCTCTGCTGGGACCGGCTGCTGTGCCAGCAGCTTCAGGGGGCTGGGAGACAGCACTGGAGGACAAATGGCGATAATCTGTGGGGGAGGATGGGGATGTGGGGGGCGTGCTTAGGCCCTCAGTGACATGCCCTTCACCCCACCCCACTCTCCGCCCATCCTGGAGGATTGGGAAGGATATATTTGACTTCTCTAGCCTCTTGCAGGACTGGCGGGAAGATGCTACAGTCACAGGTGGAGTCTGTCACCAAGAGGAGGAGGTTACTTTTGGGAATCTGCTGCATCACAAATATCCTGCAGCAAAAAGAGGTGGATCAGGGAATGTCTCCATGGCAGGTTCAGCAGCTACCACAAGAAGGGCCCCAGGAAAGAACTTCTGAAGACTTGGTGCAGGGTTGGGGTAAGGGGTAACGGGCAGGCCAGACCAGGGGCAGCTTCAGGCAAATGACTCAGTGCTATTGGCCTTTTCCCACAAGCCTTTGCAGTTGCACTGCTCTTTTCCTAGCAGATTGGAGAAGGTGTGTGTGTGTGGGGGGCATGCACTGGGACACTCTTAAGGATGGAAGGAGTTGTTATTAATATATGCGGGGACAGCATAAATCAGGATTGTCTCAAACAAAAAGGGATGTGTGGTTATCCTTGCTTTGCATGAGCAGGATGGGGGCAGTGCATGAGGGGAAGAGGCAGTGCTCAGATGTGGCCACAAGGTGGCAGAGTAGTCCTGCACACAGCCCGGGAGCCCTGGAACGGGGACAAAGCAGAGCTTTACAGAAAGCTCTTAGGCCCAGGCCTGGTGCATTACATAACACCCATAGCTGCCACTTACTGAGCATTTCCTGTGGGCTGGGTGATGCACACAGACATACAAAGTAAACAAATAAATAAATATATACTTACACACATAAATATTTAACCTTCACAGCTCTATATGAAGTTGATATTATTATCCCCTTTTTCAGATGGCAAATGGAGGCTAGGAGAGGTTAACTTGGTTTATATCACACAGCTGGGAAGTATTAGAGCCAGTTTATTAACCCAAGTCTGTCTGTTTTACAGCCCTTGATTTACACCACACCATTTTCTTTATCTGCATGACACACCTTTGAGCTAAGTGCTGAATAAATAAGAACAGTCCCAAGAAAACTGCTTCAGTGAAGTTACAGACTCACCCAATATTACAAACTAGTAAGAGCCTGAAAGCCCAAATCTGCCTGATGCCAAAGTCTGAGGTGCTACATGATTAAAAAAAATTTGTTCAAGGTCTCTGATCTAAATGGCATCCTGGGCAGCCCCTGGTGACTTCTGGCCTTGGCGTAACTTCCTTGGGCAGGAGGTCCAGGAGAGACCCCTGATAAGGCCTCGCTGCCCTCCTAAGCCGGCACATGGCAGAGCCCGCCGGACTAGGGCCTCCATGCAGGACAAGGCCTGCCCGGGCACCCACGTGGGAGGGAGAGGCTGAGGCCCTGACAATCTGGGAAGGGCCTGTGAGGACACTTCCAGCCCCAGACACCCCTGAGCTTTCCCAGGTCTCTCAGGACAGAACTGGATTTCTAAGGGACAGCTAACCAGTTTCTTTTCTCTAACCCATCCTGCCAGCCACCCCTAGAAGAGTGGGAGCCCCCTAGCGCTGTCCCTAAGCAGGGAATGAGAACAGTGCTGGAGAGGCCACAGGGAGAGGGTGTGGAACCACCTTTTCTGTTGGAGCTGGCTTTGGGGGCCTAGGGGTGGCGGATGACCTGGCTAACAGGGGATTTGGCCTTTGGACTACTGTCCAACATCCCCCTGTCCTCCTCACCTCGTCTCCTTCTGCCTTAGCCTGCATTTCCTTCCCTAAGGAAAGTGAGGCAGAAAAAACAGAGCCCTGGAGTGTGTGTGTGATCTTTCTCTTAGGCGCATCACCCGTCCCCAACCTGCCACCCCCACCCCCCATTTGCCTCTCCCACTTTGGAGACGGCTCCCTGGTGGTTACAAAGCCCTGCTCGAGTCTGCCTCGCCAGGGGAGGGGTGAGTGTGCCCTCCACCAGGGACAGGCGGAGCTGCCCGGGGCCTTACTTCTGGCAGGCCCCGCACTCGATGATCCCGTTGGTCTCCTGGATGGCCGTCCGGTGCACAAACACAGGGTACTCCGTGTCACACGGCTGCAGCAGGTCCTGCTTCTTGTGTTTGTGGGCTGCGGGCAGACAGGCACGGGGGTGGGAAAGGGCACCTCATAGTTAGAAAGGGGTCTTGGAAGTCACCCTCTGTGGGAACTCACCAAGCACTTCAGAGCTGGGGAGTTCGCAAGTTAGGGAAACTCCCCTGCAGAAGGCTCAATGGTTAGAAAGTTTTCAGGACATGCAAAGGTGGAAGGGGAACCAGGAAGAGTCTTGGGGTGAGACTTTAGCCTCCCCAATCCTATCATCCCTCCCCTTCATTGGGGACAGGGGACATTGTCTCAAATTTAGCTACAGTGCCATGAAGATGCAGCTCCCAGACAAGTGCCTGCTGCCCCTCGACCCTGTGGCCCAGCCCACGCTCCCCCACAGAGCTGTCATGGAGCAGAGATGGGGGGTCGGGGCCTGGCTGCTGGCTGGGAGAGCCGGGTACATGGGCCTCGGTGGGGGCTGTGCCATGCACTGCAGTCCACTGAGGAAAGGGTGAGAGGAGCGGTGAACAGGACTTAGCAAAAGGAAAGGCAGAGGCCCTGGATGCCTGTCCTGGAGCCCTGTCCCTGCCAGGGCCACCCGAGGCAAAAAGCCCATCAGGGCCGGCTCACAGGCTAGGGAGATCACTATTTTGTTTAAAATAGCAGCACCACTTTGTTTATAGGGCACTGCTATTTCTTCAAAGCACTTTCATTGCTTTTCATTTTGTTCTCATGGTGTATCTGTGAAATAGATAGGGCAGACCATTTTCACCCTGTTTTATAGAGGCACAGGTATGGCATTACCATCTCAGGATCTGGCGGGATTTAATAGGAGAGCTATAGGTCTCCTTAGCTCCCAGACCCAGAAACTTCCCTCCTGAGAGCCACAGCACCCAGTCGGGCCTCACCCGGGCAGGCTGACCTCCAGGGCCACTTCCGGACCAGAGGGCAGCCTCCGTCACATTGGCCTTGCACGGGTGGGGTGGCTCGGGCTGGGCGTGCCGCCTGAGTCCCTCTGGGTGGGCTGGCTACCCTCAGCGACAAGGACAGGAACAATTACAACAGCAGCATCCAATTCGGCGACTCCCTCCGGTCACACGGCTGGGGAGGGGCAGGCAGCGCCTCATTTGAACCCAGCTCTGTGGACTCCCAGTCCAGTGCTCTTTCCCTGAGGACAATGACTGCTGACCAGCCCAGGCCAGGCCTGCTGGTCAAAGAGGGAAGGAGCTCCAGGGGACAGAGGAGAAATTCTCAACAGCAGACTGCGGGAAATCCTCAGAATTCAAGAACTAAAATTGTCAAGATTCAGCTGCTGACAGAGAGAGACAGGAGCGGAGACCTGCCCCGGCCCCCGCCCTGGGAGAGCTTCCGTGCTCCCTGCAGGGGAGAAGCGGCCTGTGTCTAAAAAGGCTGTGAGGTGAGGTTCCTGGCTCCTGTCACGAAACACTGAGTGGCTGTGAACTGTCCCCCAGAGCCACCCTGGGAAGACCAGGCATGACTTCCAAAAGGAGTCTGGGAATGAGGAGCCGAGAGCCAGAGGGGCCTCGTGAGCCAAAGTCAGTCCTGGATGGGACGGGCAGAGAACATGGGAAGAAAAGACCTTTGTACCGGGCAAGCCAAACTTTGAGACAAACGGGAAGGGATGGGGGTGCAGCCAGGCACAGGGGGTGTTCCAGAGCCCACAGTGAAAGTTCTACTGCCACGGAGGAGTGGAGCACACCTGGCTAAAGTGGGGCTACCCTGTGCAGTTATGGGGGCTCCAGGCCCCTGGGGAGTGGGAGAGGTTTTATTTCCCTTTGCATTTAAAGATCAGACTCACCGCTGCCCTGGAGGTGGGGCTGAGAGTGGGGATTTCTCTTTGATTTGTGGTGGGGACTGACCACCAGGTACTGCCTTTAAGGAACTCTGCCCTCAGACGCTAGGTCAGCGGGGGAGTGTACCCCCAAAAGCCACAGGGCCCAGGCCCCAGGCTGACCCTGCTGGGGGCCGGCGGATGCTGTGCTTTCCATCACCCGCAGCCTCCCACCCGCCTGGCTGTACCACATCACCCTGTTTCTCTGGGAATCTAAAATGTTCTCACCCAAGGAGAGGGTGGGAGTCTTTTACGTTCCTGGGGGTGGGGCTGTGCCTGTGTGGGAAGGAATGGTGCTTTAAACTGGGGACTCAGGATGCCCCAAGCCAGGTGCCCCGGATGAAGAGAACAGCCCCCCTCTTGGGTTCCTCCCTGGGGTGCAGCAGATGGACCCACACATCCTTCCCCGCAACACCCCCCTTCCCCAGCTGCCTGGACCTGCCAGGCCTGTCTTCGTCAATGCCACTTACAGTGATGGAAGACAGCCTTGGCTGAGACCCAGATGAGGGGCATGGCACAGGAAGGGCATGATGTCACATGAGGTCACAAGATCACGGGGTGATGAGGTCACATGGCACGGATGATGTCACATGGAGCAGTGGTGTCCCGAGAGGATGGTGAAGGGAGCCAGCAGTGAGAGGAAGGGGGTGAGAGAAGGCCAAGTGGGGTGATATAGGAGCATGGAACTGCTCCCCACCTCTGTGACACCCACCCCAGGGCGGAATTGTGGACGTGAAGCATGAAGCACCGTCATCCCATCCCGTGCACTTACCCTCGGCCCCACTGTCCACACGCCAGGTACTGCCCTCCAGCAGGAACCTGTCAGACACAGATCTGGGTCTGGGGGGCCTCCCTGCCTCCCCCTCCTGGGTCCCCAGGGGGTTGGAGCATTGCAGCTCCCAGGGGTTCTGGCCTCTCCCCACTCCTGCCTGCAGGGCTCCCAGGTGAGCAGAGAGGCCCCTCCAGGATGTGGGTGCAGAGAGGAGCGGCCACACACAGGTAGCCAGGTCCACCCAGACCGTGCCCCTCCCCAGGGACCTGTCCCTAGCATGGAGCCCCCTTCTGCTGGGGCTCCCTCCTAAGCTGGTCTCCCCCATCCCCACCCCCATCCCCAGGCCCACCTCCAACCCCCACTCACAGCAAGAGCTCATTCATCAGCCACCTGGCAGCCGTCAGGAGGGCAGGGATTGGCTGGAAGGGAGAGGGGACCCCTGTTAACATGCAGTTCCCAAAGCTTCCCTCTACACCACCATTAGAGAGAGCAGAGAGGAGCCACCCCCCCCCCACCCCTCTCCCACCAGAGGGAGCATTGCAAAGCTGAGTTACCTGGGAAATTCCCACTGCGGGTCAAACACCTCAGGGTTAGACCATGCACATCAAGAAGCCGGGTCAAACCCTCCTCTTGGTGCAGATTTGTGTGCAGCACCAGGGGCTGAGGTAGGGACGGAGCTGGGGAGGGGGGTGGCAGCTGCAGCCTTACTCCCTCTGCCAGAGCAGTTCCCTCAGCCCCCAAGACAAGACCTCCAGGCTGGGGGTGAGTGCAGCAAGCTGGAGAGGGCTTTTGGGACAGTCAAGAGCAGGGTCCCGGGACCAGACTGCCCGGGGCTGGGGGAGAGCGGGGAGCAGGCGAGGCAGGCAGTGCTGGCTGTGCCCTCCGTCTAGGACAGGGCTGAGGCTGCGCCGTCTCGCCTTGCGGGAGGAAGGGCAGGGATGACACTCACGCTGACCAGGGTCCGGGCCGCACTGTGCTGGTGATGGGGGGGCTTACACATGGCCTGGTAGTCATACATGGTCACTCTGAAAATCAGAAACGGGAGGCTGTGAGTTCAAGACCACCCCAGCCCCACTCCTGCCCCTGGGGTTTGCCTTTGCCCTGATTGATAAGGCGAGGCAGAGCAGAAGGCTGCATGCCCGGAGAACTACTTGGCTGCACCACGGTAGAAGGTTTAAAGAAAATAGGAGAGGGCTTGCTCTTTGAGCGGCTTTTCCCACTAAGGGCTGAGCTGGGGGCGGGGGGGCCCTGTCAGCAATGCCCACGTGAACTTACGCCCCTCTCCTCCCACCCCAGCACCTCATGTGGAGTTCCTGGCTCCAGAAAGGTCACCTTTGGAGCTCTCTGGGGCTTTTTCATTGTGGGTTTTTGAATTCAGGGTCCCGAGAGCTGTCTGGATGATTTAGCACCGGATCTTGACTTTGCAAAATCAGGTAGGGGGAGCATGTCCACTTACTGGCTGAACATCCCTGTGCTTAGCAGCTGCGTCATGACGGCACCTTCCACCTCTCCCAGAAATCTTCCCGTCTGTGAGGGGCAGAAGGAGAGGGACAGCAGGAAAGCAGGATGAAGACTTCAATCTACTACTTGAGCCCAGGGCTTGCTTCAGCAGTCAGCTAGCCTCTCCCCCTAAATCCACACTGAATCCCTTCCACCCAATCCCTCATCTCTAATGGCTCCTCCTGCCATTGTCTCTCTCTCTCTCTCTCCCTTTCTCTCTCGGGGATTTCTAATCCATCACTGGGCTATGAAATCGATCTAGGGGCTGCAATCAAATTTTAAAACATGCTATAGAACTCCTTAGAACAATTTCAGTGTGATGCGTTTGTTGCAAGGTTAACAAAAGTTTGGTGAAACATGATTTGTTATGTATGTTGTAAGTGTGCCTCCATGGGGGTCTGTACTGGATCAGGTGTAAATGTATTTCTTTCTGTGGGTCGTGGTCAAAAAGGACAGAGCCCTGTCACATACCCTGGTGTCCTTATCACCAGGGCAAACAAGTTTGAGAACTCTGGGGCCACCTTTGGTTGCCCTCTCCCTCACCTCCCACATCCTGTCACCCCCCACCCCCAATTCCAGTTAACCAGTGTGTCCTGAGGCTCTACCACCCACCATCCCTACCCACGGACAATGACTTAACCGGGACCCTTGTCCTCTCCCAGCAGCCACTTCTCCCTCCTCACCAGAATTGCCTTCCCTAAACTCGGCTTGGATTTGGCCACTGTCTTCTTGATTTCCTATAGAATCAAATAGGGGCTCCCTCCACCCCGCTGCCCCTCATTTTATTAACCAGTTGCAGGGGAGAAGCTGTGACAGTGTGCCAGGCAGTGGCAGCCAGAAGACGCTATTGTGCCTCTGCTGGCTGTGCTCCTGCCTCGAGGACCCTTCCCCAGGCCTTGCTCCAGGGAACTTTCCTTCTTGTCCTTCCCAATCGGAATTAAGCCCTCCTTCCTCTGCACTCAGATAGCACGTCACCTGCCTGCTCTTGCAGTCTGCTCACATTCTGATAATAGATCTAGTTGTCATTTTTGTCTGTTGTATTGATAACTGCTCAAGGGCAGGGCCATCTCTTTCTGATCTCTGAATTCCCCAAAGTGCCGTGCTACGTGGACAGGCTCGGTCAGTATGAAATTTGGGTATGGGGAAGGGAGGGGGGAGCCCCAGTCAAGGGCCACGTCACATTCCCCCGTAGAGATGCTTTTCTGGCTCCAGGGCCTGACCCCAGGCCTGCCTTCCCAGGCCTTTGGTGGGGGGTGGGGGGGCACTTCAATCGCGCTTCAGGACAGGCTGGAGGGGAGGGGAGATGGGTGAGTGGGACAAACCGGATCAAAGAGATAGAGTGAGGTGGAAGCTGAGTGGGAGGTCGGGGAGTGGGGGAATTCCCACTTACATGGAGGAAACTCCATGGAAAATACACAATGAAATACTTTAAAAAAGGAAATGTGTTATAACTGCTAATAAGAAGTGCCACCCTGGCATGAGTGCTGGGGCACAGGGCTTGACTGACTTGCAGGTGAGGCTATTATCTGGGATCCTGCCTGGACAGCTGGGTAGGCTCCAGTAATCTTTCTTAAGGAAGTAGAGATTTATCCTTGACAGGATCCGTCGGAATGTGAGCTCCTGGACGCTGCAATCAGAGAAGTTGTCTCTAAAAAAGAGACAATGATAACATATTGGGGTAATATTGCCTACTAATACTCCCACAGTTTATAATGTTTACCTTATAATCAAGCACATAGAGGGTCACTGGCCTCCAAAGAGGTCCAACCCTGGAACCTGGGATGAAATCAGGAAAGGTCACTTTCTGAATTGGAATTTAGTAAGAAGAGAGTCCTTACATCCTACAGTGTGATTTGGAAATAGCTTATGTATCAAATC
This sequence comes from Choloepus didactylus, assembly GCF_015220235.1. Classification (NCBI taxonomy): domain Eukaryota; kingdom Metazoa; phylum Chordata; class Mammalia; order Pilosa; family Megalonychidae; genus Choloepus; species Choloepus didactylus. Next base: position 131,658,007 of record NC_051314.1, read on the forward strand.
AAAGTGTCAGGGTGTAACTACTATAAAATGTTTGGCAAAAATTGTCATGTCAGAAGCTGTCAGGTTAATGACAGATGCAAACAGGAACAAAACAAGCATTGGAGACCAAGAGGTATTCAGAATTGTCCAAGGTTCTGCTATCTCTTTGCCTGAAATGCCATGACCACCAAAAACTATCTTTTAGCACCTTTCTTTTGCAAGATCCTTACTTGCTGAGCAAGAATGATGCAAAAATGAATGAAAGGTCCATAACCAAGAGGAGCACATTAACCATAACAAGGCAGTCTGTTGGTTTGGATGTAGTATGTCCCCCAAAACACCTGTTCTTTGATGCAATTTTGTAGGGGCAGACGTATTAGTGTTGATTAGGTTGGAATCTTTGGATTAAGTTGTTCCCCTAGAGATGTGACCCACCCAACTCTGAATTATTTCCATGGAGGTGTGGCCCTGCCCATTCAGTGTGGGTCTTGATTTAGTCACTGGAGTCCTTTAAAAGAGCCACACAGGCCCAGACACTTGCTGACGCTGACGCTGAGACATGCTTGGAGTTGCGGACCCCTGATGCTGGCTGCAGCCAAGAGAGACCTTTTGAAGATGACCATTGAAAGTAGACTTTTGCTACTCCAGAGTTTGCCTGGGAGAAACCAAGAGAACACTGCCAGACGCCTAGAGAGAAACATCTTGGGAGAATGCCATTTGGAAATGCAACCTCAGAGCAAGCGGACCCCAGCCACGTGCCTTCCCAGCCAACAGAGGTTTTCCAGATGCCATCTCTGTACTTCAGTGAAGGCACCCTACTGTTGATGCTTTTGTCTGGACATTTTCATGGCCTCCAGACTGTAAACTTGCTAGCCAAATAGCCCCCTTTTTAAAAAGCCAATTCATTTCTGGTGTTTTGCAAAATGGCAGCATTAGCAAACCGAAACATGGTCTGATACTGGCTCTTCTCATAGCGGCCTAAACAAATGGAAGCCCATTCCTTCTGACTGGGAGGCCCGGGAAGGCTTCATTAAAGAGGGTGGTGGGCAGGGCAGAGGGAAGCTGGGATGGGTCAGGGCCTCCGGGGAGAAGAGAGCAGTCCTTCAAAGTGAGCCATAAAGCCACTTACTCCCTGAGACTCTCCCTGATTCCTCCAGCTTGAGTGATCCCTCATAGCTGGGATTGCTTCTGCTATCCCAGTTACCACTTGTGTGTCATGGCTCCATCACCAGACAGTGAGGTCCAACAGAGCAGAAATCCATCTCTCTGCAACCGGAGCATGGCACAGTGTGTTTTTCATGGTTATTGCTCAGTGCACATTTGTGAAGGAAGGTGTGAGTGAATGGGTGAGGGAATGAATGAATGAATGAATGACCTGAGTATTCTGCTCCCTAGGGAAGTGCAGAGGAGTGGGAATGAGGCTTCCAATGTGACTGCCAAAATTCCATAAGCCTGTCCCATTCTTTCCTAGTTCTAGGCTTGTTCACCAACGACTCTGCTATTCAGACTCTTGATTCTGAGAGGGGAGGTCCCTGAGAGTAAAACAAGGATCCTGGAAATATAAAAATGGATTCTCTTCTGTAAATACACAACTTGATTTTCCAAGATATGTCACCATGGCAGACAATATCCATTCTCTTCCTCTTTTCTAAGGCAACCCTGATTCATTATGGTGCCAATGTGCTCAGCTAAAAGACTACATTTCCCAGAATCCCTTGCAGCTAAGGCTGCCCAGTGAATGTGAGCAGAAGTTAGGGGGCAGGACTTCTGGGAATCCACTTCGAGGGAGACGCCTCTGCTGTGGGAAGCACCTACTGTTCCCCCTCCTTCTAGCCTGGAAAGTGGGCCAGTTGATCTCAAGCATGGGAACACCTGCTGACTGCAGGAAGCCCTACCAGGCCCAGACTGCCTTCATCCGGTCTTCTTTTATGTGAGAGAATAATCCTCTAGTTTTTTGGGCCACTGTAGTGGGTTCTCTGTTCCTGGCAGCAGAGCACAATTCCTAACTGAGAGTTTCATTTGAACGAGGTCAGAGTGAATGGACCCCTTAAAGTAGGTGAACCGGCTGAACCTTCAAAGCCAAGGTGCAAGCCCTCAACCTCGGGCACCCTGTTGGTCTGGGACTCCCAGGCTGGCCAGGGGGAGCCAGCCCTGCTGCCCTTACCTGTCCCAGTGTCCAGAGCCCAGCCAGCATGGGCACTGAGGTTTTCTGAGATCCGCAGCACTGCAAAGGGGTCTGGGGGCTCCGGGCTGCCTGGGTTTGCTCAGCCAGGCCAAACTGCAGGGGGGCTCCGCTTTCATTGGGGATGACCCATAAACAGTGATCCACTGGGCTGCCTCTGCTCTAAGGCAGGATTGGAAGGGCCAGGGAGTGGGGAGGGGCAGAGGTGAGGAGGGGTCCTGTGAGGTGCCCCCCAGAGCCTGGGGCAGGGAGCAGGTGGGGCAGAGCTGAGGGGTACTCCGGCTGGCCTTGGCCTGTGTGAGGCTGCTGCAAACATCCCTGGAGGCAAGGGCACCAGCCGGTGGGCAGGAAGCGCTCAAATCAGGTGACACAGTGGAGCAAATGTCACATCCCCTCCTTACCTAGGGACAGCCCAGTTTCTCCTCTTAAAATGGAATAACTCAGTCTCTTAAGGGTTGTGAGGATTAAGTGGGATAGCAGTGGGGGGCTCCTAAGGGGGACTGATTTCCTTTCATTCCTTCCATGGTCTGTACAGCCTCCCCTGGCTCCTTGGCCACACAGCAGTGCCTGGGAAGGAGCCTGGAGGAGCTGGCACCAGCCTCACTCTTAGGGGTTGAACTGTGTCCCCCAAAAAGACGTGCTGAAGTCCCAATCCCCGGCATCTCAGAACGTGAGCTTATTTGGGAAAAGGGTCGTAGCAGATGGTATAGTTAAGATGAGGTCACACCAGAGTGGGGCAGGCCCTTAATCCAATATGACTTGTGTTCTTATAAGCAGAGAAGAGACAGAGAGACAGACCCAGAGGGAAGACGCTGCATGAGCCCAGAAGAGCAGAGATTGGAGGGATGCAGCTACCAGCTGAGGAACTTCAGGGATGGCTGGCGGCCACCAGAGGCTGGCAGAGATGGAAGGAGGCTTCCTAGAGGCTTCAGAAGGAGCCTGGCCCTGCCAACATCTTATTTCCGACTTCTAGCTCCCAGGACAGTAAGACAATACATTTCTGTTGGGTTAAGCCACCAGCGGTACTTTGAGGGGGCAGCTACAGGAGGTTGACACAGGCACAGTTCTGGGGAATCCCCCTGAAGAGCCCTGTGGGGCGTCTGCAGGGGACGGAGGCTGTGACTCGGGGTTCAGGGGACCTGAATGTTATTCATGAAGCGGCCAGGGGATCAGGGCCCTTTGGGAGCCCCTCACTGCTCTAGCCCCAGGAAGGCAGAGGGAAGAGCTGCTGACAGGGCACAGGGGAGCCAGGAAGATGTGCTGTGAGAAGTGGGGGGCGCGGAGGGATGGAGGGGGTCAGGAGCATGTGCCAGGCAGGGAAGCAGAAGGGAGAGCCTTAAAGGGCGCCTGACATGGTGAGTGGGAGGGGAAGACAAAGAGCTGCTCTGGGTGGGACTGTGGGGAGGCAGGGAAGGGGGAGAGGGGAGCCAAGGAACATAGGGGCTGGGGCATAAGGCAGCCCTCCTGCAGCCGCCCTGTGAAGGCAGAGAGGCTTCCCCTGGTCTGCAAGGCCTTGCCCAGCCCCAGCTCATTCAGCTGGGGATGGAGGGGACGTGGGCTCTGAGAGGATCAAGTTCCTCAGAGAGAAGTGCCTGACGGCCCGTCTGATTTCCCAGGCTTTGCCGCCCCTTTCACGTCCATTTTGAAACTTCCATGTGTGGGTGCTGCTCAAAGGCAAACGAAAGGACTTGGAGTCCCCAAATCCAGGGTGACAGTGCCACCATAAATACTGCAAAGATCCACAGAGCTGCTGCTACTCTCTGGCCCCAGCTGCCTGCTTCTCTTTCTAGGCCCCCAGGAGATGGCTGTAGTCCTGTCATTTGTAGCTGCTTGTTATCAGAATGAGCCCTGAGCTGGATGAGGCTCGATGTCTCACCATCAGCCTGGGACTCCACCAGCACCAGGAGACAGCCCAGCAGCCATGCCCCCAGGCTGGTTGCAGAAGGGTCCCCATGGCCCACAAAGCTTAAAATAAGTACTGTCTGGCCCTTTACAGGAGAAGTTTGCCAACGCCTGCTCCAGAGCCGTCTCTTGGACTTGGCTGTCCTCTCCCTCTGTCCTGCTGCCTCCTGGCCCAATGCCCAGGCTTCCCGCCCTCTCCGAAAGTCCTCCAGCCTCCAGGGCTCACCCTCTGCCCCTGCAAAGCCAACCCCACAGGAGCCTTGGAGATGTCTCAGTTACTGGAGCACGGGGGATGGAGATCACCAGAAAGTCAAAGCCTCCTTCCCACCATTGATCTCAACTGCTGTCACCTGGTTTTCTCCAGAACAATCAAGAAACAATAAACAGACCAGTGCTCCATCTCAGGGTGGAGAGTGAGATGGTCTAAGGGGACAGGAGGAAAGGCAAGGGCGCCTGGGTGATCAAAATGAGGGATTAACAGGTTCCTGGGAAAGACATCGGGACCACCAGCCCCCGCGCCCCTCTCCTACCAAGAGGAAAACGTGATGAAACACAAGTGGACCACTTGGAAGCCATCCTCGAGGAACTGGCTTCCAGGACACCGTGGTGCCCCTCCTCCCTCCGCTGCCCTCCTTCCCACTCTCCGCCCTCCACCCTGGCCTGGGTCCCGCCATCTCCCGATGCCCCGTGTGGCCCCTACCCCCACCCCGTCAGGCCAGGGCACTGCCTTGCGAGGCACGACCCGACTCTGCCCATACTCCCTATTCTGGAGAAGGGGAAACTGAGGCACAGGTGCCTGAAGTTGCTGGCTCAAACCACTTTTGATTAGTGGCTACGCTTTCATTAAACCAAATACCACATCTTTTCCGTTGAGGTTCAGAATGGAGGCATGGCTCAAGGAAATAATTCAGGTGACTGCACTGAGGTTTAGTTCAGGTCTGAACAGGCTTTTTTTTCCAGCTGGATTCCTGGCTAAATAAATAGTTAAACTTTGGGGCCCAGTCTGGGGTTCAGCAAACATAAAATGACGCCTGCATGTTCTCTTTGCCTTTCTGAGCCCATGCGGTCCAGGGAGGCAGTCACACGCCTGACGGGGGATTAGGACGCCAAGCCCACCGTTAGATGCAAACTGATTGGCTCCCTCGTCTCTTTATTTCGCCTGTAGCATATGGAGGGGCAGGCGTGGTGGGCTAGAAAAGAATGCTACACAAGGGAGGTCCAGACAGGAAGAGAAGGTGAACTGGGAAGGCTTGACCCTCCAGGGCCCAGGATGAGCAGAGGGAGGTCACGAGCAGTCAGGGTGTGGAGGGGAGCTCTGAGCTCTGGGAGGAGGCCCCCCAGAAGGCACAGCCACGGCACAGGAATCACAGGGTGCAGCATGGCCAGGCAGGGGGCAAGGGCTGAGATGTGGTTTTACTGAGTCCCTCTCACTTTTGGGTGGGTGGACATTTCCCTACTAACCACGGGGAAGGCAGACGGATTCCCATTATGGAGCAAATCATGTCCCTGACAAAGAAAGGGTCAAGTCCCAACGGTACCCTGTTCTGTGGATGTGAACCCAATTGTGGATGGGATCTTTGAAGATGCTATTAGTTAAGATGAGGCCAAACTGGATCAGGGTGGGCCTTAATCCAGTGACTGGAGTCCTTACAAGCAGAGGAAGTGTGGACCCAGTGGGAGGAGACAGGAGGAGAGCAGCGGCCACTGGACGGGGTAGAGACCAGGGTGTCTGGAGGAGGCGTGGCCTGCCGACACCTTGGTTTTGGATTCCAGCCTCCAAATTAGAGACAGTAAGTCCCTGTCATTTGAGCCAACTAGCCTGTGGCCAACTAAGACAATTTCAGACAACTAAAGAGGTTGTATCTTCTCTGCCCACCTGAGTGGAAATGAACTCTGAATTTTGTATCCTTGCTGTGTGACTCAGGTTCTGAGTTCGTTTTCTTCAGCCCTTCTACTCTAACTGGCTCTCAGCCAGGTTTACCTCCCCGGGCCTTAGCTTTTCTAGGACCAAGGGGGTGTTGGGTGTGTCTCCCTAATTCTATATTCCTGCTAACTTACCTCTTGGGGCCTCCCTGAGACCAGAATGAACCCGTTGTTGTCTATGACGAAGCAGTCCAGGTCCTGGGGAGGAAACCCAGCGGGGAGGTCATGGCCAGGGGCCCTACAAACCTCTCCCTACGTCCTCCCGCCTGTCCTGACGCCTGCAGGCCCCGATGTCAAATGGAAAGGTGCCTTCCCCGAGCCCAGCTTGCAGGGAGGGAGGCCCACCGAGAGGACACAGGTTCCCGTCTCCACCCTCTCCACACTGGGACCCACTTACACTGTCCTGGCAGCTCTTTGGGCACGGCCCGTCCACATCACTGCACTGGAAGGAAGAGGGGAAGGTGTAAATGGTGTGGGCCTTTCTGTATGTGTGTGTACGTGCCTGTGTAAACGTATGGTATGCGTGTGCGGGGCATGGTCCGTGTGTGTACAGTATAGTGTGGTGTGTATATGGGGTGTGCATTCCTGGGTGTGCGTGTGTGTGGTGCGTGTGTATGGTACATGAGTCGTGTATTAGGTTGGTATGTGTGGTTGTATGGTGTGTGTGTATGCATGTGTGGGCTCCACATGGTGTGCATGCATGTGTGTGAGCTGTGCAATAGTGGGTCAGGGTGCTGAGAAGCGGGAACTGTGAAGGGTGGCACAGCCAAGCATTGCAGGTGAGCCTCATCCGAGGGTGTGGTGGTCCCAGGCTCCTGGGCCAGGGCCCCCCCTGCCCCCATCCCTTCCCTCTTCACTATACAGTTCCTGAGTTTCCCCAATTGCCCAAGGTATGGATGAAGCAAAAGGTAACAGCGGAAAGGAATAGAAGAGGGCATTAGAGTGGCCCCGAGCTGTGAGGGGGACAGGCTGGAGGGGTTTGTGGAGCAGAGAGAGGAAAACCAGAAGGGCTCCAGGGGAGAGGAGGTGGGAAGGAACAGTACAATGGGAGGATAGCAGGGTGGTCAGCGGCCTGGACAGCAGCCAAGGCTCAGCCCTAGGATGGACGGGCTGAAGCCAGGCTCCTTCCTGGGCGGCGGCCGGGCAGTGGGCAGGCCGTGCAGGCGGCTTTGCCCAAGGCAGCAGAGACTGTGTGAGATGCAGGCCAGGCCCAGAGGGGCTGCTGTGTCTTGCCCTTTCCCCTGGGTTGGAGCTGGGACAGGGAAAAGTGGGGAGGGAGGCAGGCGGCCAGGGTGAGACCCGTGGCTGAGGCGTGGGGGAGCCGAGAGAGGCAGAGAGGGACGGATCCAAGAGAGCGCCCAGTGTGGGGCCAGGGCCCCAGGGGTGTGCCAGGCAGTCCGAAGGGTGTGTCCCTCCCCCTGGGGAGATGGTTCTGGTCCCTTGGCCTGACCTGGCCCCAGCTCCGTCACACCCACCTGCTGGGTTGCGGCCGAGAATTTGCCTTGGAGGATTTCCAGCCTCATCTGGATGCCCACTGCTGCAGGGAAACAGGGAGGGTGAGTGTATTTTGGGGGGTTGCCGGTGGTGGGAGGGGAGAGAAGGAGAGAAAAAATAGATTCAAGTTAAAGAGAGGAGCTGCACTCCCCGCAGGAACTGAGGGGAGATGTAGCATGGGGTGGAGAGCGGATGGGGGAGCACTGAGTCAGACCACAGAGTGCGAACCCGGGGTTCCTGGGGAGGAAGGGGGGCGACGAGAAAGAACAAAGCCAGAAAATGCCCCAAGATAAAAGAGGGGACTAAGATTCTATGGTATCACATCTCACATCTCTTGGAACTCAAAGCAGATGGCCTGGGCAGATCACCTCCTTTTTCCCCCCCGCGCAGATGCGAAAACAGAGGCGGGGAGAGAAGGAGCCATTTGTTCGAGACTGGAAGGCAGGGCCGCTGCCTGTCGGGCCTAACACAGCTTGCGTTTCCATTCCTGCTCAGGAAGCATAAGGCAGCTCCTTGCCAGGCTGACCCAGGCTTGCAGGCAGGTTCCGGGAAACCCAAGAGGCTGCCAGCCCGCGAAAGGGGCTCTTTCAATGCCACCACCTCCAGGGGGGCTGCCGGGTCCCTTCCAGGCCCAGACAGGCTTGCAGAACGCCAGCTGCTGCTCCCACACTGGGGGAAATCTGGGACAAAGAGCTCCAGGAAAACGCAGGGACAAAGGATAAAAGAAAAGGCAGGTTACATAGAAAAGAAAAAGAAACCCAAAACTAGGCCAACTTCCTACCATCTGGTATAATAATATCGAAAATGCATTCGGTGCGTACGAGGCAGCAGGTGCCCTCACATGCGTGAGCTTCCCCAGCCCCCACGAGCAGGCGGTGCCACCATGAGGACCTCACGACTGGGGAATGGAGGCCAAGGAGGTTTCAGGGCTCGCCCGGGTCGCCCCACTAGGAAAGAGTAGATGCAGGACTCTCCCCTGGGGCTGCTATGTCTCTAAGGCCCAAGTCAGCACATTGGAGTGCAGGCCCCATGCTTGGGAAGGAGGCAAAGGGAGAGGGCAAGCCACTCCCCCACGCTGGGCCTCTGTCTCCTCGTCTGTAAAATGGGAACGAGGGCATTGAAGTGGCTGAAACACTCGCTGGTAACAGTGCCAGATGCTGTGCCAGGTGGAGGGGACACGAAGATGAGTGACGGGGGTTCTATCCATGGGGAGGGCCCGGTGTGTGGGACTGCATGACCTGAGAGTCAATAGAGGCATGCATGGGGCTAAGGAGAGGCTGGGAGGGCTTCACGGAGGAAGGGGCGTTTTACTAAGTTCCTCCTCAATGGTGGAATTGTCCCAGAGAACCGGGGAGGGGACACGTGCCCTTTAGGCGTTCCTAAAGAAGACAAGGGAGTGTTGGAAGGCTGACAGGGACGACTGGCTCCTCCTGCTTCTGCACCTTGGTTCCAGGAAGATGCTGCAAACCGGAGGACCCTTTAGGAATGAGAGTGGTGGTGAGGATGTTGAGATTGCAAGGGTCTAGGATTCTGAGCCAGCTCAGACAGGTGGACACCTGGCCGGAGAGAATGGGGCAGGGCCAGCATTTAGGACAGCCAGATTCCACTTGAATGTGTCCTCCTGGCCAAGGTCATAACTGGCCCTGGTGAAAAGCTCGTGGTTAAGGAAGGCTGGCCGGTTCTCCCAGCCCCGTTAATTTGCAGCCCTGTCAAATAGGCAGACAAATGCCATCGGCAAGCACCTCCTGAGCCTGGGTTCAGAGCTGGGGGGACAGCTGGGCTGTCTTTTATTCCTCTGGCTTGCACAGGCTGCGGTGGCCGCAAGGCGGCTCCATTTGGCTGCATCCTGGCCAAGGAGCACTGGGTAAGGTGCTGCTGCCCAGCTGGGGTCAAGATGCAGCTAGTCCTTCATGTACAGGCTCAGGAGTGTCTCCTTCGACTCTAATGAGCCAAAACACTGTAACTAATAAAAAGCCAGCAATTAACAATTGTGGCCAACACTTCTGTGACTTCAGTAGCGTGTCAGAGAGGCAGGCACCGTTCCGGCGTGATGGATGTTATTCCGTGTCATCCTCACAGTAATCCCAAAAGGTAGGTGGAGCTGCTCATTTTAGAAGTGAGGCTTCCGCGACAGGGAGGGAAGGAGTGTGCCCGGTGTCACACAGCTGGCAAGCCCCCGACCTCGGATCTGCGTTTGTAACCACTACTCTGTGTTCACGACAAATTCTAAAGTCCCCCCAATGTCCGCGGGGTTCAGAGCAGAATGACAATAATTTTTGTCACCATCATTCCTGCGTACACAGCCGGCTCTCCTAAGATGGGCTGGAGCTCTAGTTCGGCTCGGAGATCAGGATTTGATAAACTCTTTTTTTTTTTTTTTCTTTTCAATCTGGAAAGATCCTAGAGAAATTTGGTGGGAAAACAATGAGTTCAAAGGGCCAGAGTCTTAGTCCTGGATTTGCCAGGATTGTGATCTTGGAATTTGTTTCCCAGCTGTAAAACGGGCCATGCTTATACTTTCCCTAGAGAGGCAGAACAAGGAGAAGACTGTCGAGGATCAGATGAGATTATGCATGAACGTATCATTTCAGACGAGAGCCACGGCTCCCAAATGTCAGTGTGCATCAGCATCACTTGCAAGGTTTGATAAAAGCTTGGGCCTAGAGTTTCTCATTCAGTAGGTCTGGGGGCAGGGCCTGAGAACCTGCATTTCTAAAATGTTCCCCAGTGATGCTGATACACAGCTGGTCCAGGGATCACATTTTGGGAGCTACTGTTCTAGAGCATCGCTGTCCAGTAGCACTTTCTGCAAAGATGGAAACAGACGATCCGCGCTGCCCAACACAGTTGCCACTAGGCCCACGTGGCTATCTAGTGCTTGAAATGTGGCCAACGTGACTGTGAATTGTAAAAATTATATTTAATTTTGATTAATTTAAATTTAAGTGGCCACATAAGGCTGGTGGTCACCTGTGGTAGATTTAATGATGTGCTCCCTCAAAAGACAGGTTCTTAATTTAAATCCACGTCCCTGAGGGTGTGAAGTCATTTGTAAACAGGACCTTTCGAAGATTTTATTTTTAGTTAAAGTGTGGCCCAACCAAATCAGGTGGGCCTTCATCCTATTCTGGAGTCCTTGATAAGCAGAAGACATTCGGACACGGTCTGTTAGAGAAGGCCACGGAGGAAGGAGCCAGAAGTCAGTGGAAATCAGAAGAGCAGACACAGGAGAGGGACATCTCCATGTGACGGGAGCAGAGATGCAAGCCACGGAGCCCCAAGGACTGTGGCAAGCCAGCGCCAGGACGCTGCAGACGTTGGGCAGAAAACGTGGCCTTGCCGATGCCTCGAGTTTGGACTTTGGCCTCCCAAACTGTGAGTCAATACACTCCTGTTGTTTAAGCCGCCCCACGGTGTGCTGTTTGTCACAGCAGCCCGCAAACCAGAACAGCATCGCAGGGCAGCTAGTCAGAGCTCATAGCTAAGGAGGCATCTTCCCTCCCTGCGAGGCGCACGGCAATTCTGCAGGTGACACCATGGCCAACCTTCTCGGTGCAAATGCAGAGCAGGCCCATGATATGGGAACATTTGGGTTCTCTGGGGGATTCTCTGTGGTTTCAGGTCCAGGTGGCTGAGCGGGGTGGTCAGGTGCAGGACCGGTAGACCCACGTGTGGTTCATAAAAAAGATGAGACACACACGCTCAGCCTGTGAGGAGTGTGCCTGGGGCTACTCAGCTTAGTAGCCAAGGAGGTCTTGATCGTTCCAGAACCAGACTCGGCCCATTCTACTTGGCTTGCTCAGAAAGCCTGTGGTTCTGACATGGCGAGTGCTGAGTGGGCGGGGGATTAATTCTTCCCTAACGAAACTCTGGGTGGAGTGGAGTATGTAGCAGACTCTCCCCGACTAGGTTTCATCTCACTCCCATTGGCGCCTCCACGGCAAGCTCTATATGCTTTGCCTCTTTCCATCCTTTGCAGAATTTAGGATACTCCAGTTGCCTACTTGGCAGCTCCACCTGGGTCACCAATAGGCATTTTGAACCTAACATTTTCAAAACTGAACTCAGGCTTGGAGATAGGTGCCCCAGAAAAACATGAACTTGCTCTTAACCCATCCCTGTGGGTGTGAACGCATAGCGAGTAGGACCTTTTGACGAGGCTACTTCAGTTAAGGTGTGGCCTGCCTCACTCAGGATGGGTCTTAATCCTATTACTGGAGTCCTTAGAGAGGCCAGAGAGAGGGAAGCATCAGGAAGCAGGCAGAAGCTGGAAGCCAACGGAACCCAGAAGAGAAAGGAGGAAGACACCGCCATGTGCATCACCATGTGACAGAAAAGCCTGGGAACCCCAAAGATTGCCAGAGGATACTGATCCTGGGAGGAAGCAAACCTTCCAGCCTCTGAAACCATGAACCAGTAAATTCCTATTGGTAAGCCAGCCCATAGTGTAGTATTTATTTTAGCAGCTGGGAAACTGAAACATTCTGCAAACCTGAGCCTCCTTGAGTCTTCCCCATTTCAGGGCATGTTATGCACCTAAATGCAATCATTTCCCCCATCCCATCCACGTTCAGCAGACCCTAGTTCCAACACATAATCAATCTGTCCACGTCCCTGCACCTCCCCTGCTTCCCACCCTGCCTCTCTGTGATCTATTCCCCACACAGCCACCAGACTGATTTTACTGCTTAAACTCTCCAAAGGCGTCCTGTTGCACTTAGAACAAATCCTAATGTCCTTTGTAATAGACCCCATGCGAGCTGGCCCTGCTGATCTTTTTGATTTCAACTTTAACCACTTTCTCCCTCAAACACACTAAGCTCCATCTCACCTCAGGGCATCTGCACCAATGGTTCTCTCTTCTTGGAATGCTCTTCTTCTAGAACTTTACATGGCTGGCCCCTTCTTGCCATCAGATCTCAGCCCAAACAGCATCTCCCAGCAAGGTTGTCCCTGACCTCCCCAGGTAAAGCAGCCTCTCTCTCCTTTCTGTTTGCGGGTTCTCTGGAGCATTTATTACTGACCGATACAATCTTGTTCACGTTCTTGCATTACACCTTTGTCCTCAGTCTTGCCCTATTAGAATGGGGCCTAATAGCAGACAAGGGAGTCTGTTTCCTGCACCTGGAGCAGTTGCTGGCACATAGTAGGGCTGAATAAATATTTCTTGCACTAAATAAATAAATACCTGTGAACTCAAGTGAGTCAGCCACTTGAGTGGAAAGCAAAATTCTAAAAGATCTCACTGTTCCTTCCTTCTAAGCTTCAGAGCCTTCCCGATCTCCCTTCCCCCAAATTCAGCCCCAACCTCTTATGGATACTCCACTTGAGATCCTGGAGTTTGGGCAGGGCTCAGGGGGAGGGAAACCACTGAGCAATGGGGAATTGAAGTAAGACACCAAGAAGAACTTCCTCATGGTAAGAACTGAAAAATGAAATTGGTATAGAGTGGGAAGGTAGCGAGGAGCACGGAAGTATCTTTACTAATGAATCAACCGTGGGGTTCTGCCAGGCCTAAAGGCATGTGCCCCTTGGCTTTAATAATCTCAAATCCTTCTGTGTGACGTCCTGCCTCTCCCCCTGCATCTTGCTGTTCCTCCGCAGCCCCGGCCTCCTCTCCGAGGGCAGCTGGGGGATGCAGGGGCTGCCACCAGAGGCCTTCCTGGAGCTTCCGCCTGGGGGGACACCAGGCTGCTGCCCCTCGCTGTGGTCACCTCCTGCAAGGCAGCTGAGTGCAGGAGACGATTCAACACATCTGCAGATGGCCTCCCAACTCCTGGTGAGAGACCCAAGCAGAGGGGCTGGAGGCTCGTGGCCTTCCCACTGCTTCCCCAGGCTTAGGAGGATACCTCACCCCCACGCCTGCACATTGGTGGGTCTGTGGTTTAGACTCAGACTTAATACCCAGGGGTCCTGCTCGACCAGATAAAGCAGGACAAATCAAGGCCACTTCCTCCTGCCCCAGCCCGGGCTGCCCACCCTCCCTCCCCTGGGCTCTCTTCACCTCCCTCTCTCCCGTCTCTCCGTCTCTCCGATGGGCTCCTGTGCCTTCCTCCTGTAAGAGCTCGGCTTGCAGACAGCCTAACAAAGAGCCTCAATCAGACCATGGGTGGCAGACAGCTTAGCAAGATGCACCTCTTTGCTCAGGGTCCTGGCTGCCACCTCCGTGCTGCTTTGTCATCCCAGACGGCAAAAAAAGGCAGCTGTGTGCACACGCAGAAACGATCCCTGCTGGGGCCGTGCTCCCCAGGAGTCAGAAACTCCATCTTCACCTCCTAGCTCGTTTGCTCTCTCTCTTCCTTCCTCCCTCTCCTCCTGGGTAGCCCAGAGACTGTCATTTCAGGTAGATGGAGAGCCCGTGGGGTCAGGAAGGGGCATGACTTTATAACACAAGCTGGGATCTGGCAGGGACCCCGGGTACACCGAGCACCTAACAGCTAGATAATGAGAGAAGTTTCTAGACTCTCAGTCCCCCGGTGCATTGTCTCTTTCATCTTTTTCCACTCCACATTCACTTGACAAGCAGGCACCAAGGAGTGGAGGACATAAGAGCAGGTGGGGCAGGGGTCCCGCTCCCGGAGCAGCCCTTACTGTGGGAGAAGAGGCACCCACAGCGTGGAAAGTCCTGGACAACAGTGTGTGAATGTGATGAGAGCCACAGAAGGGCCCAAACAAAGTGCCAGAAGAAGCCCCAGCAGGAGAAGGGCAAGTCCTTTGGAATATTCGGGACAACCTCATAAAGGAGGCGGCATTCTGGTTGGGTTGTTAAGGTGGGGAAGGCTCTCCACAGGGGAGGAGAGCACAGCAGGTGCAGGAAAGGGCTTGTGTTTTCATGGAGATGGGGACGTGGGAAGTGGTTTGGGCACAAGCAGAGCCTAGTCTACTTGAAGGGCAAGATGCACGAGCATCTGTGTGAGGGCTGGAGCTACTCAGAAAGAGCATGGTGAGAGGCAGCGAATTCCCAAAAGGTGAAAGATGTTTGCCCCTTCCCCTGGGCAGGAGTCCCAGCCCCCCGGCTGCCCGTGCCCACCCAGCAGCTATCAGAGGCCCCCTGACTCATGGGGCAACCTCCATACTGTGAATCCCCCAAGGAGAGCAGGTGGGTGGAAGAGGGACACCAGGACGCGGTGGCGCACTGCTCACACACACTGCCATGGCCCCCAGTTGTCAGGCAGGTCATCAGAGCTGAAAGGAAGGGTCCCTTAGGGTCTGCACTCCAGCTGGGAGATGGGCCTCTCGGCTTGCTCTGACTTTAGATCAGACACTTTCCAGCTCTTGCAACATCAGTTTTTCCAACTTGCTTTATCCTGTTTGGTTAGTAAAGAGACCTCTGAGTTCCTGAAAAAGTCTTTCCCCAAGCACCCCTTCTCCATCATGGTGAAGAGCAAGGAGCCGGGAGGTGCCATGCCGGGGGCTGGGCTGGGGCTGCCTCCTGGGACCCTGGCCAGACCTGAGGTTCAGAGAGCCCTGATGACTGTGTGCCAACAGCTCTGTGTGGCTCAGGGCTCTTCCTGGGGGCTGTCAGTCAGGGCCATGGCCGTCCGCCCTTCTAGCAGCCTCTTTGAGCAAGACCCAGCCTTCAGCCCTGCCTGCTCTTCGCTGGCGGGTGCGGATGCTGGCCTGCTAGTGCTGAGACAGGAGACAGACCCACCTTCCCAGGTGACCTCGATGGGGACAAAGAAAGGCTCTGCCACCTGGGTCCTGCCCCTCTCTCTCCAAAGGGAAGGGGAGACAGCAGAGAGGGACAGAAGCGGGGTACAGCCAAGGGAAGGGAGAGCCTGGAGGAGCAGGGGAGGGACGGTGGAGATTCACGAAGCGTCTCCTCTCCCTGGAATGGGAAGCCATTAGTCCACGGGTGCTTTTCCCCCACAGCAATGTGAGCATTTCAGGGGTGAGCACCGTCCTCCCTGGCCGGTGAGCGCCCCTGATGTTTGCATGTGTGCCTGAGTGTGTGCTTGTGTGTGCACTTGTGTGTGTGTCTATGTGTGCATCTTTGTGTGTGCACTTCACCTGTGTGCCTGTGTGTGTCCATTTGTGTGCGCTGTGCCTGTGTGTGTGCCTGTGTCTGTGTGCCTGTGTGCTTGTGTGCATATGTGATTTGTGTGTGTGCCTATGTGTGCCTGTTTTTGTGTGTGCACCTGTGTTTGTGTGCCTGTTTGTGATTGTGTGCATGTTGTGACCTGTGTGTGTGCCTGTGTTTGTGTGCCCATGTGTGCCTCTGTGTGTGCTTCTGTGTTTGTGGTTTGTGCATGTGTGACCTGTGCATTTGTGTGCTTGTGTGTTTTTAACTGTATGCATGTGTGACCTGTGTTTGTGTGGATGTGTGTGTCTGTGTGTCTGCCTGTGTATGTGCCTGTATGTGCCTCTGTTTGTGCTTCTGTGTTTGTGGTTTGTGCATGCATGCCCTGTATGTTTGTGTGCCTCTGTGTGCCTCTGTGTGTGCTTGTGTGTTTGTGACTGTGCGCATGTGTGACCTGTGTGTTTGTGACTGTGTGTGTGCCTGTGTTTGTGTGCCCGTGTGTGCCTCTGTGTATGCTTGTGTGTTTGTGGCTGTATGCATCTGGGACCTGTGTGTGTGCCTGTGTGCCTGTGTGTTTGTGGCTGTGTGCATCTGGGACCTGTATGTGTGTCCGTGTGTGCCTCTGTGTGTGCTTGTGTGTTTGTGACTGTGCGCATGTGTGACCTGTGTGTTTGTGACTGTGTGTGTGCCTGTGTTTGTGTGCCCGTGTGTGCCTCTGTGTATGCTTGTGTGTTTGTGGCTGTATGCATCTGGGACCTGTGTGTGTGCCTGTGTGCCTGTGTGTTTGTGGCTGTGTGCATCTGGGACCTGTATGTGTGTCCGTGTGTGCCTCTGTGTGTGCTTGTGTGTTTGTGACTGTGCGCATGTGTGACCTGTGTGTTTGTGACTGTGTGTGTGCCTGTGTTTGTGTGCCGTGTGTGCCTCTGTGTATGCTTGTGTGTTTGTGGCTGTGTTCATCTGGGACCTGTGTGTGTGCCTGTGTGTGTGTGTTTGTGGCTGTGTGCATCTGGGACCTGTGTGTGTGCCTGTGTGTGTGTGTGTTTGTGGCTGTGTGCATGTGTGACCTGTGTGTTTGTGTGCCTGTGTGCGTGCATCTTGCCTGTGTGTGCTACTGTCGCTGTCATCACAGATGTACCCCCAGCTGTCACTCCATTGCTCCGTCTCTTTGCTCGCGCGCGCACACGCGCTCTCTCCCCCCTCTCCGTTTCTCCCCGCTCTTCTATTTCTCTCCCTGCGTCCCTCCCTCTTTCTTTCTCAGTGTGTTGTTGACCCGCAGCCCTGTCCCCTGGCAGCTGGCGGCTGGTGCTGCATCTCTGCCGGGTGCTGCGTGCCACTCCCGGGGACTGGGGGACTCTGGCGCTGGTGCCACCGTGCTCGGCTCCGTGGCCGTGTCTGGATTTCTCTGGGAATCCCAGGAGGGTCTTGCTGGAAGGTTTCAAGCTCTCTGATTTAAGGAGCTCACAGCCAGGGTGAAGAAAGGTGAGTGCTGGGCAGGCAGGGAAAGGAATGGAGGGTTGGCAGGGGGCAGGGTGGCTGGGGCACGGGACTGGGGACCATGTCTGCTGGGTCTCCTTGCCCTGCACAGGGAGCTGCCGGGTAGCTGCTGTCGCCTCCCGCCTGGGGCCACTGCTGGGGCTGGGGAAGCTGCTGGGGACCAGATCCCAAAGGTACAGAGCACAGGAGACTCTGACCCCACAGTGCTGGGGACACGCGCTGAGGATTCTGCTGGGGGTGGGGGGAGCAGCTGGAGAAGAGGGGGTGGGGTGGGGGGCAGTGCTGGTGCCAGCTGACAGCCCTGGGTGGCATAGAAACCGGTCCCTGCAGCATGGGGGGGTGGCATCAGGCAAGAGCCCTGTGCTGCCTGCATGCTGGCTCAGCCGAGACAGCCCAAGGACTCGGGTGCTGTGGAAAGAGGGTGGGGGGCCGGGTACAGGGCTGGGGACAGGGGAAGGCTCAGGCTGGCAGGCTGGAGGACCCCGGCTGTCCGAGCCATGGGGTTCAATCAACCCCCAGCTCCGGCTTCTTTACAGGCTGCCCTGGGGGTGGGCTTGCTGGCCTTTGGGTGGCCGTCCTTGGACAAGGGTGCAGAGGATGCTCTCCCAGCTGGATGCAGGTCCATGCAGCCCTGGGAGAAGCTTCCTGGGTGGGGGGCGTGGCTGGGAGTGGACACGGGAGAAGCACCAGGTAGCTCTCCCTCGGCCACCCCAAGGCCCTGCTCCCAGCCTGCCCGAGGCCAGGCGGTGGGGACGGGTTTGTGGAAACCAGCTCAGGAAGCCCCCAGTAGTACCAGGCCCATCCTCTCTGCTGCCTTCCTGGAGGTGTGGGCTCAGCTCAGGGGGCAGGGGGGCGTGGCGTCCACTGAGCCAGGCCCATCGGCTCCCTGAGCCAGTGGGACATGGGCACAGGGTCTGGAGCAGGATGGTGGTGATGCCGGGGAGAGGGCAGCCTGTTCTGGAGTCCACAGTCAGTCATGCACCCCCCAGCAGGCTTGGGCTGGGCTCCAAAGGCTGCTGGGCCTTCTCCCCCAGGCTGTCCGCACTTCCGGCAAGGGGGGGGGGCTGTTTGGTGATGCTGTCACCTGGCTGTCAGGGCCTGTTGGATGTACCTTCCCTGTGACTCAGAGTGACACCCTGCTGCTTAGATAACCACATGGGCTGGGGGAGGGTGGGAGAGCTGAGCACGTGGAGACGGGCGGGGGAGTCCAGCTGGTGGGGAAACCCAGCAGCAGCTCCCGTGGGCCAAGAAGAGCCCATCTCTTCCCACCCCCACCTCCCATGCTGGCAGCAAGTCTCTGGCACTGCCAAAGAAGGGAGCCCAGGAAAGCCAGGGATGGGTGGCAGGAGAAGGAGGAAGGCTTCTTAAGCAACCCATCTGGCTTCTTTGGGGGTTGGCTGGAAGCTGTGTCTGGGATCCAGGATGAGCAAAGCCGGTTCCCATTTCCCATGCACTGAAGCCGAGGGGGCCGTCTGGGACTGCTGGGGTCTGGGTGGGCAGCAGGGTAAGGGGTGGTATGCCATGGCTGAGTGTCTGGGGAACCCTGGGGGTGGCAGGGGGAGGAAGGAGTCAGAGCAGAGCAGCGCACCCTCTCCTCATGCCAGGCTGCCCTCCTTCCACCCTCAGATCACCCTCAGCCCACCCTGAGCTCCACAGCCTCAGCGAGCAGCACACTTAGCTCATTCATAACAGAGAGGAGTGACTCAGGGGGCTTTTCTCTTCTGCTTCCGGAAGACCTGTTTGGAATTGGGAGTATTTAACAAGGAAATGAGGGTGCGAGGAGCTCAGGGTGAGAAGGGGGCACATGTTTTTAAATGAACCAGGAGAGTATACGTCCGTTCCCGGAACCAATTTAGAGAATTTTAGAATCCCACTGCCTCACTGCCCGGGCACTGTGTATTAGAGGGCAATGGGTGGGGGTGGGGAGGTAGAGATCTAGAAATTTCCTAGAAGGGCGCACATGGCCAGCCTCGCAGCAGGGGAATGGCCAGCCTGCCCAGCAGTTTCCGCCTCCCCACGGGTCCAGCACACACACTCCCTGGCCCCGGTGCCCACAGCCCAGGCTCCCCCGCAGCCCTCCTGCCTGGTGGGTAGAGCGTGGGATCAAATCCCGGCTCAGCCTCCCACTAGCCCTTGACTTTCACCTCTCTGCAAAACGAAGGGGCCCATACAGAGACCGTGAAGGCCATGTTTGCTTCTAAGTTCTGAGAGCCTTCTATGTTGAGGGGCACAGAGGCCTTGGGGACCTCGGCCAAGAGGAGGGCAGCAGGGCCAGGCCACA
Organism: Choloepus didactylus; assembly: GCF_015220235.1. Lineage (NCBI taxonomy): Eukaryota > Metazoa > Chordata > Mammalia > Pilosa > Megalonychidae > Choloepus > Choloepus didactylus. Next base: position 131,677,282 of record NC_051314.1, read on the forward strand.
CCGACTGCTCTGGAAGCCGGGAACTCTCCAGTTCGGGTGTGATGGGCACTCACTGCCATGCGGCTTGGACACTTGACTCTCCCTCTGAGCCCAGGGCAGGGGCGGCCCATGGCTGCAGAGTTGCAAGGCTCTGAGCTCCTAGGGGTTGGGACTTCAGGAGGGTTAGAGCCCTGGGAGTTGACGGACAGATGTGTCAGACAAGCATCAGAGGGAGCTGTGATGAGTTTGTTGGAGTTTTCTAGCTGGAGTTGGGAGCCTCGAGAATTAGCCTCGTCTGCAGAAGGAACAGGAGTGTGCATGCGAGCACAGGCAGGATGTGTGGCGCCCCCCAGGAACTCAGACGAGGCGCCCCAGGAGGGAAGCTGCTCCCATACGTCTCCAGCGGCCTCTGCAGCCCACTCAGCTCCGAGCAGGGGCACGTGAAACCTTCAGCTCCTACCCCTGCCCCATCCCCACCCCTCACCCCCAGCCTTCCCTGAGCTCCTGCCAACTGTCCCTCTGCACCCAACCCCCAGCCAGCAGAGTTTCTGGAAAGCCCCCTCCACTGCCTCCATCCCTAGATAAGATCTAGGTTTTCCAGGACCTTCCAGGACTTTTCACCACCACATCTGCCATATTATTGCAAATACGAAGGCTGGGACGGACACTTGGCTTGCATCTCAGCCCAGCAATTACAAACTTTCAGACTCCTCATCAGTAGGATGGGGATAAGAACACCTGCCTCCTCAGCTCCAGTGAGACGGAGGACGTGGGGATGCTGCGTAAACCATAAAGTGCTATTTGAATGAAAGGCTGCCCCTCCCTTGTCCTGCCTCTGCCTGTGGGCAGGTCAGGAAGGAACAGAGCCGACCCCGGGCCTCCGGAGGCAGCTGGGCTAGGGGCTTGGTCACCAGACTGCCCCGGCTCAAAGCCAGATTTTTCCATCTGCCTAACCATAGGCAAACTACATAACGTCCCATGCCTCAGTTTCCCCCATCTGTAAAATGGTGTTAATAAAGCCACCAACCTTGGGGAGTTGCTATGACTAAAAGTGCTTCCATAAGTGTTTGTAAATAGGTTTTTTTCCTTTCCCTGTACAGAGACTTTTAAAAGGAGATGCTCACATGTCTCCTCACCCCACCTGTCCAGGTACCACTTGGCTGATCCAGGCCTTGCCCTGGCTGGACCCTGGCCTCCAAGACTGGCCGGCCCTGCCTCACGAGTGGCCCAGGACCCAAGAAGTGGTCTCAGCCTAGAGCTTCTCAAACTTGAATGTGCACAGGAAGGACCTGGGGACCTGGTTAAAATGTAAATTTTGGTTCAGGAGGCTGGGGTGGGGCCAGAGACTCTGCATTTCCCACAGGCTCCTGGTGGAGCTGAGGCTGCTGGTGCATGCACCAGGCACTGATTAACAAGGGGCCGGGGCACAAAACCCAAGGGTCCAGCCCTGCGGGGCTCCCCCATTTGACTGCTTCTAGCTCGAACTCCGTTTCTCTCAGCCCCTTCCCTCTGGCCTCTCTGGGACCTGGGCAAGGATTGGGAGCAAGTCCAGAGATTCAGAGCTGACCAGGCTGTAGGACTTGGAGACAGACGGTTTCCCCAACAGGACCCCCACCCCCACCCCACTCTGACCCTGCCCCCCATTCTGCAACCTGGGTAAGGACTTTCCTCCCAGACTGTGTTAATTTATTTCAGCAACTGGCCAGCGCCTGCTGCAGCAGCTGCTTTCTGAGCTTCCCAATGTAGGTCACCACCTTTCTGAATGAGGCTAGATACTTCCGGGGTTGGGATGGGGTCCTTTGGCTGGAGGCATGTTGGGGGGTGGATGGCTATGGAGCTAGGCAGCGCTGGGCTCCAGCCCCACATCTCCCCAAGGCTCACTTCCTGGGGCCCCACTGTTTATGACGTGTCCCCCTGAGGGCAGGCTGTCCCTCCCCTGCTTGTTATCAGGCAGGCCCCAGCATCCAGCGGGAAGCCCAGCAGGCTGATGGAGGCAGGGCCACCAGTGTCCTGCCACCTCTGAAGACAATGCCTGGGGCCTGCTTGTGGGGACTTGCTCCCCCTGGTTTTGTGCAGGTGACATCCCATCAAGCTGGGGGGCAGGTATCACTAAGGCCCCTTCTCCACTGATTGGCTGCTTGCTGTTCAACCCCTGGGCTCATTCCCAGGGGTGACATTTAGGAACAGGGATAGGTGAGGTGGGTAGACAAGAGGAGGGTCTGCTTTGGAAGGCAGGAGCCTCAGGTGGAAGCAGGGCCTGGGATTGGGTGGGAGGGTGTCTCCACCATCTGTGTCCCTGCAGGAAGCCACAGAGAGTGGGAGTAGAAGCCTGGCGGGTGTCTCCAGCTCCCCATCGGTCTGAGCATAAAAATCTTCCTGGGTTAGGGGCCTCCCTGTAGGGGTTTTCTCTAGTACTTCCTTCTAGGCTGGGGGTGTCCTATACATCTATCTTCCGGGGGCATTTGGGAACTGTGAGGCTTCTCACTGCTGTCTGAGTGCTGGCATCTGAGGATGAGGGATGGAGGGCTGCCAGCAAGATGTGTGCAGGTGTGTGTGTGCATGCATGCACATGAGTGTACGTGTACGTATGTGGGCATGCTTATGTGTATGCATGTGTGTGAGTGTATGTGCATGCTGAGTGTATGCCTATGCATGCATGCGTGCATGTTAGCACATGCCTCGCTGTGGAGCTCTCTGTGGGCGGGTGTTTGCATCATGTGCTGTGCACAGAACTCCCAGCACGTGTCTGGGGGGGTCTGTGTGTGCACCCCACTCTGTGCATGCCTGAGTTATCTCCCTGCAGGGGCCATTGCTGGGTGACAGTCACAGGGAGCAGGTGAGCAGCTTGGCTCTGGAGCCTGTGTCCCAATCTGTGACCTTCTGTGTGACCTTGGGCAAGTCAGTCATAGGCTCCGGCCCTGGGTGGCCATGGAGACGCCTAATATTGTGCACATGCTGCGAGCTCTCATTAGGACGGTTCTCGCTGGAGTAGGAGAGCACATTCTGGAGGTCTGGGTCTGAGGGGCACAGAGCGGGCGGCTGCTGCCTGTAACAGTGGGTCTGTACGGGGATGGGGGAATCTACCATGGACAGTGGGCGTGCAGTGGGGTGAGCTCCACAGCACAGTCCCAGGCCTGGTTCGGGCCGTGTGCCACGTGGGAGGCTGGGGGCAGGTTACACAGACCTGCTGTCACCTGCTGGGCCTCCCCAGGGAGGAAGGGGACTGGCCTCTCCTCCCACCTAACACATGGTCAAGGCCAGCTGGGAGCTCTCACCTAAGCTATCTTCCAAGGTGACGTGTTATAAGTACAGTACATGTTCATACTCTTCCCTCAGTTAGATCGATCCCTGCAGAAATTCCACCCAGTAAGTATCACGGTCACCCCTTTAGGTGAGAAGCAAATGAAAGCGTAGAGAATTTAAGGGCCTGGCTGAGCTCCCTCCCGATGCCAGGGCCCCAGGCTCAGTCCTAGAGGCAGCGCGGGGACGGCTGCTCCCACCTCCATCTGGGTCTAGTCAGGGCGGGAGCCCCACTCCATGGAGAAAGGGGCAGAGAGGGACAAAGCAACAGGGAGAGCCACAGGGAGAGCGAGGCACCGGGGCTGAGCCAGCGTGTCCTTGCCAGGAGCAAAGTGAGGGTGCTATGGGTGGGGGGGAGTGTTGGGCTCTAACCCCAGCATGGCTGGGGGCGGGGGTGGGGGGAGAGGAGCAGCGACGAGGGAGGGGGGAGGAAAAGGGAGGGGAGAGGGGAGAGGAGTTGGGGCGGCAGGACCCCAGCGCCTGAGGGAAAGCCAGCTTCCCTGGATGCAGAGATTTCTGAGCTTCCCAGCAGCAACCTCCACCTCCTCAGCTGTCAGCTCATCCCTGCCATTGACTGCTGGGGGCTCGCAGACTTTAAACAGCTTCTGGGGGAGGGAGGGGGGCTAGGGAGAGGGGAGGCTGCAACCAGGAATTACCCGGGGATGAGTCTGGCAATCAAGGAAGGTCAAACTCTGGGAGGCAGCCAGAAGCCGTGAGTAGGCGGTCTGGGCTCCAGGCTGGCAGGCCTTTTGGGGAGTGGGAAGGGAGCCCCCCAGGCACCCCCCACCTTGCCCCATGCCAGCTGCAGCTGCAGCCCCAGCAGCCCCCTTCCCCTGCTCCAATGGCAGAGTGGAGGCTCTGGAAGGAAGCGGGAACCCCAGAGGAGGACCCCCGCATCCACTGGTAGGGGGTGGGCGAGGGCCAGAACCCAGCGAGGGCGACCCCCCTTTCTCCTGTCTGCAGACCCTCGCCAGCCCCAGCCCCGCTGCTCGGCGATCTCACCCTCTCCCTCCCGTGCCCTCAGCTCCCCTCTCAGTGTGAGCAGCTGCTGCAGCATGAGCCCCTGAGCCGATGACTCTTCCTCCCGACCCGCTGGGAAGACGGAACATTGCGGTTCACCTCTGCGGCGGCAGCGGACGGGGAGGCAGGGGCCGACTGGCGCCCCCCTGACCAACAGCCCGGGGCCCATGGTGAGAGGAGCTGCGGGAGCCGGGAGAGGGCGGCGGGAAAGGTGTCTATGGTGGGAGGCGAGACCCCACACTGCCCACCTAGGAGAGCCGCCCCTCAGGTCCCCACTGTGATGGGGTGAGGGGTGCAGCCCAGACACAGAGGAGCCCACGATGCTCTCAAAACATTCTGGAGATCAACACACCAGAGAGGCAAGAAGGACAGGCTGGGAGAGGCTGGGGTGGGACATCGGACGGTCCACTGACTGGCAGCCCCCATGTCCTGCAGCCCAGGCCCAGCTCCCAGCCACCAGCCTGAGCCTGCCTGCACCCCCCAGTCACCTGAGAGAGGGTGGAGGGGTCTGCTTCTCTCCCTCTCTGCTCCCCTGGTCCCTCTTCCTCCTCCCACCAGGGAATCCTAACTAAGCAGAACAGGAGAGGGGACAACGAGGAGTGTAAAGGGACACCCAGGCCCTGTCCCTAACCCCTGGGCTGGAACAGGGCCTCCCCTGCAGCTGGCTCAGCTCTCTCTCCCTCCCTCTCTCTCTCTCAGGACTGACAGGCAGTGCACGCCAAGGGGCTCCTCTCTCCCCGGAGGTGCAAGGCTGGGAGAGCCGTGGGATTCGGCACCATGCTGGCGCCAGGCCGTGGCCCCGAACCCAGGCCCAGGCTGGTCTTGCAGTGGAGGCAGGTCTCCTGTGAGTATGGGAAGAGGGCAGGGGTGGGTGGGGATCAGGGCGGCTGTCAGCATGGCAGGGCGGGCAGAGGCAGGTCTTTCCGCGATGCCCCAGGCCTGGTCCTGGGGATCCAGGCCCCCCTCTCAACGGTTGCTGCAGAAAGAGCATTAGTGGCCACGCCAGCTGCTGGGAGGCCTTAGCAGTCGGTTCCACCTGTCTCCACTGCTAAGTCTGTGATGTCCGTCCCTTGTTTCAGGTTCCTCAATGGAAAGGCTAGAAGGAAGAGCTCTGCTGGAGAATAGCCAGGCCTCCAATCTTTAAAAAGGCTAGATGGTGCCTGAGCTGGCCCAGGATGTGTTCAGCAGGCTGTGAGCGGAGGAAGGCAGGCTGCCCTCCCCCACCCCGGGCAGCCCCAGCTCAGGCCACTGCTGCTCCGTTGGGTCGCTCCCTCTTGTCGTGCCCCGGCCATCAGCTGTGGGGACCCAGCCCCTCTCTCAGGTTCTGGACACCCAGGTCCTCCCAGCTCTAAAATGGAGGGGACTAGTGGACTCGGGATGCAGTGCCAGAAGACACTTCAGGCAGCAGGCCCAACCCCTCATCGTGCACGTGGGGAAACTGAGGCCCTCCACTCTCCCAAAGAAGAGTAAATATTAATGAGGGCAAGCTTTGTGAGGGTGAGCATTCCCTTTATCCGAGGCAAGGGGACAAGGCGGAGGAGAGCCGGCTTGCCCAAGGCTGCGTGGTAAGCGGTAAGACACGGCTCTGAGAGGCATCATCCTGCCGATGCGTCCTCACCACGGTTCACCTCGGTCAGCCCTTTGATCCAGCCGCCACAAGCAGCCTGAATTATTCACCGCGGGAGAGTGGCTGATCCCTGAGCAACCCAGATCCCCTTTCAACCTCATTCTAGAATCACTCAACACCTCGCAATACAGGATTATGCTTTCTTGACACTAGAGCTTTTATGTCACCCTCAATTTCCAGGGTTGGGGGGACAGAGAGTTACTCTTTCCAAAGGCTTCCTTCTTGCTCAGCTGCTGGTTCCTCCTCTGGATGGGGGATAGTGGCTGTTAGGTATGTTGGTCCCTCTGAGAGGAAAGCTGGGTTGAATTTCTTCCTGGGGAAAGTGAAGTCTGAACAATGTTGATTTTCAAATGGCATGGGGGTGGCACGGGGCAGTCTGATGGGGCAGCAGAAGGGCTCAGAGGGGTTAGAGGGTGAGAGGAGGCAGGAGGTGACCCCAGATTGCCAGGGAGGGTCCCCAGTTGGCCCCCATGACCATGACTCTGCTCATTTCCCATTAAGAACAAAGAGGCTCAGGTGTCAGCCCTCTGGTGTGTCTATCGGCTGTCATTGATCCTCTGAGCAGGGGACAGGGAGAGTCCCATCCTGTTTCTCCAGGCCCTGCCCTTTAGGACACCTACCAGAGTGGAGATGCAGACCTCACCCCAGATCAGGGTGGCTGCTGGCTCTGGGTATGGCCAAGCAGGCAATGGGGTGTGGACTGAACTTCTCCCCCACTTCTCCTGCAGGGGTCTTTCCTCTGGGCTTGGTCAGGCTGACCCGGTAGGGTTGGACTATCTCGAGCTCAACCCTTACCCGTTAGGCTTCTCTGAGGCTCAGGAGGACAGGGATGGAGGGTTTTGGGATCTCTGTCAGGAAGGGCTGATCAACAATGGCATGAGATGCTCTGTGGGGATTGTTCTGAGGGATACTACCAAAGACCGGACCCCAGGCTTACTACTCAAAGGGGTCCTGGGCAAAAGATGGGGCCCTGAAAGAAATGCAGTTATCAATCTACCATGCAGAAATGTTGCCTGGCAGCCTGGGGTGGAACAGGAGCCAGGCTAACGGCATGGATGGCTTTAGGATAAGAATAAATATGAATTTGAAACTTGTCCTGGACCCCATGGTTTGCAGTGTTCCATGACCCAAGTAATCTTTATTCCCACAGTGCTTTCTGGAAGGGTCTGGGCTCCCAATCTGCATTATGAGGTTACTGGCCCCATTGGAGCTGGGGCTTCTGCAGATTTGACAGTAGTTGGGAGGTTGTGGGGGGCAGGTTAGGGGTGTCCCCTTCCATGCATAGCACGACTTAGCCCAGTGCAGCTCCAGTTTGGGGGTGGGGCAGAGAGGAAGGAACCAGCAGCATGGCCATTTTCTTTTAGAAAGAGAAGCCCTTTCTTCTGGCAGTGGCACCAGGAGAAGGACATGGGAGCAGGTTTCTCTGATGTCCTCTATCCTTAATTTGCCAACTGGTCTCAGTGGGACCCAAGTTTGCAAGGAGATGAATAGGGGGAGGCTCCAAGAGCCAGAGTGTCCAGCTTTGCTTGTCTTCCGGGCTTCAGGTGTGCACATCTGCATCCTACTCTACTAGCGTGATTTCTTTGCCAGATACACTGTGAAGCATGGAGCCCTGCTAACACCTTGTGGTGTCCCTCAATACAGAAGTGGCTTCAGATTTGTTAAGTATCTTCTTTTGTGTGGCCAATAAGTATCTGTGCCTTGATTGAGGCTTGTACCAAAAGGAGACAAAGTGAAGAGGCCATTATGCTATGAACTAGAATGGCGGGAACAGAAGCAGGAGGTGGTAGCCCCTGCCTGATGCTTTCTTTCCATCCATCTTCCCCGTGCCCTCCAGGGATCACCTGCTGGATTGCCCTGTGTGCTGTGGAAGCCCTCCCTGCCTGTCCTTTCTCCTGTAAGTGTGACAGCCGCAGACTGGAGGTGGACTGCAGTGGCCTGGGCTTCACCACGGTGCCCCCAGACCTGCCCGCTGCCACCCGGACCCTCTTGCTCTTGAACAATAAACTCAGTGCCCTGCCAAGCTGGGCTTTTGCCAACCTGTCCAGCCTGCAGCGCTTGGACCTGTCCAACAACTTTCTGGACCAGCTGCCTGGCTCCATTTTCGGGGACCTGACGAATCTGACGGAGCTGCAGCTGCGCAATAACAGCATCAGGACCCTGGACAGAGTCCTGTTGCAGCACACGCCCCAGCTCCGCCACCTGGACCTGTCCATCAACGGCCTGGCCCAGCTGCCCCCCGGCCTTTTCGACGGCCTCCCAGCCCTGCGCTCCCTCTCACTTCGCTCCAACCGCCTGCACAACCTCGACCGGCTGACGTTCGAACCCTTGATGAGCCTGCAGCTGCTGCAGGTCGGCGACAACCCCTGGGAGTGTGACTGCAGCCTGCGCGAGTTCAAGCACTGGATGGAGTGGTTCTCTTACCGAGGTGAGCGGAGCCTGCCTTGACCGGGCTGGAGGGACAAGTCTCACTGCCAATTGATGGGCCATTAACCTTTGTGTCCATCCGCAAGGCGGCGAGCACAGCTGGTCTCCAGCCTCCTTCTCTACCCCCTTTCTTCTCTGTGCCCCTCTCCGTGCTTCTAGTCTCCCAACCATTCTCATTCTCTTAAACACAGACTCACTGTAACCTGATCTCGCTTATGTAGGCTTATGTGGGATCTTAAAGACACGTTAAATAATTTTTCTGAGCTTCATAACTCACAGCTTCATAACTTCTAGCCTGGTTAGAAGGAAGAGGGGAAAACAACAACATCAAGAAAAACCTCTTCTTCTGAATACGGCTGTCTCTTAAATCTCCGTAATTACAGGAGGGTGGAATATAATTGAAATCCCCAGGTAAAAGCAATTTTTTATTTTGGGGATGATCCCAACTTCTTTCCCAAGAAATCTTATCAGATGTTTAATAAGAAGCCAAGAGGTACTAGTTTATTTTCTTTCCCACCCCCCTTTCTGTAATCTGGGAGAGTTCTACAGCAGCCTGCAGAGTGATCAGGAAAAGGAGGGAGATGTAAGTGTAGTGGTTAAAAGTGCCAGTTCTGGGTTCGAATCTTAGCTGTGCCACCCACTAGCCCTGTGATCTGGAGAAAGTTGACTAACCTGTGTCCTCATCTGTAAAATGGGAAGAACAGCTAATAGCAGTCTTCACCGTAAATGGACCTAAAAGACTATTTAATTTGGCACCCAGCCCAAAGCAGCAGCTCAATGAATGTTTGCTGAATGAATGAATCAATATTAAACTCGACGAATATAATGCTAACACTTTTCTATTTTTTACTATTGTTTCATATCCAGCTACCATCTCAATTATTTGCATATTTCTGTGTTAGTTAATTAAAAACATCTTACAAACCATGAAGTGCTATGACAACTTCTCCCACTTTGTAAAAGGGGAAATAATTCTTAATATTTGTTACATAGCTTTGGGTTTACAAATGTCCCTTCATAAACACGGTCCTAATTTTTATAACAGCTAATTCAAGAAGATATTCTTAATTTCCAGCTGGATGAGCTGAGCCTCCATAAATAATGAAATAGGTTAAACACACACTATTTGCTTATGGTGAGTTACCCACAAAGCAGTGTGATGACACATTTGCATACTAATTAGGTCCAGAATCAAGTGGCCCAAAAAGCGAAGTTAACAAGACTAAGGGCCATGCTCCTGTCCCCATTAAAATAAAGTTTTTTTCTACCCCTATGAGGTATTCATTCATTCGAATGTTGCTGACGGGGCTACATCCCTACTGCTGACTGACTGTAGCACAAGATATGCACAAGGTGACAGAGCCAGGATTCAACCACAGGTCTGTTTTCCAGGAAAATGAGGTGCACCCTCCCAACACCCAGCACTGTGCCTTATACAAAGGCGGCCCTGGATGCAGGCTTCCTGGATGTAAGACTTGCTAAAGGTCACCTAGGCAGGCAGCGGACAGGGGAACTAGCAGCCAGGTCTTCAAAGGGAAGTGTTGTCCTTGGGAAATATCACTTCCCTTTCATACCATCATCAGGAACTGAACTTCCACGGCAAAAAGGCATGGAAATGGAATTTGGGTGCAGGAGTATTTTTCTCAGACCTTTACAATGGTAGAATTCTTTTTAACCTTGTACTCCTTCAAAAAAAAAGTTCCTGGGACATTTTCACCAGTGTCCAGGGAAAGATGGATGTTTACTGTATGGGGAGGCATGCTCGGAAAGGAAGCTGGCAGTGACGGAGTGGCTGGAGCCCCAGTTCAATTGGCAGGGGGTCTGTTGCCTGGATCTAGATTTCATTGGAAGCAGAGAGAGGGCAAAAGCCTGACTTTCATTCTTAGGGGGCATCCAGGTGATTGCTCTCCTTAGTTCCTCCCTCCGCCTCCCCACCCCTGCTGAGCACCTGCATCTCTCCCAGTCGTGCCAGTTGCTGCCCGCACCTCTTTACCAGCAACAGCCTTCACTCATTTCTTTGCCCCTCACCTGTCTCCAGACTCCCTCCCAAGATGCCTTTCACCCAGAGATGCTGTGGTTCGGGTGCTGATGGGGCCACTGGGCTGCCCATAAAGAGAAAAGCATTGTCGTGAATTCTTTTTCTCCCCACCCCGAGTTACTATTGTTAGGCAACCAAAACATTCTGCAAGGATGAGCAGTGGCTGGGGCTATTGCCATTTTTTTGAGAGAAAGAAGCAGTGGCTGGGGCTATTGCCATTTTTTTTGTCCCTGGAGGGACGAGATGCTGTGTGGAGAAAGGCACCCAATTGCACAGACTGGCAACAAGCAGCCAGATTCTGGAGCAAAGAGCAGAACAGAGCTGCTGCTGGGCAGGGATTCTTGGCGCTCTCTTCCCTGAGTACTTTCCACACGTTGGCGTTGTCTTCCATTCCACGGGTCAGTTTGACCCGGGAGGGGGCAGGCTTGATGGAAGCGGTTGTGTGCCTCCCTATAAAATGGGAATTAATGGCAATATCCATTTTCCATGCCTTCTGCAATGATGAAATGATGTGAAGTGTGTAACTCACCTACTATGTAACTTGGCTTCATAAATGTTAGTTTCCCACCTCCACTTCCTCTTCTATTGGTGGTGATTCCATGATTGGTTTCACTGCTGATAGAACCTATACCTTCTGGGCTTTCCATCTTGAGGACCCCGGGGCGAGGAGAGACTCGGGGCTCTGGAGGCCTGATCAGCCTCTCCTTTTCTGTCTCCCCCGTTTGCAGGCGGGCGCCTGGACCAGCTCGCCTGCACCCTCCCCAAGGAGCTGAAGGGGAAGGACATGCGCATGGTCCCCATGGAGATGTTCAACTACTGCTCCCAGCTGGGGGACGAGAATAGCTCCGCGGGCATGGATGTCCCTGGGCCACCCTGCACCAAGGCCAGCCTCGAACCTGCTAAGCCCAAGCCCGGGGCCGAGCCCGAGCCTGAGCCAAGCACTGCCTGCCCCCAGAAGCAGAGGTACCGGCCGGCCAGCGTGCGCCGGGCCATCGGCACGGTGATCATCGCGGGCGTGGTGTGCGGCATCGTCTGCATCATGATGGTGGTGGCCGCTGCCTACGGCTGCATCTACGCCTCCCTCATGGCCAAGTACCACCGGGAGCTCAAGAAGCGCCAGCCCCTGATGGGCGACCCGGAGGGCGAGCACGAAGACCAGAAGCAGATCTCCTCCGTGGCATGAGAGCCCCTTCCCCGCTCCTGGCACCTGGCCCAGGTAGGAAGGGCAGGGACAGCACGCCGGGGGATTGCTCCAGAAAGGCGGCCCCTTCCGCTCCATCACAGTCCCTGCCTCGGCCTGACCCCGGCCACTGCTTCCCCAGATCCCACCTTCCTCCCCAACCCTCCAGCAAGCAAGCCGCAGTGGGGCTGTCTCACCAACCAAACCCCTCTCCAAGTCTCCCTGGACAGTGCCACCCTGCCCAGACCTCCTGCTGATGCTTCCCTCCAGGCCACCAAATCTTTGGGACATCTGGGGCACCTCTCAAAGCCTCCGGCCCCAGGGAAGGGAGGATGTGCGTGCACGAGGAGCATGAGGCCTTCAGGCTGAGTGTATCTCTGTTCCCTCCCTGCCCTGGGTGTGCTCAGAGCCTGGTGACTGTCCCTACCTCATCTGCATTTAGGGGGTGGGGAAGATATGGGGGGGGGGTGCAGGAGGAGATTTCTATGACTCTCTTCTAAGCCAGAAAGATATTCTTAAGCCCCTGCAGTGTGAAAGCTGAGTCCAGCTGTCAACTGTCGGTACTAACATGCAGACATACCAAGCCCGTGACCCAGACCCGGCACCTAGAAGTGCAGTGCCGTGATGCCATCGTGACCCTGTGTCTCCTACAGAGCTCCCGAACTCGCTAATTCCCTCTCTCACACACTCACAGCTTCACCAGTGCACGCCCATGTTTGGAAGAACTCACACGCCTACCCACACACACAACCCCACACATGCAGGCAAACAAGCGGAGACGGAGGCCCTGAGGATTTGGGGTAGGAGAGACATGCTTTTCCCCTTAGATCGTGAGCCCTCAGACCACAGAACCTCAGGCTTGCTGCAATCTTCTCAGGGCAGCCAGGGTGGGGGGAAACCCAAACCGATCACACAAGGATTCCTTTGAGAGCCTCCTAAGTGGGCCAAAGTGGTGCTGCTGGATGAGACTGCCCGTCACCATGGTAACCACTCACACCTCTCCTGATGGATTTTCCAGGGACACCCGGCCCAGAGGCTTTGGAGCTGCAGCCTGTGTAGATGGTGGCTTCCCCAGCAGCCAGCCCCACCGCCCTGGGGGTTCCTTCCATGCTGCCCAAGTGTGTCCTCACTGCCAGGCCCTGGGGTCACCCATCGACTCCACTCCCGTAGCCTGCAGCCTGAGAACCGTCACTCTGGACTTCTCACCCTCCATCTCCAGCATCTTCAGGCCGGGGGCTTCAGGGCAGAAGGGGAGCACCAGGGACTGGGTCATCTCTGTGACGGGTGACACACCTTTGGGAAAGCAGGGGGCAGGCAGTGGGCACAGTGGTCCTCGCTGGAGCTTGCTGCCAGCCCAACGTGACAGCCTCCAGCAGCAGGGGGAGGACGGCCACATTCTGTTCAGAGGCTTCAATAATGGGGTTTCCTTTCTCAGGCACAGAAAACATGGATGAGGGTCTTAGGGGTAGGGGTTGTGTCTGCTTAGCCTGGCTGCCCCCAGAGCTTTTAATTGTACCCGGACCAAACCAGAGAGTGGGCCAGGGGTCCTATCTGTACTTTACCTGTGACCCATCCCAAAAGGGACAGGGGTGCAGGCTCCCAAGGCTGGGGTCACTGAAGGGTGAGGAGGGGGCCATGGGGAGGGCTTTCAGGGTCTGAGGCTCCTCTCCAGGTCTGCCCCTCCTCCTGGTGAGCCCAACTAGGTGAGTGCCAGGTCCATCCTCTGTTGACTTCCCAGGGCTCAGGCTGGTCTGTGGCTCTAAGTCAGGGCTGGGTTGGTGGCACAAGGAAGAGGCCAGGCAGACACTGAAGCGAAGTCTCTGAGGCACCCCCCACTCAGGAGCAGGGTGGGTGAGGTGGGTGGGTAGCAGGGGCGAGGGACGCCCTTCTGAAGGCCTTTCTCCAACAAGGGCAGCCAGGATGAGCCTCGGCATGAGCTCTAGGCGGGATAACAGCCTCCCGTAGCTGGGGGCACCGTTTTCCTTCTGCTCTTGGCTTGGGGGGCTGATAGGAGATCCGGGAATTTTCTACAGGGACTGAGAGTAGGGGGAGCATTCATTGTCGACAGTGGTATCTTCAGCCTGAGACAGGAGATTTTTAAAGGCAAAATTATATTTCTGGTTTGTTGTTACAGAAGACCAATAAAGACTGTATTTTCCTATGAACTTCCTGGTTTCATCGGGTGGGCCGGGGACAAGCACGCTGGGAGAACCGTTTCTGCCCCCCATGTTCCTCCGGGCAGCTCAACAAGGTGCTGGAGGTCTTTACCTAGATTTCCATGAGACAGATGGGTGCCTCCTTCCTGCACAGAGCCTCATTTTGGGGTGCAGCTGAGAGAGAAGTGGGGGGCAGCATCCTAGATTAAAGCTAGGTTCTGTAGCTGCAAGCAGCGAGCTTAGAAGGGCTGTTTTAAGCTCACCCGCCCGCAACCTGGCAGTACACACACTTGAGCCTCAGGGTGGTTTCGGCGGGGAGCACAATGGCTTGGGGAGGGGAGAAGGTGAAGCTGTGCTCTGTGGATGCTCAGCCACCGTGGCTCCAAGTAAATCGGCCCTGGCAGTCGGAGACAAATGGACCCATGCCAGAAGGAACCCACTGTGCCTGGGGGCAGCTGAAAGGGCTTCTCTGCAGACTGGGTTTTATTAGCTTTGTGTGCATGAGGTTGATGGTTTGCTGACATGGAGGAGCAGTCCCACCCGGCCATAACCAACTATTGCGCATGATCAAGATTGACTTTAGTGATGGTAAGTCACTTTCTCAGCGTACAAGGTCCATCCCTCCATGGGGTCAGCAGATGGGGATCAGAACTATGGATGGGGGTGGGAGCTGGGTGGGGAACTGCAGAGAGGACATGGACCAGAGAGCAAGGCCTCCAGGACTTGTTGGACCATCCCAAGCCCCAGTGGAGAGCGAGGCTCACTGGCTGCCCGTGATGGGCCTGGGCTAAGAGCTTCGTTCATGACTTTTCTTCTGCTGTTCCGATTTTTCCTTCCCCGGAGCCTCCCCTTGGCTGACAACCCAGCAAGCCAGTAGCAAGCAGCCCCAGAGAGAAGCGGACCTACAGGGTGGTTCACATCTCGAAGATGATGACCAGGGTGGCAAGTTGCCCTCCTCTTTAGCAGACTGGAAAGACAAGTCTTCCCCAAATCCCCCTGCAGAAGCAGATCGCAGGACCCCTTGCGGGCCAGATACAGGACTCTGCGATGCGTCTACACGTTATTCAAATGTCGTGGCTCCCAGGGTGTTCATGCCTGATGTGAACCCAACAGCACAGGCAAAGGTTGAAGGCTTAGGCCTCCATGTAAGACAGAGCTGTACAGTTGAGAGACCCCACAGAGGTCCCAGAGAGCAGGCCCGCAGCACAAAGCCCCTGTGCAGGGGAGAACATGCCAGAAGCCCACACACTAGAGAAACATACTTCACATATTACGGTGGCACGATACACATATGCACATACACACACACACACAAACACACAGATACATATAAGCTAGGGGCTTGAATTGAACATGGATCCTAATCAAAAGGTGAGATTTCTAGAGATTTTTGCACAAACTCTTGACAAACCACCTGCTTAGAGATGGAAAGCATCTGTCCCCATTCATCTGACCTTCTGTTGTAGCCGTGGCTCTGTACACACAGCAGCCGGGCACACAGCTGCCCCGTAGCAGGTCCACATGCCCTGCTACCCTCTCCCCTTGCTCAGTGCACAAACATCACACCCACAGTGTGCCCATCACAGATACCGTGCCCACCTAACCCTTATGCACACAGTACCACCACTTCCCAGGATGGACAGCAACCAGGCCACCTGCCCCTCTTTGAGCCGCAGCCTCCAGCTGACCCTAGGATCAGGTAGGCTGAGCTACAGGCCGGAGAAAGGAAATTACAAACGAAGACTGAAAAAAAAAAAAAAAATTGAAGTATAAGGTCTCCAGCCCCTCCTCCTTTCCCCTTCGCATCCATGAACCCAAGAGTGTCACAGCAATTGTCTGCAGTGAGTTAAATCCCAGGCACTGAGAACACAGTTTCTATGGCAACCCTTCAAGGCTCTAATTCAGCTTTGAGTTAAAAATGATATCAAATAACTGGAGAGTGCAGGAGAACACAGCCAGCAGCCTGCCCCTGCCCCTTCTCTCCCCTGGACCCAGGACTCTTTCCCTCCAAGTAGACAGAAGCCGGGAAGACCCAAGTCAAGGAGGGAACAGGACTGGCACAGACCCGGCTGGGAATGAGAAGCATACTTAGGAGACAAGTTTGGGGTAAAATTCTGACCTGGAAGTGGGCCTGGGATTGTGCACCATGGACTAAGGAAAGAGGCAGCCGAGATGTTACAAGTCCCTTCCCAATGCGCAGCCAGGCATGTCCTGAAGGCTCAGATGCAAGCGTTTCTGCACTTGGGCACTGAGCAGTGCCAGGCTGTGCCATTCTCTCACCGTCTCTCACTCCAGAGAGGAAGGCAGACCGAGACCCAACTTCAGAAGGCTCTGTGCCCTCTCTTAGGCAGGAAGGTGGGGTCGGACAATCTCTGCCCTTCCCTTTGCCCTGAATTCCGCCTGGAAGGCAGGCCCAGTGGCCCTGTCCGGCCTGCCCCACTCCAGCTGTGGGAGTCCTTTCACCTGGCCTAGGTGCCCAACAGCCAGATTCCCAGATCCTTAATCACTGATCTTGAATGCTCATCAGATCACACATGTTTTCAGAACAGAACTGGGTCCGGGATACAGAAGCTGAAACCAGCACATGGGCCTGATGGCTCCCGGGTCACCAGGTGGAGATGCCAAGGACTTTGTAGGCGCCAAGAAACTACAAGGCTGGGGGATGTTTATGAGGTCCATTGGGTGCTGTCATCACCCAGCAAATGGCAGCATGGGGCCTTGAACCTGGGCTCTGACAGTGGTGACATGAGCTCACATTCGAGCTTTGTTAATTATTAGCTGTGGGACTTTGGGAAAAATAATTTTTCTGGGTCTCAATTTCCTCATCTGTAAAATGGAGCCAATGACCCAAAGATGTCAGTGGGACACTACAAGGATTAAATGAGAAATGCATGGGAAGCAGTTAGCACGTCAGCATGGTGCCCGGCACACAGTGAGCACACACCCTGAGTTCTGACTTTGCGGATGTGGGTCCTGAGCCTGGTTCTCTCTTGGGGAAGACAGAAAAGGGAAGCAACATGCCAAGGGTGGGAAGTAAGTCCGGGTCCCTGTCTCTGTCCTGTGTGACCTTCAGCCACTCTCTTAACCTCTCTGGGCTTCATCTGGCCCACTTTGGGAACTCTTTTCCATCTAAGGTACTATGGTTTCATCAGCAAAGTGACCTAGGAAGACTCCACCTTGCCTACCCCCACATTGCACCCGAGAAAGCTTACGGCGGGGGACTGAGCCCGCAGACCATACCCAGGATCCTTCGGCTACTACCCCGTGCCTTATTCTTGACACTGACTCACAGCCTTCCAGGTTGCAGCAGCAAAAAAGGCAGCTCCTACCTGCAGCCACGGCTGTCTTCTCGTCCACTGTCACAGTGACAGCGGTGCTTGCCGTTACCACCACTGGCCGGCCCGGACTTTCTGGGGAGACAAAAATCACCAAGTCACTTTCTCCACACCTGGGGAAGAGTGAGTGGTTAGGGAAGGCTACGCCATACCTCTTTGGGAACAGGTGACAGATACAAGTACCGGACTAAGACATGCCTTGAATCATGGGTGAGGGTGTTTGGGGAAGTTGCCATGATGGGCCTGTTATCATCAGCCACCGGGCTTGTGATTGCCACCCACCTTTCCGTGCAGGTCCGAACTTGCCAGATAAACAGAACAGTGCAGCACTGCCAGTGTCACCAGGACACTGAGTTTTGCTCTGCTGCAGGGCAGTCCACTAGCATTTCTGTAAACCTGTCTGCTTGCTGCTGCCACTTCGGCTCTAGGTGCATCTGCTTGGGGATCCTGCTGTGACCCACCCTCCCTGCACATTTCTAACCCAGAAGACACGCTGCATCGAATGGTCCTCTGGGGCATGGACAGGCTGTGTTCTGTGTGGTGGGTAATCCTGGGTTGCTCCTTATCAAGAGGCATGAGCCACGGGTGGTACTGACAGCCTTGCTCAGGAAGCCATGGATTCATCTGGAAGGTTCAGATCCTCCCAGAAGGCTGGATGACCTGACACATCCGAGGCCCTCCAGGAATCCCGGCGGGTGGTGTGGCCGAACCCCTCCCCTATCCCTATCCCCAAAGGCCTTTCTTTTGCTTTGTGGCTGGTTGCTCTCCTGGGACACTCCGGCACCCTCCTGAAGGGTGGGAGGGCTCAGCTCCAGTCACACTTCCCATTTCTTTCAGAACAATCAGGCTGTCATTAAGTGCAGAACTTGAGTGAGTTTTAGTTCTATGAGGTGGTTTGGGCTAGTACACGACCTTGAACTTCTTAATTCCATATGTCCATGGTTGGGGACTAGTTTTTCCAAGCACCTTGCTATAGGTCAAATTCCATCACTAAAAATCCCAAGGAAGGGGCCACATTTTACTCATGCGATATATTTTGTTAGAATGTCTTTGTGGCAAATGTTGCACGGGAACGAACGGGCCACGGGAAGCTTCTGGTGCGGAGACTGTGGCTGCAATGGTATCCTTGGTAAAGGGGCTGAACCGCTGGCCTCGGGTCCCTGCTGTGTTGCTAAGGTGACCCATCACACCTTGCAGCAATCAAACACCTCACAGAGATCTAACAGTTCGTTCTGACTCTAGGAACTTACATTATATAGGGCTGTTCTTGATTCTAGGAATTTGCCACGATAGAAGCCATGAGGGGCCATGATAGAAAAAGAAGTTGGCTTCCCCGCCTTGCTTCGAGATTCAAGCATCTACGAGACATGGATGGGGCTGACCCTGGGACCCGCCACCTGCTTTCTGGGACAAGCTTTAAGTCGTGTGTGGACTGTGGCCAGCGGAGGCTCGTGGGAAACTCCCAAGCAACCCATGTGCAGCCCGCGGGTTCCAACGCCCAGGCCTCGAGACAGCGGCTCCCTGCACCTGGGTGGGCTGTACCCAGGGGCTGGCCCAGGGAGAGGGGGCTGTCGAGGGCCGGCCTTGCGGGTGGTGAAGCTCTGCTGTATGCCGACAGGTTCCTCAGGCGCTGATTGCAAAGGCCAGCTCTGCGTGGGCAGCCCTCAGCCCACCCCGCCCCCGGCAAAGGGCACCCGTGTCAGCTCGGAGAGGCAGAGGGAAGTCTCCATGCACCCTGCAGCCAGTTCCTCCTCCCCAGTTATTTTTTTTCCTCCCCATTAAAATGACATTGTTGATGTTTTCATTCTTTTGGGGTGGGGGGGAGCGTGCAGAGGTGCCCACGTGTCTCTGAGCACAAGCGAAGCAAGTAAGCGGGGCTGAGAAAGAGAGCAAGTTCCTGCCTCCCCACCCGGCCGTCCCCCTTTTTGGGTTGCCAGCTTCCCTCTTGTTTCCTCCTGGCTCAGTTCCCCACCCACCTGCCCTCCTACCTCACTGCCACAAAAAGCTCCCCCAGCAGCCAGCAGGCACAGACCCGGTGACAACGCAAGCAGGAGGGAGCCTGTAACCAACGGCCGGCTGTACCCCAGAAAACCTCCCCAGGACCCTGCAGGGACCCCTTTTGGGGCAGCCCTTTCTGCTGCCACAGACCGGGCTGCCAGGCAGGAAGACCTGCCTCCTTCTGGTTTGGGACGGGCTTTGGGGGGTGGGGAGCATCACCTTGGCTTTGAAAACTTCCCGGGGGGGGGTCTTTCCTTGGGAATGGAAACACCCCCTCCTCCCTCCACTTCCTGTCCTTCCCCAGCCCCATGAATGCTCCCCGGGCTTGTTGGCAGTGAACTTGCTTCCATGCCCAGCTCTGTGGCTCTGGGTGATCCTGGGCCAGTCATGGAACCCCCGGGCCTCAGTTTCCCCCTGTGTAAAATGGGGGATAGTAACAACACCTGTCTCATGGGTTTGTGCAGATAAATGAGTTAAATGCAGGAAAACGTTTCGTAAAGCATGATGCCAGGTCTCAGCACGCTGGGTGGTGAGAAGAGGAGCAGGATGGAGAGGGGCATGCACAGCAGGTTCCTCCTTGCTGCCTGCTCAGCAGCCTGGGCCTCCCCTCGGGTCTCGTCCCCAGCGTATTTCTCCCCCAGGAGCCTTGGGGACGGTTTTGGTGGTGGAAGGGCATCGGGAAGAGGAAGGAGTTCAGCACATCATTCAAAGTCGATGACAAAACTTTCTGTATGTCTCCACTCCTTTCCCTCCACTTTCTACTCTCCTTTCCCTGGACAAGGATGTGGAAATTTCCAGGCCCTCTGGATCCACTGTGCTGGGAACAGGCCACCCCGGATAGAACCTGGCAGAGAGCTTGCTCAGTCTCAAACTCATGGACCCCAGACAAGCCCCCCCAGCCTCTCTGGGCCTCAGTCTCCTGTAAAATCAATGTGGTAAGGCTAGATGGACTCTAAGGTGCTTTTGGTTCCAAATATTCTGTGATTTTCTTGGTGTTCTGTTAAAACCCCTGCATTTGGGGTGGGTGTGGGGGTTGGGGGTTGAAATACTTCCTGGTCCTTGGCCTTGCAGGGATTTGCCTGGACTGGTCCAGGGAGGCCCAACCCTGGCTGCACGTTCTCACACCCTCAGAGCCACCCGTCCACTCCATGACTCCCTTCCTGCACTGTGAGTGCTCCACCAACTGAGAAGGTCCTTGGAGCAGCCAGGGGTCAGGGGAGCTGCCCCAGGAGGCTCCCGGGTGGAGCCTGAGCTGCTGGGACAAGCCACGGCAGCTTTCAGACTTGCTAAGAACAGCGGCCCTGTGAAATAAAGTCCATTACTCTCCTCTGGGTGATGTGAGGAATTGTCAAAGACACTCGGACTTTTAGAGATGCCAGAATCTTAAAGATCATCTCTTTCAATCTCCTTATATTCAGTAACTGGACTAAAATCCAGTTCTTTTGGATGCTTAGGTCAAATCTGTCTGCCATTCTGGATTTTTAAAAGCCAATTTTGCTGGCTAGGGAATAAAATGATCAGCTCTATATTCAGGGCACGAATGATCTTCCTCAAGTCGCCCAAGCACGTGGGGAGGGAAGATAAGAGGGGACACCTTGCGGTCTGGATGTTCCGCTCCACATCTCGATCCTGTTTCCCACCACGGGCGCGGCAGGAGGGGGGACACCTGACCCCAGCCCCTGTCCACCTGACCCCTGACCCCAGCCCCTGTCCACCTGACCCCTGACCCCAGCCCCTGTCCACTACCTGATGCCTCTGTGGGGCGGATGTTGAAGACAAAGCTGCCCGTGGGCTGTGCGGCCGCCTGGCGGTACCACAGCGGGAAACGGTCCATGGTGAACACGCTGGCCTCATCTTCAGGAGTCAGGAACTTCCTGTGAGGAGAAAGATTTGGGACCTTCCCTCGAAGCTGGGTGCCTGCTCATCCCTTTTTCCCTTTTTCATACAAGTTCATCTTGGTTGAGCCAAGACAGCAGTTCCCTCTGTGCTTTTGCAGAGTTGCAGAGAGTCTGAAGAATTAGCTGCTACATTGGAACCACCCCAGAAAATGTTCTCCAGCAATTCCTGCTTTTTCCAGAGTCAAAATAATGTTGCATCTGATGGCATGTTAGCAGCTAGAATAGCAGAGGGTCTGTATTATGAGGGAATGCTTTCCATTTTTATGTATACATTTTAGCCTGCAGGGCTTATTTCTTTTGGATATAGCCTAATTTATTCTTGTCTGGTTCATCGGCATGTCTGATGGAGGAAATTGTTTCGCCAACTCTCTCTCTGCACTAATAGAGCGACATGAAATCCCCAAAATGGTTACTTCAAAAATCCTCACCTTTAGGCTTTTAGGTAGGTTTTAGAGTGAATCATGGGTTTTCTTTTTCTTTTCCGTTTTTTTTTTTTTTTTTTTTTTTGAGCAGCTCCACCTTACTAATTATGGGTTTGCATTGCCTGAACACACACCAGCCGACAGAAGGGAGTGTTGGTCCAGAAGCAGAGTGGGAGGCAGGGAGAAGCTCGCGGGGGATTCAAAGAGTTACTGTGGCTCATCCACCAGGTGGAGGGTTGAGATGTGGTTTTAAGAGTGATTGGCTTCCATATTCTATAAGCAGATCTGCCTTGCTGCAGCAATTCACGTCACGGTCTAGATGAATGGCACCCTCTGGAGGTGTGCGTTGCACCTGCAGCCACACACGGCGGCCGTGTGCCTGAGAAGAAAAGGTACTCCACGGCTCAGGAAGCGCTGTCGGTATGGACAGCTCCTGCCTCCAACCCCAGGAGCTCTTTGGAGATGGTGCAGGGGGCCCCAAGAATGTTTTCAACCCCTCCTTGCACACTGTCAGATGCAGTTCGCCTTGCCCAACCTTTGCCTGGTAAAGACATGGACCTTGCAACTTTTTGATCCAGGCAGAAATTGAAGGCATGGAAAATAAAGGGGATGAGGAAG
Source organism: Choloepus didactylus (assembly GCF_015220235.1). Classification (NCBI taxonomy): domain Eukaryota; kingdom Metazoa; phylum Chordata; class Mammalia; order Pilosa; family Megalonychidae; genus Choloepus; species Choloepus didactylus. The sequence continues at coordinate 131,699,280 of NC_051314.1, forward strand.
TAGGAGTGGGTGGTGAGCTGGAGGAGCAGTGAGTCTGGGGATGAACGTACCCCTGCACTGGTTGCGATCTGAAGGTGAACTCACAGTTGCTGCACTTAGCCTGGACCATCTTAGATATTTGCTACATCTCTAACAGGGCTGCGGAAAGGGTCTGTGCAGCAGCGTGCTCTTCTCTGTTCCATCTCTCTTGAAGAGAGGGGAGGTGATGAAGGGAAAATGGGAGGAAGCAGGGAGGCAGAGTGAAGAGAAACTTAATTTGTTTTCCTAGAATGCCTCAGCTTTGCTTAGTAAGTGTGGATCTGTCACAGAGTCCTGGAAGAATCTCAAACATGGCACCCCACGGCTGTGTGCTTGCGTTTAGCAAGAGGAGCGGCGTGTGGGTGGAAGGCAAGGACAGGGGTGTCTAACTGCTCTGTCACCCCCCTGGGTGGGTTTCCTCCAGGTGCCCGGGTGAGTCTCGGGGTTTGCCGAGCGGCAGGTGGCGCTGCTTCTCCAGCACCCTCCTCTGAGCTCCCAGCACCCCAAGGAGGGGGTGCCCAGGGACAGCTGGACCCTGGGCGCTGCAGGCTTCTTCCAGAATCTGGGATTTACTTCAACCAGGGTTTCTCAACCTTGGCCCTGTTGATACTTCGGGTCAGATAATTCTTTGTTGTGGGGCTGCCCTGTGCCTTGAGGGGTGTGTACCAGCATCCCTGGCCTCCACCCTCCAGAGGTCACTAGCGTCTGCCCCGGTTGTGACAATCAATATATCTCCAGACATTGCTAATTTTCCTCTGGGGTGGGGATGGGGGCAAAATCGCCCCCAGTTGAGAATTGCTCAGTCTTCCATGCTCTCAAGGTGGACCTGGAATTCCATCAGGTTAGGGGAAGAATCATGAATCCCCCACACCAAGTCAGGGAGTGGGCGGCCCGGAAAGCTCCATAGGATTCCAGGAGCAGCGCCTCTGCCTGGAAGGGACGGGGAAAGCGTGCACAAAACGTGGACACAGACAGAAGGTTTAGCTTGTCACATGGAGCCGGGTCCCAGAGGGGAAAACAATTTCTGGGTTGCCCTCTGCCGAGGTGGATGTCTGCTCAACCCTCCCAATGCCTGCTTCCCCACCTGAGCTGCCCTCCCTCTTCTGGATGCCTCCAGGATGTGTGCAAGCACAGGGAAAGGGCTCCTTTTCTTGTTCTTCCTATGTGTAAATCCCAAGCCTTTCACCCTCCATGGACTCCCGGATCTCTCTCCATCCACAGGCTGCAGGGACACATCTGAGAACTTTGTCCTTCCTGACCCTGCAGGGACGCCCGCTCCCCGAGGCCAGCCAGCAGGACTCACTTGTCAGAGACCTTCTCGGAGCCCACGAACAAGCCGCTCCTCAGGAGGCCCGAGCGGGTGCCCAGAAAGGCCATGTCCACCCCGTCCTCAGATGCACTGCGAGGCAGACAATGTGGGGAGGAGTTAATCCAGGTCCAGCAGCGGGGCAGAGCATGCAGGGAGGACCCGGAGGGTTTTCTGAGCCTCTCCTAGCCCCGGGGCCCAGTCAACTCAGGGGAAGCTTTCTAGGAAGGTTGATGGTGCAGGGAGATGCAGCCCCATCCGCGGCCAGCACTGCCTTTCCAGCAGGTGGAACCGGCCTCCTGGGTGGCACTTCCCTTGCTAAAGTGGATCCCCTGGGCCTCCGCTTCTGCTTCTGAAGATCTAGCTCCTAATTCGCTGGCCTGGCTTTTGGGGGTACTGGAACTGCAGGACATGGGAGGAACTCCAGAAGAGAGATTTTGAACTTCTCGTGACCCACAGGTACCCAGCATCTCGTAGTCTTTCCCTTACTGTTGGAAAGTGAGGGGGTGAGGAGGAGGCACTTGACACCCAAGAGAAGTCCCGGTGGACTTGGTGATCTCCATGATGGATTTGGAAAAAAATCTGTTAGCTGGTTCGAGTGTCACTAATTTTTCTTACAGTCCTAGAGCAAAATTCTGTGACGGATGGCAGCAGGGGCTTGAAAACGGATGGCTCCATCATGTCTGACTTTATTATATGCTCATCCCTACCCCCGACTATTCTAGAATATTACCCCGTTTCGCTCAGTGCCTGGCTCTGTGGGTTTGAGTGACCATAAAGATAAGGCAATACCCAAAGCACTGCCTGGGGGAGGCAGGTTTTCCTTAAGGCTCAGCTGTCATGCTGGGGGGCTCCTCTCTTTACTGAAGGCTGTACCAGGCACCGGCAACCAGTGAGGACCCCGGCCCTAAATGCTGGAGACTCACGGAGGAAAGGGGTCTGCTGAGGTGGACTGGGGTCTCCTTCCACCTCAATGTGCCACGTGTGGAACAGAACCCAATGGGGGTGCATTACAGATGCCAGCCCTGCAGGAGGGCTGCTGAATCAGAGTCCCTGGGGGTGGGATCTGGGCACAGGGTGTCTCTAACAAGCTTTCCGATCCAAGTCTCTATTCAAACCGAGAGAGACTAGTATGAGGAGCCCTCAACTCAGCCTCAACCCAGGGCTGACCCCTGCTCCCCCTCTCCCACAACTAAATCATTTGAAGCAAATCCCAGGTATCATTTCATCTGTAAATATTTTAGTTTGTATCACTAAAACATAAGGATTAAAGAAAATCCAATACCATTATCATGCCTTAAAAAATTGATAATTCATTAAAGTCATCAAATAATCCATTCAACATACATTGCATGGTTGATATGTCTCTTTTCCCTCTCTCTCTTTTTCTCTCTCTCTGTCAAATAAACCCCATACCCATCAGCAGTCATCCTTTGTCTCTTTAACCTAATCCCCTTTCCCTCCCTTCTCTCCCTCTCCCCTTCTCTTTTCCTTGCAATTTACTTGCTGAACAAACTAGGCCATTAGTCATGCAGAGTGTCTCACTTTCTGGATTTTGGGGAGTGCAAGGCTGTGGTGTCACTCAGCATGCACTTTTGTCCCCCATATTTCCTGTGTCAACTGAGAAATAAGAAACTGAGCTGTAAAGCAACCAAAGCACTTATTTGGGAACTTAGAATTGCAATTTGGAGAGCACAGATTCAAGGAGCAACTTAAATTGTGTCCCAAATTGGGGCTGCCAGACGAGGGTTTTTAAAAGGAAAAAGAGGAAGAGAAAAAAGAGAAGTTGGTTAGGAAAAGGGTCTTAGAAATAGATTTCCTTTTTTCAGGAAGGGAATGGTTTTGTTAGCAGCTTAGGTTTTGCTGATAACAGTCAGTTTCAAGAGTCAGGGGGTGGCGTCAGGGCCCCTCTCTATGCACACCTCTCCAAATCCATTTTAAGCTTCTTAGCCTAAGTTTCTGCATTTTGTTTCACAACCTGTTTCTTTCACACTTGTAAACCGGCAGTTAGATCTACAGGCCCAGTAAGATCCAGGTTTGATTTGAGACAAGAACATGCCATAGGTGGTGTAGGTGGTGTGTTCTTCAAGACTGAGCACATAAAGCCTGATTATTAGGGCTTGCAAAATGATACTCTTTTATTCTTTATTTTATTTTTACCTAAAATACTTGCATAAAGAAAAACTTCCCCTTCTCAATATTTGGTTATCCTGAGGTACAGCCTGTAGGGGAGGCAGGATAAATATTACTTTTGGCCACAGAGAGCCTCCTCATGTTGGCTCTGGGTCCAGGCAACATAATCTCATCAATCTTTAGTAGCTTCTTGCTTACTGAGCTGTCCCAGGTTTTCTTGTGTATTTCCCACCCCATACTGGAAACAGACATTTCTCCAAAGAGACCTGGCTCATTTTAATGAGGACTAGCACTGAAAGTCCCCAAACTGGGGCTGGCGGCACCCACTTAGATTGGTCATTTCAGTAGACAGAGAGAGAGTATCCTTTTTGTTTCTTTAGGAGAAAATGTTTCATGCATTCAAATCGATACTTCCAATTCATATTTAGCATGACATCTAAACTTAACTTCTCTGATTTTTAAAATTTGCATCCCTTTTCTCTTTTGCTAAAAATCATGGTTCCTAATGACATTAACCTAATATTTATTCTGTCCATACAGCTTCAGAATAACAGCTCCCATATTATTTCTAGCAACATGATTACTGAACATATTTTAAGACCTTAATTTGTTAAGTGTCTGCAGTTCTGTTTTTAAAATCTCTTGAAAGAATTGCACTCTCTACGGTTTTGTCACAAACATGATACATAGCTAGGTATATTTGTTTCGTCTGCTTTCAGTTGTTTAGAAATTACTTAAGACCTAATTTTGTTTTATAATGATATAAAGCATTAACATGGTTCCAAAGTCAAATATACAAAATAAGGACTATTCAGAAGTGTTTGTCTTCTGTCCTCCCTATCCCTCTATTTTTTCACAGGTAAACTTTTTTGTTTTGTTCATTGTTTCATTTAAAATGTGTGTGTGTGTGTGTGTGTGTGTGTGTGTATGCAATTATCTTTTTAGATGGACAGTAGAGTATTATGCACACTCTTCTCCACCTTGCTGGAGATCATTCCATAGTATACAGAGATACTTCTCACTTTTACAGTTCCTAAAATGTGAATCTACCATAGTTTATTAAACAAGTCCCCTTTTGATGGCCATTTAGGTTGTTTCCAATCGTTTACTGTTATAAATGGTGCAGCAATGAATAGCTCATGCCTATGGTTTTTCATTTTTTGACCAGTATATCACTGGGATTGGTTCCTGGAAGTAAAATTGCTGGGTCAAAATGTAAATGCATATGTAATTTTGCTAGATACTGTCAAATTCCCTCCCATAGGGTTTGAAACATTCTGTATTCCCATGCACAATGACCAAGAGTGCCTGTTTCCCTACAGCCTCACCAAGAGTCTATGCTGCCAAACTTAGATGGTTATCAATCTGATGCAGTTTTAATTTGCATTTCTCTTATTATGAGCTAAGTTGAGCATTTTTTCATGTATTTAAAGACTATTTGTATTTTTTTCCTCTGTGAAACTGTTCATATCTCTTAACCACCTCTCCTACAAAGTGGTTGGTCTTTTACTTATTTATTTTAGAGGTTCTTTATCTATCACGAAAATATAATATAGGGTTAGTAACCCTTTATTTGCTTTATAAGTTGTAAATAATTTCCTGTTTGTCATTTCTCTTTTTACCTTGCTCATGTTTCTATTTTTGTCATACAAACATTTTTATGTTATCAAATTTATGTCATTCCCTTATTGCTTCTGAATTTTGAGTCATAATTGGGAAAGGTTTCCCCATTCCTAGACTGTAGAGCAATCCACTTATGCTTTCTTTTAGTACTTAAGTGGCTTCATTTTTTACATTTAAATCTCTGAGCTATTTGGACTTTATCCAGGTGTATAGTATGAGGAAAGAACCCAAATGTGGCTTTCCAGGTATCCACCGACCACTATGTTTCAATATCTTGATAGGGCCAACTTCTCCTTATTGTGCTTTCTTTTCAGGGATTTCCTGGCTATTCTTGCCTATTCTTCCAAATGAACTTTATAATCAATTTGCCTGGCTCCAGAATAATTCTGGCTCCTAAACAATCCTATTTTTATTGGGATTGCATTAAACTAATAAATTAACTTAGGGAGGATTATTATTTTTGTGATGTTGACTCTTCCTCTCCCAGAGCCCTAAACTATATGCCTTTCCATTTGTTCAAGTCTACATTTGTGTCTTTCAGGAATGTTTTATAATTTTCCTTACATCATTTTTGAACATATCTTATATATTCCTTGATATTTTATTTTATTTTAAAACATTTTATTTTGAAATTATTCCAAACTTGCACAGGACAGTTGCAAAACTAACATAAAACTCTACAGAGAATTCAACACACCTCCTATGCAGATACCAGATCACATTTTGTCACACTTGCCTTCTATCTATCCATCCATCCATCCGTCTGCCTATATCTATATCTATCTATCTCTAAATGTTTGAGAGTAGGTTGTATACATCATGCTCTTTGATATGTATTCTATTTTATTTACGATTTTATATTTTGCTTTCCTGCCTTCTCACACATTTTATTTGCTATCTGGTTTTTGTCTGCATAGCTAAAGTTTATTAATTTTGGATGTTGATATTATAAACTGCCTCTTTACTAAAAGCTTATTGTTTTTAGTAGCTTTCCTTTTAATTCTTTTGGGGTTTCCAGACACATAATCATACCATTTAAAAATAGAGATACTTTTACTTTTTCCCTCCCAGTTCGCATTGCCTCTGAGTGCTTCCTCTTGTCTAACTGCATTCCTGACACCTGCAGCATCTGGTAAGCAGTGGTGGGCTTAACAGTTCTGTCCTGTTCCTGTCTCAGGAAGAGAGCCTCTTGCTCTATTGAATAAAATGCTGACTTGCAGGTTTAAGTCCATTTCAATTTCGAGTAGTGTTAAAAACATGAACGGACATTAATTTTTTTTTCAAATGCCTTTTCTGTATCTATGGAGACAGTTTTACAGTTTTTTTTCCCCTTAGTTCTATTAATATGCTGTAGGGCAGCCTCCCCCTTCCCAGCCCCGAGGATCTGGGGGAAGGTGCAGATGTGTTGGACATCCTCACCTGGACTGGTGTTGATGTTGTCACAAACATTGGGACTGGCGGTTTGATGTGCTGAGCCCTCGAGCATGGGACTTGCCCTTATGAAGCTCATTACCACAAAGGAGAGTCTAAAGTTGTATGTAATGGTGCCTAAGAATCTCCCCCTGAGTACCTCTTTGTTGCTCAGATGCGGGCCTCTCTCTCTCTAACTGAGCCATCTCGACAGGTGAACTCGCTGCCCTCCTCCCTACGTGGGACCCGACTCCCAGGGGTGTAAATCTCCCTGGCAATGCAGAATATGACTCCCGGGGATGAATGTGGACCCGGCATCGTGGGACTGAGAGTATCTTCTTGACCAAAAGGGGGATGCAAAATGAGACGAAATGGTTTCAGTGGCTGAGAGATTCCAAATGGAGTCGAGAGGTCACTCTGGTGGACATTCTTATGCACTATATAGATAACACCTCTTAGGCTTTAATGTATTGGAATAGCTAGAAGTAAATACCTGAAACTACCAAACTCCAACCCAGCAGTCTGGACTCCTGAAGACAATTATATAATAATGTAGATTACAAGGGGTGACAGTGTGATTGTGAAGACCTTGTGGATCACACCCCCTTTATCTAGTGTATGGATGAATGGAGGAATGGGGATAAAAAGTAAAGGACAAATGGGGTGGGATGGGGGGATGATTTGGGTGTTCTTTTTTCACTTTCATTTTTTATTCTTGTTCTGGTTCTCTCTGATGTAAGGAAAATGTTCAGAGATAGATTGTGGTGATGAACGCATAACTATGTTATCATACTGTGGACAGTGGATTGTATATCACGGATGATTGTATGGTGTGTGAATGTATTTCAATAAAACTGAATTTAATAAAAAAAAATATGCTGTAGGGCATTAATTTCCCAGGTAACCCTTTCTGATGGACATCCTGGTTAAGAATATTTATTCCTCAATACTTCTCAACGTTAGAAACCATCTGTGCATTCATCACCGCAATCAATTTTAGAACATTTTCATTACTCAAAAAAGTAGTAAAAAAGTAAATCTGGGGGAGGCGGGGCAAGATGGCAGACTGGTGAGCTGTAAGTTTTAGTTACTCCTCCAGGAAAGTAGGTAAAAAGCCAGGAACTGCGTGGACTGGACACCACAGAGCAATCTGTCTTTGGGCATACTTCATACAACACTCATGAAAACGTGGAACTGCTGAGATCAGCGAAATCTGTAAGTTTTTGCGGCCAGGGGACCCGCGCCCCTCCCTGCCAGGCTCAGTCCCGGGGGAGGAGGGGCTGTCAGCTCCGGGAAGGAGAAGGGAGAACTGCAGTGGCTGCTCTTATCGAAAACTCATTCTACTGATTCAAACTCCAACCATAGATAGACTGAGACCAGACACCAGAGACTCTGAGAGCAGCCAGCCCAGCAGAGAGGAGACAGGCATAGAAAAAAAACAACACAAAAAACTCCAAAATAAAAGCAGAGGATTTTTGGAGTTCTGGTGAACACAGAAAGGGGAAGGGCGGAGCTCAGGCCTTGAGGCACATATACAAATCCCGAAGCAAAGCTGATCTCTCTGCCCTGTGCACCTCTCCTTAATGGCCCTGGTTGCTTTGTCTATTAGCATTTCAATAACCCATTAGATCTCTGAGGAGGGCCGTTTTTTTTTTGTTTTTGTTTTTGATTTTTTTTTTTAAATCCTTTTTGCTTTTTCTAAAACAATTACTCTAAGAAGCTCAATACAGAAAGCTTCAAAGAATTGCAATTTGGGCACGTCAAGTCAAGAGCAGAACTAAGAGAGCTCTGAGACAAAAGGCAATAATCCAGTGGCTGAGAAAATTCACTAAACAACACAACTTCCCAAGAAAAGGGGGGTGTCCGCTCACACCCACCATCCTGGTGGACAGGAAACACTCCTGCCCATCGCCAGCCCCATAGCCCAGAGCTGCCCCAGACAACCCAGTGTGACGGAAGTGCTTCAAATAACAGGCACACACCACAAAACTGGGAGTGGACATTAGCCTTCCCTGCAACCTCAGCTGAATGTCCCAGAGCTGGGAAGGTGGAGCAGTGTGAATTAACAAAGCCCCATTCAGCCATCATTTCAGCAGACTGGGAGCCTCCCTACACAGCCCAGCAGCCCAGAACTGCCCCGGGGGGACGGCACTCACCTGTGACATAGCACAGTCATCCCTCAACAGAGGACCCGGGGTGCACAGCCTGGAAGAGGGGCCCACTTGCAAGTCTCAGGAGCCATACGCCAATACCAAAGACTTGTGGGTCAGTGGCAGAGACAAACTGTGGCAGGACTGAACTGAAGGATTAGACTATTGCAGCAGCTTTAAAACTCTAGGATCATCAGGGAGATTTGATTGTTAGGGCCACCCCCCCTCCCTGACTGCCCAGAAACACGCCCCACATACAGGGCAGGCAACACCAACTACACACGCAAGCTTGGTACACCAATTGGGCCCCACAAGACTCACTCCCCCACTCACCAAAAAGGCTAAGCAGGGGAGATCTGGCTTGTGGAGAACAGGTGGCTCGTGGACGCCACCTGCTGGTTAGTTAGAGAAAGTGTACTCCACGAAGCTGTAGATCTGATAAATTAGAGATAAGGACTTCAATAGGTCTACAAACCCTAAAAGAACCCTATCAAGTTCAGCAAATGCCACGAGGCCAAAAACAACAGAAAATTATAAAGCATATGAAAAAACCAGACGATATGGATAACCCAAGCCCAAGCACCCAAATCAAAAGACCAGAAGAGACACAGCACCTAGAGCAGCTACTCAAGAACTAAAGATGAACAATGAGACCATAGTACGGGATATGAAGGAAATCAAGAAGACCCTAGAAGAGCATAAAGAAGACATTGCAAGACTAAATAAAAAAATGGATGATCTTATGGAAATTAAAGAAACTGTTGACCAAATTAAAAAGATTCTGGACACTCATAGTACAAGACTAGAGGAAGTTGAACAACGAATCAGTGACCTGGAAGATGACAGAATGGAAAATGAAAGCATAAAAGAAAGAATGGGGAAAAAAATTGAAAAAAATCGAAATGGACCTCAGGGATATGATAGATAATATGAAACGTCCGAATATAAGACTCATTGGTGTCCCAGAAGGGGAAGAAAAGGGTAAAGGTCTAGGAAGAGTATTCAAAGAAATTGTTGGGGAAAACTTCCCAAATCTTCTAAACAACATAAATACACAAATCATAAATGCTCAGCAAACTCCAAATAGAATAAATCCAAATAAACCCACTCCGAGACATATACTGATCACACTGTCAAACACAGAAGAGAAGGAGCAAGTTCTGAAAGCAGCAAGAGAAAAGCAATTCACCACATACAAAGGAAACAGCATAAGACTAAGTAGTGACTACTCAGCAGCCACCATGGAGGCGAGAAGGCAGTGGCACGATATATTTAAAATTCTGAGTGACAGGAATTTCCAGCCAAGAATACTTTATCCAGCAAAGCTCTCCTTCAAATTTGAGGGAGAGCTTAAATTTTTCACAGACAAACAAATGCTGAGAGAATTTGCTAACAAGAGACCTGCCCTACTGGAGATACTAAAGGGAGCCCTACAGACAGAGAAACAAAGACAGGACAGAGAGACTTGGAGAAAGGTTCAGTACTAAAGAGATTCGGTATGGGTACAATAAAGGATATTAATAGAGAGAGGGAAAAATATGGCAAACATAATCCAAAGGATAAGATGGCCGATTCAAGAAATGCCTTCACGGTTTTAACGTTGAATGTAAATGGATTAAACTCCCCAATTAAAAGATATAGATTCGCAGAATGGATCAAAAAAAATGAACCATCAATATGTTGCATACAAGAGACTCATCTTAGACACAGGGACACAAAGAAACTGAAAGTGAAAGGATGGAAAAAAATATTTCATGCAAGCTACAGCCAAAAGAAAGCAGGTGTAGCAATATTAATCTCAGATAAAATAGACTTCAAATGCAGGGATGTTTTGAGAGACAAAGAAGGCCACTACATACTAATAAAAGGGACAATTCAGCAAGAAGAAATAACAATCGTAAATGTCTATGCACCCAATCAAGGTGCCACAAAATACATGAGAGAAACACTGGCAAAACTAAAGGAAGCAATTGATGTTTCCACAATAATTGTGGGAGACTTCAACACATCACTCTCTCCTATAGATAGATCAACCAGACAGAAGACCAATAAGGAAATTGAAAACCTAAACAATCTGATAAATGAATTAGATTTAACAGACATCTACAGGACATTACATCCCAAATCACCAGGATACACATACTTTTCTAGTGCTCACGGAACTTTCTCCAGAATAGATCATATGCTGGGACATAAAACAAGCCTCAATAAATTTAAAAAGATTGAAATTATTCAAAGCACATTCTCTGACCACAATGGAATACAATTAGAAGTCAATAACCATCAGAGACTTAGAAAATTCACAAATACCTGGAGGTTAAACAACACACTCCTAAACAATCAGTGGGTTAAAGAAGAAATAGCAAGAGAAATTGCTAAATATATAGAGACGAACGAAAATGAGAACACAACATACCAAAACCTATGGGATGCAGCAAAAGCAGTGCTAAGGGGGAAATTTATAGCACTAAACGCATATATTAAAAAGGAAGAAAGAGCCAAAATCAAAGAACTAATGGATCAACTGAAGAAGCTAGAAAATGAACAGCAAACCAATCCTAAACCAAGTAGAAGAAAAGAAATAACAAGGATTAAAGCAGAAATAAATGACATAGAGAACAAAAAAACAATAGAGAGGATAAATATCACCAAAAGTTGGTTCTTTGAGAAGATCAACAAGATTGACAAGCCCCTAGCTAGACTGACAAAATCAAAAAGAGAGAAGACCCATATAAACAAAATAATGAATGAAAAAGGTGACATAACTGCAGATCCTGAAGAAATTAAAAAAATTATAAGAGGATATTATGAACAACTGTATGGCAACAAACTGGATAATGTAGAAGAAATGGACAATTTCCTGGAAACATATGAACAACCTAGACTGACCAGAGAAGAAATAGAAGACCTCAACCAACCCATCACAAGCAAAGAGATCCAATCAGTCATCAAAAATCTTCCCACAAATAAATGCCCAGGGCCAGATGGCTTCACAGGGGAATTCTACCAAACTTTCCAGAAAGAACTGACACCAATCTTACTCAAACTCTTTCAAAACATTGAAAAAAATGGAACACTACCTAACTCATTTTATGAAGCTAACATCAATCTAATACCAAAACCAGGCAAAGATGCTACAAAAAAGGAAAACTACCGGCCAATCTCCCTAATGAATATAGATGCAAAAATCCTCAACAAAATACTTGCAAATCGAATCCAAAGACACATTAAAAAAATCATACACCATGACCAAGTGGGGTTCATTCCAGGCATGCAAGGATGGTTCAACATAAGAAAAACAATCAATGTATTACAACACATTAAAAACTCGAAAGGGAAAAATCAATTGATCATCTCAATAGATGCTGAAAAAGCATTTGACAAAATCCAACATCCCTTTTTGATAAAAACACTTCAAAAGGTAGGAATTGAAGGAAACTTCCTCAACATGATAAAGAGCATATATGAAAAACCCACAGCCAGCATAGTACTCAATGGTGAGAGACTGAAAGCCTTCCCTCTAAGATCAGGAACAAGACAAGGATGCCCGCTGTCACCACTGTTATTCAACATTGTGCTGGAAGTGCTAGCCAGGGCAATCCGGCAAGACAAAGAAATAAAAGGCATCCAAATTGGAAAAGAAGAAGTAAAACTGTCATTGTTTGCAGATGATATGATCTTATATCTAGAAAACCCTGAGAAATCTACGATACACCTACTAGAGCTAATAAACAAATTTAGCAAAGTAGCGGGATACAAGATTAATGCACATAAGTCAGTAATGTTTCTATATGCTAGAAATGAACAAACTGAAGAGACACTCAAGAAAAAGATACCATTTTCAATAGCAACTAAAAAAATCAAGTACCTAGGAATAAACTTAACCAAAGATGTAAAAGACCTATACAAAGAAAACTACATAACTCTACTAAAAGAAATAGAAGGGGACCTTGAAAGATGGAAAAATATTCCATGTTCATGGATAGGAAGGCTAAATGTCATTAAGATGTCAATTCTACCCAAACTCATCTACAGATTCAATGCAATCCCAATCAAAATTCCAACAACCTACTTTGCAGACTTGGAAAAGCTAGTTATCAAATTTATTTGGAAAGGGAAGATGCCTCGAATTGCTAAAGACACTCTAAAAAAGAAAAACGAAGTGGGAGGACTTACACTCCCTGACTTTGAAGCTTATTATAAAGCCACAGTTGCCAAAACAGCATGGTACTGGCACAAAGATAGACATATAGATCAATGGAATCGAATTGAGAATTCAGAGATAGACCCTCAGATCTATGGCCGACTGATCTTTGATAAGGCCCCCAAAGTCACCGAACTGAGCCATAATGGTCTTTTCAACAAATGGGGCTGGGAGAGTTGGATATCCATATCCAAAAGAATGAAAGAGGACCCCTACCTCACCCCCTACACAAAAATTAACTCAAAATGGACCAAAGATCTCAATATAAAAGAAAGTACCATTAAACTCCTAGAAGATAATGTAGGAAAACATCTTCAAGACCTTGTATTAGGAGGCCACTTCCTAGACTTTACACCCAAAGCACAAGCAACAAAAGAGAAAATAGATAAATGGGAACTCCTCAAGCTTAGAAGTTTCTGCACCTCAAAGGAATTTCTCAAAAAGGTAAAGAGGCAGCCAATTCAATGGGAAAAAATTTTTGGAAACCATGTATCTGACAAAAGACTGATATCTTGCATATACAAAGAAATCCTACAACTCAATGACAATAGTACAGACAGCCCAATTATAAAATGGGCAAAAGATATGAAAAGACAGTTCTCTGAAGAGGAAATACAAATGGCCAAGAAACACATGAAAAAATGTTCAGCTTCACTAGCTATTAGAGAGATGCAAATTAAGACCACAATGAGATACCATCTAACACCGGTTAGAATGGCTGCCATTAAACAAACAGGAAACTACAAATGCTGGAGGGGATGTGGAGAAATTGGAACTCTTATTCATTGTTGGTGGGACTGTATAATGGTTCAGCCACTCTGGAAGTCAGTCTGGCAGTTCCTTAGAAAACTAGATATAGAGTTACCATTCGATCCAGCGATTGCACTTCTCGGTATATACCCGGAAGGTCGGAAAGCAGTGACACGAACAGATATCTGCACGCCAATGTTCATAGCAGCATTATTCACAATTGCCAAGAGATGGAAACAACCCAAATGTCCTTCAACAGATGAGTGGATAAATAAAATGTGGTATATACACACGATGGAATACTACGCGGCAGTAAGAAGGAACGATCTGGTGAAACATATGACAACATGGATGAACCTTGAAGACATAATGCTGAGCGAAGTAAGCCAGGCACAAAAAGAGAAATATTATATGCTACCACTAATGTGAACTTTGAAAAATGTAAAACAAATGGTTTATAATGTAGAATGTAGGGGAACTAGCAGTAGAGAGCAATTAAGGAAGGGGGAACAATAATCCAAGAAGAACAGATAAGCTATTTAACGTTCTGGGGATGCCCAGAAATGACTATGGTCTGTTAATTTCTGATGGATGTAGTAGGAACAAGTTCACTGAAATGTTGCTATATTATGTAATTTTCTTGGGGTAATGTAGGAACATGTTGGAAGTTAAGCAGTTATCTTAGGTTAGTTGTCTTTTTCTTACTCCCTTGTTATGGTCTCTTTGAAATGTTCTTTTATTGTATGTTTGTTTTCTTTTTAACTTTTTTTTTCATACAGTTGATTTAAAAAAGAAGGGAAAGTTAAAAAAAAAAAAAAAGAAAAAAGACAAACAAGGAAAAAAAAAAAAAGATGTAGTGCCCCCTTGAGGAGCCTGTGGAGAATGCAGGGGTATTCGCCTACCCCACCTCCATGGTTGCTAACATGACCACAGACATAGGGGACCGGTGGTTTGATGGGTTGAGCCCTCTACCATAAGTTTTACCCTTGGGAAGACGGTTGCTGCAAAGGAGAGGCTAGGCCTCCCTGTATTTGTGCCTAAGAGTCTCCTCCTGAATGCCTCTTTGTTGCTCAGATGTGGCCCTCTCTCTCTGGCTAAGCCAACTTGAAAGGTGAAATCACTGCCCTCCCCCCTACGTGGGATCAGACACCCAGGGGAGTGAATCTCCCTGGCAACGTGGAATATGACTCCCGGGGAGGAATGTAGACCCGGCATCGTGGGATGGAGAACATCTTCTTGACCAAAAGGGGGATGTGAAAGGAAATGAAATAAGCTTCAGTGGCAGAGAGATTCCAAAACGAGCCGAGAGATCACTCTGGTGGGCACTCTTACGCACACTTTAGACAACCTTTTTTAGGTTCTAAAGAATTGGGGTAGCTGGTGGTGGATACCTGAAACTATTAAACTACAACCCAGAACCCATGAATCTCGAAGACAGTTGTATAAAAATGTAGCTTATGAGGGGTGACAGTGGGATTGGGAATGCCATAAGGACCAAACTCCACTTTGTCTAGTTTATGGATGGATGTGTAGAAAAGTAGGGGAAGGAAACAAACAGACAAAGGTACCCAGTGTTCTTTTTTACTTCAATTGCTCTTTTTCACTCTAATTATTATTCTTGTTATTTTTGTGTGTGTGCTAATGAAGGTGTCAGGGATTAATTTAGGTGATGAATGTACAACTATGTAATGGTACTGTAAACAATCGAAAGTACAATTTGTTTTGTATGACTGCGTGGTATGTGAATATATCTCAATAAAATGATGATTAAAAAAAAAAAGGGCATGAGGGACCTTTGTAAGGTTATGAAAATATTCTACAACTTGATATATGCTGTCAAAACTAACAGAACTGTACAGGTAAAAAAGGGTGAATTTTACTGTTTGCAAATTATACCTTAATAAACATGACTTCAAAAAAAAAAAAAAAAAAAAAAGTAAATCTATGGCTCATCTGCGGACTTGGAGAGGTGAAGAACACACCCGTTTACTCCAAACTTAGTGATCAGACCCTCTGTAGGAGGGAGAGCAGGGTAGAACAGACTCCGGAGCTAGGCTGCCTGATTTCCATTCCAGCTCTGCCACTTACTAGCCCTATGACCTTGGGCAAGTTACTTGACTCTGCTAGGCATCTGTTTCCTCCTCTGTAAAATGGGGCTAATAATAGTACCTAGACTGTAGGGTTAAATGGGATAATTTACACTAAGCGCTTGTAACAATGCTTGGCCCACTCTATTTTAAACTCATTAATATCAAGGACTACCCCCACAAACACACACACACACGTGCGCACACACACCTTCTTCTATCAGACCACTAAACACACTAGCAGCAGGTAAAGGATCAGGAAATGGAGTGGGGAAATCTGAGGACCCAGGAAACACCAAGCCAGGTTTGCACTTGGTTGGTGCCACAAGCTTGCCTGCTAGAAACAAACCTAAACCTCTCACCAGGGCACTCTGGCTAATGGGCTCTCACGGCCAGAGCCGAACCTTGAGAGAGGGGCTCCCGGGATGGGGCCACCCCAGGGAGGATCTGGGCTCGTGCCTGTATGGGACCCGCACATGGTGTTTTCTCAAAGGGAGAGAGGGCAGCAGCTGTCTGTGGGCGCTTGGTCCTGCCCACGCCATCCGCATCTTATTGCCCTCATCACCGTGCAGCTTAGACCAAGAGGATTTGGTGGTCTCCTGGGCCGTCAGCCAGGCCATAGGAGGGACCCTGGGTCAGCCAAGAGGATCTGTGGTTTGAACTGCCCTCCCTTCAGCCCCCGCTTTTCCTTCTCTGGACCCTCAGCCCCACCCTGGCACGTACATGGAGGTGTTGAGAGCCAACGCTGTCCAATAGGCTTCCATGGGGGCCGTCACCACGGCGTCGAACAGCACTGCCTGCACCAGCTCCTCATTACCTGGATTGGGGAGGGCAAAATTAGCAGAGACGAAGGCACTTACGTGCCCCACGGTCAAGGACAGAGCTCATCCACCCTTCTGAGGACCCTGAAGTTCAGGAAACAAGACGTGCCCCATAAACATACACCTGGAACATGTAAAACCAACTGTGCAAATGAAAGGAAGTCACTTCACCTCCTTCAGCCTTAACTTTCTTAACTCCAAGAAACCTGAGCAGAATGGAACCATCTCTAAGGCTCTTTCTGGTTCTAATGTTCTGTGAGATCAGGAGAGTCCCTCAGAGGCACTGGATCAGGCTCTGTGCCCTGGCCTGCCTCTCCCGCCCCAACCTCACCTTGCTCGTCACCCTCAGGACTCGCTGGCCTTGGCCACGTCTGTGACCTTGAACTTCTGCACCTCCTCACCTCCCGCGTGCTGTTCCTTTGGTCTGAATGTCCTTCCTCCCACTCTGTCCTCAGCTTAAATGATGCCTCCTTACAGAGGAGGGTGTAGGTTATCTCTCTGGCTTCAATACCTGGCCCGGGGCCTGGCACCAGGGTACAGTCGATCCTCCTTATCCGGGATCCCATATTTGTGAATCTGCTTACTTGCTAAAATTTACAAAAATCAACACTCACCACACTTTTTGGGTCACTTTGCAGACATGCACGGAGCAGTGAAAAATTTGTTGCCTGACACACATGTTCCTGGCTGAGGTTGAATGAGGTGATGCTCTGCCTTCCTGTTTCAGCTCCTAGCTGTAAATGAGTGTCCTATTCATGGTACATTTAGTGCCATGATTGTTACATTTTTATGCTTTATTTTGTCGGTGGTGATTTTGCTGTTTAAAATGAGTAGTTCTGGAGTGCTGTCTAGTGTTCCTAAGCATGAGAAGGCTGTGCTGTGCCTCATGGAGAAAATATGGTTGTCAGATAAGATTCATTTAGGCATGCGTTATATCACTGGCCGAGAGTTCAATGTTAATGCATCAACAATATATAGTCAATAAGGCATCTTTAAACAGAAACGCACACAAACAAGGTTGGGGTATACATCAGTTGGCAAAAATGTTGCGACCAGAGGCTTGTAGGAATCTAATCTTGTATTTCCCCTAGTAGCAATGCTTCAGTATTCACTAATTCAGTGTTCACAGAGACTTTATAGACTATAACTACCACAAATAATGAGAATCGACTGTATATACTTGGCGCACAATTGTTGATGGAAAGAATGAATGAACAAATGAGTGCCCTGTTGGGTCAGCATGAGAGGCAGGGTCTTGTCATGGGAGTGATACTTATGTGCTCCTTTTCCCAAAGAGACAGAGGAGGGGCCATGCTGAGGGTGTGGCCCAAACATTCACTGATAGTGTTAGTGCAGAGTGATTTAGGATTAGCCTGAGGACCAGCAGTTACAAAGCAGTCATAGTCACAGGCTTCCAGAAGCCATCTGGTCTACCGCTCTCCTCTGGTGGGCTGCGACTCCAGGGTGCAGCGCCAGCTTCTTGCCCAGGGACCCACTGCTGGGTGCTCATAGGGACAACCCTGATAGGCAGGTAATGCCCTTACACACTGTGGGCTTTTCTTTTAAGCCCTAGCAGTGCTCGGCACACAGATTCCAGCCCTTGACATGAGGACGCACCCATGTCTCCACAGTTTCAAGAACACTTAGACACCAGCTTGAAACTAATCCACAGTAACGCTGGTTCTGCTTCCTTTCTTTGGACTGCTCTCTGTTGTGCCTAAGCCATCCATGAGCTCCAGCGATGACAGAGCCATGAGGCAGCCCCTTCCCCACCCCCATCCCTCTGCAAAGCCCTGAGCTGCAGGACTCCAGGGGAAAGTTCCCGAGGGGAGGTCTCAGCAGGTAGGGCCAGTACGCACACTCCAGGTCTGGGTCCTTCCTGGTCAGGAAACGGACCATGGCCTCCAGCTGGCTGAGCTTCCGGTGGTCCGGGTCGATATCTGTAATGCAGTAGATCCTGCAACCCAGGAGAGTCAGCGTTACCTTGAATGGTTCCACCTTTCTCCCTCCCACTTTCTGCTCCTTGGTGCAGCAACTTTCTCACTCACCATTCACTGGCCAGGCTCACATCTGGGTGAAGCAAGTCGTGCAGGCCTGAAACCAGAGTTCACACCCAGCATTGTTCCCAACTACCATCAGGAAGGTGAGAGCTATTTAAACACGGCTGCACAGTAAGTTTTGTAATGGTAAGACTGGGTTTTATTCTTTTTTTCTTTTTGTCCTGGTACCATTCTTAGCTCAGAGTAGGGACTCAAACAACAGATTGGATCAAGCCTTTGTCTGTGTTACTTCTGCTTCCTGAAACGATTTTTCCTCCCATTGCCTCATGCCCAAATCCTCCCTATTCCTCAATATTCAGGCAAATACAGTGTTTTCAATGAGCTACCCAGTCAAAAGGTGTCTTTTATTCCTCCTTCAGGTTTAGTGCCACTCATTCCTTTCCATGTTGTAGTTTTGTTATTATGGGCACATTCTAATGCTTCCACCAGACAGCAGCCCCGCAAAGAGGCCATGTCTAATTCGGCTTGGCCTCAGGACCTAACACTTTGAAACCAGCGATTTGGCCTCCTTGGCTTTGTCATACTCAGCTGAGCTAAGGGGCCGGTCAGAGACAAGCCTGGAGATCACTTTGCCCAGCACAGCAATGTGCAGGTTTGTTAAACTGGTGAAAAATGATCATACACCCTACTGAACACCTACCCAGTACTCAATAAGAAATGAGGTTTTGCTAAACTGGAGGAAAGGATGATGGCAAGGTCAAGCAGGACCTCTGTGAAGCCATTAAAAGGGACCCTGGATTGATCAGACACAGCAGCTCAGCCTATTCCATGGCTCTGAGCCCTGGCCCACTGGTCTGTCCCCTGGAGTCACCTAGCCTGGGAGTACTTGGGTAGAAGAAGAAAAGCATGGGGGGAAGAAGGCACCATCGAGGTCTGGGGAGTTAGATTGTCCTGGGGACAGTGGGGGATAGAGAAGGGGAGTGCGCCAACATATGTGGACACATGCTATGAAAAGAGAAACAGAGGGCTACATGGGAGAGCACAGCTGGGCACCCTCAGCCCAGTGCAGGTGGGGAAAAGGGGATCTGCCAGGGACAACTTCCTGACAAGTGACATCTAAGCTGGGACCTGAAGGGTGGGCCAAAGTTAGCTGGGATAAGAAGGCTGGGGGTGGGGGTGGGGGGCTGGAGAGGAGAGCATTATAGAGGTGAGCATGGCAGACCTTGCTTAGTATGAGAGGAATGAAAAAAACTCAGAAGACCACTGCACCCTTAAGCAGTGTCATGGTTGGATTTGGCATTTCTAGAAAGATTCCTCCAGCTGAAGTTCAGAGAAAGGAAGGGGCAGGGAGACCAGTTGGGAGGCTATAGTGGTTGCCCTGGAAAGACAAGCCAATGACGAGGGTGGTAGCAGAAAGATGGAAATGAGGTGCACATAAGGGATAGTACAGAAGAAATGGACAGAAAGTGCGTGTTAAATAGAATTGTGTTCAGATTTTCCAAGGACTGCCTGAGTTCTCCCTGGATATAGGTTCTGTTCTTTCAAAGTGCTCGGGTCGGGCAGCTGCAGGTCCAGGACACGTTGGGGTAGGAAGGTGGGCTTTCCCTCCTACCCTGCCCGTTTCTCAACACCCCTCTCATGTTACTTCCCAGAAGCAATTTCCTTATTCCTGGCCTTCTTTCTCATCCCCTCTGTACAGCCTTCTAATAGGTAAAATTCATCTTGGTCCAATGCCCTCCCCGTCTGGCCCAGCAAAGCCTCCCAGAGTGGGCGTCTACACCACTGGCAGCCTGGGGCTCGGTGGCTTGTGGCACGTCTGACTGGCTGATCTTGCAAGTGCTGGGTACCCGGATGCAGAGGGCCTCTGCCAGTAGACAGCCGCTGCTCTGAGAGCCTGCCCAAGCCCGGGCCTGGAGACTGCAGCCCTGGCACTGCCCTGGGTTTGGCCCTACCCAGTATCCCAGGAGAATCTAGCCTTTCCTCTAATCTGGCATCAGTACTTGGTTTTACCCACCTTCTTCCACCATTGTGTTCCCCAGGAGGATGTATTCTCCGTGGCCCCGAGCTAGCACCACGCCCAGACTGCAGGGAGAGCAGAGAACACTTGTCCTCATCAAAAGCAAATGCCAATCAACTTCCTGATCCATGTCCTTATTAGTTCTGAGTTTTTATACCTATGACATGTGGCACGCCTGTCAAGCCCTGCCCCGTTTTTCTGCTTCTGACCTCACAGGCTGTCCCCTCTAGAACTGAGGCAGCACTTCTCCTATTTTTCCATCAGCTTTTCTTCCTGAGAGGAACCATGGGAAATTCTACAGACCACGAGCCCGATCAGCCCCCCCTTTAACCAAGGGGTACCCAGAAGCTCACAGGGACCCCGGAATGCAGACAGGGCTCCATGCTTCATAGGACATCCCACAAATAGGAGATTCCTTTCCCTCCTGGTGATTCCCGCCATGCCTTCCCCTCCTGGACAGTACGAGTCACCTAGGGAACGTTTAAAGATACCAGTGCCTGGGCCTCACCCACAGAAATTCTGATTAAATTGGTTAATATGGGGCCCAAGCATTGGTATTTTACAAAGTTCCTCAGTTATTTTAACAAGTAGTCAGTGTTAGGAAACACCGCTTTTGAGAGAAATGAGGTGATTCAGAGATAAAGACCATTCCTTCCCTTATAATCCTTATGTATTTTCTCCTATATAGTTCTTATATATATTCCTACATATTTCCTTATATTCCTTATAGGAATTCTGTATAATGCCTAAAACCAAATATTTGTAGAGTTGTAGGGAATCCAAGAGGTCTTCAAATTTGATCCTTCTATCTTACAAATAAGGTATTGCTTTAGGAGCTTAACCATGAACCCACAAAGGACCCACTATTATTACCCCTATTTTACCAATGATGAATCTAAGGCACAGAGAGGTTAAGTGAATTGACTAAGGTCACACAGCTTGTAAGTGGTGGAGCTGGGACTCAAACCCAGGCAACTTGGCTCCAGAGCCCGCACACTCAATCATGAGGCTACACACACTGGCAAAGCGGGGCTAGACCTCAAGTTTCCTGAATGCTGACCTGGGCCTTTCTCTATCATCACAAAATTGTCAACTACCTATACATAAATCCATCCCCCAGACCTGAAAATTCTACCCTGAGTTGTTGGTATTCAAGTTTCACTAACCTCACCCCGCCATCTGACCAACCCCTGCAAATAAAACGTGGGTCTCTCACCTGAAAGGTGTGTCCTTGATGCCAGTGAAGAAATAGTCGTTGGTCAGGAAAAGAACTCGCTTCTGAAAGAGCAGAAAAGAGCAGGATGCTTCCTAGAAAATGCCTCTGGGGTTGTCCTCACCTCTGCAGCACGTCCCTCACGTCTCACCCCTCCGTGACCATCGCCGACAGCGGTCATCTCATTAACCTCCACAGTCAGAACCATCTCCAGGCCCAGCCAACAGCAACCCTAGGGGACTGCCTGGATTTAAGTCCCAGGGTCCACACCACAGTCCAGGATGGGAGCCCCCAGCCACGTGTGCATCTGAAAGCTTGAAATGTGAGACTGAGGAACTGAATTTTTCAATTTTATCCAATTTAAGGAACGTAAATTTAAATTTAGATGGTCGATGTGGCTGGTGTCTACTATACTGAACAGTGCAGGTGACGGCAATGGCTCCAGGGCTCGATATGGGATCCTAGAAGAGGATGCCAGTCAGGGCTAAACACTTCTGGAGCTTGTATCTATTCCATCCATCCACAACCTTCCCCTCCCTTGAAAAGGACCGAAGGAGAATGGGGGCACCGCTGACCCTTCCGCTGTCGCCCACCCAGGGCCAGTCAGCCTTTACAACTTCCTTTTCCTTTCAAGGTTGCCATCTTTCATGTTTCATTTTAATTTGCATAAATGAGGGCATCGGACAGTGCATGACAATGGTTAAGGCCATGGGCTGGGCAGCAGTTCAATCTGGATACAAGCTGTGTGCTCTGGGGTAAATGCCTTCCCTTTCCTAAGCATCAGTGTTTTCTTTTGTAAATTGGTATTAACAATAGTATCTCTTGCATGAGGTTGCTGAGAGGTGGTGAGTTTGTTTTTCATCGGTGAGGATGGCTGCAAGGAGGAGCATGATTTGCTCTGGGCGCTGAGGTTCTGTGGCTCGTTTTTGTTCACAGACATGAATCTCTGTCAATGGGAAAGCCAAATTGTATAGTCAGCTCAGTATCACTTCATTCTGCTTTTCTGCTTCCATTTTAGAAATTGGAGTAAGATGTTGGAAGAGACACAGAGGGCAAGGGATGGCAAAGGGGGGAAAAAAAAAGACTTGCTTTCTAGGAAGCTGGTTTCAAAACACAGCAGAATTAGCATTTATCTATCCCTGCACTCAGCCCCTGGGGATGGCACCCCCCTCCTCTGCTTCAGTCAGACCCTCTCGGCCAGTTTCTCCCCATCACAAAAAGTCAGGGGGGCTCTCTTGGGAGGTGTCATGGGGGAGTGGAGAGCCAGTGAAGGTGGGCTCTAGAGCCTTGTGCTCCAAGGAGGGGCTGGGTCCAAAATCAGAACTGGAGATCATTTTACAGTTTTCTTCTTTTTTATTAAAGAAAAAGGTACATACAATGAAATTCACAGATCTTAACTGCATAATTCAATTAGTTTTGATAAATGCATCTAGCTCTGCAAAATCACTTCCCATCATGATATGGATTCAGATGAATTTTCATCCCCTTAGAAAGCTCTCCTTGCCCTCTTCCAAGCAGTCCCTCCTGCCCCCACCCTTGGCAAACTCTTCTGATTTCTGTCACCACAGATTCGTGTTGCCTTTTCTTATAGTATGTAGTCTTTTGTGTCTGGCTTCTTTTGCTCAACACAATGCGATCAAGATCCATCCATGTTGTTGCGAGTCTTGGTAGTTCATTCCTTTTTAATTGCTGAGTAGTATTCCAATGTATGGATACACCACAATTTGTTTGTATGTTCACCTATGGATGGGTAGTTGCTGTATCCAGTTTCTGGCTATGATAAATAAAGCTGCTATAAACATTCCTGAATAAATCTTCTTGTGGATATAGGTTTTCATTTCTCTTGGTAAATATCCAGGAATGGAATTGCTGGGTCATATGGTAAATGTATGTTTATCTTTATAAAAAACTATCAAACAATTTTCCAAAGTTGTTTTACTATTTTACAGTCCATCAGCAATGTACAAGAGTTCCAATTTCTCCACATCTTTGCAAGCTTTACAGTTTTAGCTTGTACATTGAGGATTATCATCCACCTCAAATTAAGTTTTGTTTATAGAATAAAATATGGCTCAATGTTTATTTTTTTCCATACATGTATTCAGTTGTTCTTAAACCATTCGTTGAAAAGACTTTCCTTTCTCTATTGGTTTGTCATGATGCCTTTACTGAAAATCAACTGACTATATTACACATGGGTTTACTTATGGATTCACTATTCTCTTCCATTGATCCATTTGTCTATTCTTATGTCGCACTCTGCTTGATTACTGTAGCTACATAGTAGGTTTTGAAATCAAGTAGTTTGAATTATCCAAATTTGTTGTTCTTTTCCAAGATTGCTTTGGCTGTTCTAGGCCCCTTGCATTTCCATATAAATTTTAGAATCACCTTGTCTATTTCTATTCAAATTTTGATTAGGATTGTGTTGAATCTAAAGATCAATTTGGGGAGAATGGACATCTTAATATTGATCTCACAACCCATAAACATGGCTATAGCTTTTCATTTATTTAATTTTTCCTTTCCACTGATTTAATTTTTCTTTCAAGATTTTCTTTTATCTTTGATTTTTGGCAGCAGACTATGATGTGCCTAGGTGTGAACTTCTTTTTAATTTTATCCTTCTTGGGGTTTGCTGAGCTAATTTGATCTATAGCTTGAGGTTTTCCACAAATTCAGGATATTTTTGGCCATTTTTTTCAAATACTTTTTTGCTCCATTCTCACTTTTTCTTCTGGTTTTCCAGTATATACATATGTATATATTGATAACATCTCACAGGTCACTGAAGCTCTGTTTCTTTTTTTTTTTTTTTTTAATTTTTCTTTCTGTTCTTCATATTGGTTAATTCCTATTGCTCTGGCTTCAAGTTCACTGTCCTTTTTCTCTCCAATCTGCTATTGAGCCCATCCAGTAAAATTTTCATCTCAGATACTATATAGAAGTATAGATACTATACTTTCCAGTTTTAGAATTTCCATTTGGCTCCTTTCATGTATTGTACCAAATTAGCTAAGCCACGTTTCCCAGGATCACTTCCCTGTGTGGTTCCAAGTTAGGGTTGGCCCAAAGCAAAAGCCATTAACTGGTTGAGTGCCTTGAACTTGTAGAGGCTTGGATTTACATTTGGTTAGAGTGGGTCTACTTCACCTTTGTCCTTAGGTCTAAGGTGAAATCCTTGGTCGCAGGACCTAGCCTTTACTCCTAAGGTGCTGCCCATCTGGGGTTCCTATGGAAATCCCAAGGTGTTTCCCAAGCCTTTCTACCTTGGTGGGATTCAGACACCAAATGGTCCCCACTCCAATGGGCTGCAGCCGAAATCCCCAGTCTGGTTTCCAGCCTGCCAACTGCTGCTTTCCACTGGGGTCCTTGGAGTCTCCCCTGTGTATGTGCAGGTCATGGGTTAGCCAAGAACTTGAGGGGTGTTTAGATACAGAGTTGGGGGCTTGCCCACCTGTGGTTCCATCATTTCTAGGGTGTCCTCCCTCATTTCCAGACACTCTAGCAGCCCAAATTATGTTCCCTGGCTCTTCAGTGTCATAAGACTGTGACTTTCTGCTTGAATCCCAACTGCTCCATTTCAAACAGACTAGGGTGTGCCCTTGGGGAAAAAGCCATATGTTCTGGTTTGCTAATGCTGCTTTTAATGCAAAATACCAGAAATGGACTGGTTTTTATAAAGGGGGTTTATTTGGTTACAACATTACAGTCTTAAGGCCATAAAAGTGTCCAAGGTAAGGTATCAACAACAGGGTACCTTCCCTGGAGAAAGGCCATTGGCATCCAGAAAACCTCTGTTAGCTGGGAAGGCACATGGCTGGCATCTGATTGTTCCCAGGTTGCATTTCAAAATGGTGTTCTCCAAAATGTCTGCGTCTGCTTCCAACAACCATCTTCAAAATGTCTCTGTAAGTTGCAGCTCTTCAGTATGTCTGTGAAAACTTTTACAAGACTCAAGTGATTCCATTAAGACCCACGCTGAATCGGTGGGGTAACACCTCCATGGAAATTATCCAATCAAACGTCTCACCCACATTTGATTGAGTCACATCTCCATGGAAACACTCTGCCCCCACAAGATTGCATCAAAGAACATGGTATTTTGGGGGACATAATACATCCAAACTGGCACACCATATAAACATGCATCTCACCCAGTGTATTCTTTAGATTAAAGAGCTGAACCCTGGTTTCTGTCTGCTTTTGGTCATTTTCAAGTGCAGTTAGATGCTTCTTTTCTCTTTTTTGTCTTTTGTTATTGTTATCTGCTGGAGGGTTTGTCCAATGCAAGCTACTCCTCCATGACAGACCAACATGCTCCTTGGATTGCCTTTGCTGGAAAAAAAAATTTGTGAGTGCGCATGTGTGCGTGTGTGTGTGTGTGTGTGTGTGTGTGTGTGTGTGTGAGAGTGTGTGTGTGAGAGAGAGAGAGAGAGAGAGAGAGGGAAACTCTAATTTTATGTCCCTGGAATCCAGTATTTATAAAGGCACTGGAGGAAAAGGATACTTGTATTAACCCAAGACAGTAGGGTTAATTTGGAAGAAACTAAAGAAGATTATGTCTTCCTATCTCCCTCCTGCATTGCTAGTTGTTCTAAACTATCAAACAACATGAGAATGATAAAATGATCTTAGAGTAGATGTTGCAGGATATTTTGCTTTTCTGGTTTTTCTTTTAAACAAGTATCCCAGGATGCTGCTGCTGGGTTAGAGATTATGACACCTATTATTGGTCTGCATTTTGGAGGTGACAAGTAGGAAGGCTACAGGTCAAATTTGGACTCTATATTAAAGTTCGGTATCCTAGATATTGGCCCAGACTGTGGTTGTTTGGTTTTTGTTTACATTTTTGGAGTTTGTTGCGCATATTTAAAAATATGAGTTTTTAGCTGTCTCCTTTAGATGCTGTCTGCACTGTCCTATTTGCCATAGTTCCCACCCCACCCCCAAGGCTGACGCCTGTCTGCTTCTCTCACTCACATTTATTAAAATGATCTATCTGGCCCCACAGGTTTTTGAGTTTCTGGCTCCTACTTTAAATTATACTAGGGTTGTCGCTATTGTCCTTGGTAACACCCCCATAGTTTGACATAAACTTGCATATCTGGAGTTTAGTCTGATCAGTGGGAATTAGATATGCATGTAAAACAAACCAAAAAAATCCCAGGTTATCATGTTTCCTGACCCTCCTGCCAGGAGGACGGATTGAATGGTGACAGATATTCCCACAATGCTTTGAGAAAGTTTTCCTCTGCCTCAACCTAGACCTGAAGATTGTTTCTACTGGGGAACAAGCTTGTAAGTTGAGACACAGCACTGAGCCAGGAGAGAGGGCTGGGATAGACTGGCAGGCAAGAAATCAATGTTACTATCTGCTGACTCTGTTATAAAGAGAAGACATGTAGGGGAAACAGAGCAGTTGGCAGTGAACAAGATGTAGCAACATTGTGGAAGAGTGTCATCATAATAGATTAGAGTGGAGAGGGGCTAGACACCAGTGTGGAGGTCTCTATATCAGCAACACCCCACACACACACACACACACAAACAGTGCAGGCTTTGCAGCTTCTGGGTGTGAGAGTAAAGATTAAAGAGATGAAAGAGTTAAGAGAGCTGAGTTACGATATCACAGGGTAGAGGGAGAGGAGAAGATGAATTTAAAAGATGGAACAGAAATACTATTTGTGCCGGTTTGGATGTATCATGTCCCCCAAAATGCCACATTCTTTAATGCAATCTTGTGGGAGCAGACATATTTGTGTTGATTAGGGTGTGACCTCTTGATTGGATGTTTCTTTCCATGGAGATGTGACCCACCCAACTATGGGTAACACCTTTGATTAGATTATTTCCATGGAGGTGTGGCCCCACCCATTCAGCATGGGTCTTAATTAAATCACTGGAGACCTATAAGAGTTCAGACAGAAGGAGCTTGCTGCTGCAACCAAGAGAGACAATTTGGAGACAGCCATTGAAAGCAGACTTTTGCTGACACTTTGTTCCAGAGAAGCTAAGAGAGGACAAACGTCCCAAGAGCAACATTTTTAAGAATGCACAGGAGCTGAGAGAGGAGCTGAAACACAACCCAGGATCAGCAGATGACAGCCATGTGCCTTCCCAGCTAACAGAGGTTTTCCAGATGCCACTATCCTTCCTTCGGTGAAGGTATACTTGTGTTGATGCCTTCATTTGGACATTTTCATGGCCTTCAGACTGTAAATTTGTAACCAAATAAACCCCCTTTATAAAAGCCAATCCATTTCTGGTATTTTGCATAATGGCAGCATTAGCAAACCGGAACACTATTCTAAAGAGACTCTTAGGAAATCTTCCAGGCTGGAGAATTCAGGACCAGTCCTACAGAAAGGCCCTATCCTGCAGCAGTTAAGAGTGTGTGGTCTAGAATCAGATACACGTGGGCTTTGCAATGTACCATCTGGGTGACCCTGGCCAAGTTTTTTAGCCTCTCTGAAAATCCTCATCTATAAAATAGGGGACAGGATAACACCAACCTCATAGGGTTGTGAGGGTTAAGCTAATTGTTAGATGATTAGCCCAGATTCTAACAATGTTAGAGGCTATTATTAGTAGTAGTTGTTATAGTGGGACATGACATCTATGACATCTATGTGCTAGGAAATGTCTATGACATCATGCTCTCCACCACCACCCCTTTATGGTGAAGCACTCAGGTGTCAGGAAGCTGCTGTTAAATTGCAAAAATGTAACCTGAATGGTTCACCAGCAGCAATGAACAGATTCAAGGGGATGGGCAGCAGTTTCAGGAGAAGCTCAGACTGCTCTGCATCTGGGTAAGTCTCTGCCTTGGTGGTTTAGAGAAGTCTGAAGGCTGCATGAGAACATGGGGCACTGGAATGAAAGGATGAATGACAAACTACACTCATCTGTCATGGACTGAACTGAAGGCCATGTGGCGACTGAGGCAGAGGACACTAAGGGCTGCCAGCTACCACCAGCAGCCGGGAGAGAGGCATGGAACAGAGTCTTCCCCACAGACTTCAGCGGGAGCATGGCCCTGCTGACACTTTGGTTTTGGACTTCTGGCTTCCAGAACTTCCGGTGATAAATCTCTGTTTTAAGCCAGTCAGTTTGTGGTACTTTGTTAGGGCAGCCCCAGGAAACCAACATACCTGCTTCGTGGTTGGTCTGTGTTAGATATACTATAGCCATATTAAATCTGCCTTTAGGTTGCTGGACGCCTCGTGTATATTAAACTTTTCACTGTAGCACAAAAACAAGTCCTACTTCAATGTCCCAGCAGGGCTGGACCAGGTGAGCCTGCCCTTGAGCACGTCTCATGGGTCTGGCCAGGAGGAGGGTAGAGGTGCCTGGAAGGAACCCCTGCTTTTTTGGATCAGGAGAAGGAGCCGCAGTGACTAGGGGTATATTGTCATCAATCATCAATGTTACCATTCTCATCCCAGAGCCTACAAAATGCAGGGGCCAGAGAAATCAGACACTGCTTCCAACGACCATCAGTCCATGGGTCTAGAGGAATGTAATGAACTGCTTTTCCTTCCTCATGCTGTCTTGTCTGGTGCCCATGGGGGTCTGTGTTTGTGAAAGAACTTGTGTCTGATTGCTGCAGACAGATGCCTGTGTTCTTTTAGCCGTGGCAGATGGGCAGCCGGAGGAGGAGGGAGAGGAGGGGGTGGCTGTGAGGGAGGAGGTGGCATCTGTAAATATGTCAAGGGACCATGCAAATTCAGTAGATGCACTGGAACCTCTTAAGTGAGAAGGTGAAATGATCTTTTTAAAAATAATGGGCAGGTCTGTAAAGAGAGTAATGGTGTCCTTGAGTCATGGTGTTCTTGATTATCTGTGGTTACAGGGGAGGAAAATTAGCAGTAGAGAACAGCGATTATTTTCAACCTCTTCCCATACAACATGTTTTACAAGAGCTGCTAAAAATTTGCAAAATTAACTGTCACTTTTCCCCTTTCCATCATAAACAAAAAAGGGGCCAAATGGCAGACAGCATAATGGAGAAGGAAGAGTTGTAAATGACTTGAGCTAACTACTGCCTAGCTCAGCAGCCCCCAAAGAACCAAGTGCTGTTGTGAGCAGTAGTGTAGCTTCTTGGCCAGATGTTCCTATGGGCTTGATGCCCCCTTGGATCTGCTCTCCAATCAAGCCCTCCAGGCTGCAGCAAGCAGCCCAGTCCTCAGCTTACATTCAGCCAAGTCCAAGTCCCCGGTCACCACCCACCCTAGGTTGCCTTCCTAGCCCCCTTACCCCTTGGTCCAGAGGAACCTTCACCTCCATAGAGACAGAACCTGTTTCCCCATTGATCATGGCTGTTCTCAGCTTCAAAAGGAAAGAAAATGACATTAGTTCTTTGGCTCACACCGGACGGTGGTGGTATTGAGCTCTACTGAGCTCTACTGAGTGTGAGGTTCTGCTCCTCATACTGCATCTCTTTTATAAAGTCTATAGGGTATATTCATGAAATCAAAGAATCTCAGTGATCCCATAACCTTCTACTCCACGCCAAGGTTCCCTGGCTGCCATCTGTGACAAACGGCTTCCTGGCCTATGAGTGGACATTTCCCACAATGAGGCACTCCCTATTTTATAAGCTGATCCCTAGGAGCATTTGCTTTTTCCTTTTTCCCCTCTTGCATATTTTCTCTGAGCAAAATATGGGAAGGGAATATAGACCCGATCCTAGGTTCTGTTTAGCTTATAATTCTGGGCACTCACCAAAGTGGACCAAAGCATCTAGGTCCACAGTGCCATGTAACTGAAATTTAATTTCCTCTAGGTTGTGCTACTGAGATCCAAAGCCAGGCTAAAACATTGCAGAAACTCAAACCCTATAGCTTCTGGACATGATCTCAGTCATCCTCAGCCATCCCCGTGATTCAGGAAGATGTTGTTATACTTTAATAGTTGTTAAAAGAATTGCCCATTATAGGAATTGCTACCAGCTCAGGGCTTGAAAAGGCTCTAGCACTGAACTGCTCTGCCAGGGAAGGGTAGCGTGACCTCAACGTTTAAAGCCACACAGCTGACCTGTTAGGTGGATAAAGAGCTACCCTAGCTTTTCTTTCCCCTACTTTCCCCACTCACGGTTTCAGCTCGGTCCTCCCACTCCACTTCAGAGAGATCCACACTGTTGTAGTTAGGTTTGGGTTTCAGCGTCTTCCCCTCTCTGTACTGCAGTGGGCAGGTCGGGAAGAAAACAACAAGATTAGCGTGAGGTTCTGCTCATGTTGCATCTCTTTTATAATGTCTATAGGGTATATTCATGAAATCAAAGAATCTCAGCGATCCCACAACTTCTACTCAACACCAAGGTTCCCTGGCTGCCGTCTGTGACAGACGGTCTCCTGGCCTCTGAGTGGACGTTTCTCACAATGAGGCGCTCCCTATTTTATGAGTCAGCTTGTCAAAGTTCTGGACAGCTCTAATTGCTTGAAAGTCCTTTCTCCTACAGAGCTGAAATCTGGCTCCCTGTAACTTTTACCCATGGACTTCAGTTATTTCCCCTGGAGCCAAATAGGTTGTCTTCATCCTGACAACCCTGGAAGTTCTCGAAGGTACTTGTCACTCCTCTGACTTTGCTTCTCCAAGTTAAACATTTCAGCCTGCAGATGCCTCAACTCCCTCTGAATACATATCCACTTTGTCAGTGTCACTCTTAAAACGGAGTGCCCTGGACAAAACCAATATTCCAATTATTCAGTCATAAAAAGGAATGAAGCTCTGATACGTGCTACAACGTGGATGAACCTTGAAGACATCGTGCTGGGTGAAACAAGCCAGACACAAAAGGACAAATAGTGCATGATTCCACTTATATGAAATAACTACAATAGGTAAATTCCAATAGTGACAAAAAATAGATTAGAGGTTACCAGGGACTGGGTGGGCAAGGGGGAGTGGGGGCCATTGTTTATTGGGTACTGAGTTTCTGTTTGGGGTGACAAAAAAGTTTTGATAACTGATGGTGGCACAACATTGTGAATGTAATTAACACC